>NC_052151.1:123244787-123570134 GCF_902713615.1 Scyliorhinus canicula
TGATGGTAATTTTAAAAATAGCCCTCTGAAGTAACTGTTTGTTCATTTCCAAATATCAAAATTAAAAGGTGATTTGACCATACAAGGAATTCTCCGTTTTGCCGACACCCGGGGGTTTCCCGACGGCGTGGGACTGCCCCACAATGGGAAACCCCATTGACTAGCGTATCGGAGAATCCCGCCGGTGGGTCGAGGCTGAAAATTGGCACGGCAGGACGGAGAATCCAGCCCATGATGGCGATCAATGGCAGAGTAAGAAAAAATTTCCTCATCTCAAGTTTCTGTTTGGTTCCTTGAGAAGCGTCCCATCAGTTCGCACAAGGTGAAATGTTTCTATCAGGGTATAAGAGTTGATGTGAAATCAATATTGTGTGTGAAGGTGCACTGCAATAGGCAGGGAACAATATCTCACTATAGTAAACCTGGGGACATAAATGGGTATTTAATATCAACGTCATCACTCAGGTCAAATAAAGCAGTATAGAAATGAGTTTTCCAAGTTCACAATTTGTGATTGAGATAAGTAACTTAGAAAGATTGGATTTTATTTTCAGAGCCTGCTTCAAAATGCTATCCTATGGATGGTAGAACATGAGCTACCAATCTCCATCACAGGCAGCGCTTTGCAACGGCAAAATATTTCCTCAAAAATAGGGTCATTTTGTCATGTGCATTGGCCGATTATAGATTGCCACAGGCAGAAACCTCTGAAGGAATCTGGCGAGGGAAGGTTTATAAAGCAAAACTGACTTCAGGAAATGCAAAAGAGTATAAGAGAAAAATAATATGAACTCTCCTTCTTACAGGGCAGAGTCAAAGTTTTTAAGTTAATAAAGTGGTACTCTGGCATTACAGGAGAGGGTCCAGCATACTACAATAATAACTCCAGTATCACCATATTTATAAGTTACCAAGTGAAGATAATGCCAAAAGTCACAGATTTGTTTGAAAATTTTAAAGAATTTTGAAGAGAATTAATTGCCATGAATACAAAAATTAGACATCCACCTGTATCCATTTTAAAAATTAGCCCAATGGGTAAGAACTTAATTTAAAACCAAGCTACAAATTTCAACTTTTTATCTATTTGCCCTTTTTACATATCTTGCACCCCTCACAAACCATTGGCGAGGAAGTCAATAAGTCAGTTTGTCATTGGACTTCCGGTCGGCAAGCGGAGCGGTCGCACTGAGAGGGGCTCCCGCAGGGTAACGAAGCCGGGGCCTTTCTCTCCGCAGTGGCAAAGAGCAGGGAAGGGAAGACGCAACCCCCCCCCCCCCCCCCCCCACCCCCCACAAACCTGTCGGCGGAGTATCCTCGGCGGCAGCAGCAGGAGCGGTTCGGCGGCGGCGGCAGCAGGTCCACCCCCCCCCCCCCCCAACGCAGGCCAGGAGCGGTAGCGGCCAGGACCGAAGCGGGGCACAGCCGGCGGCAGCGACCAGCGACCTAACTACCCCCACCGGGAGCACGTGGGGTGCGAAGTGCGGGAGCCCGAACGGAGCAGTGGGGACCGAGCAGCGGGGACCGAGGAGCGATGACCGACCCAACCGGCAGCGACCACCACGAGGCAAGGCCAAAGGGACTGCACAAAGCCTCACTCTCTCTCTCTCTCTCCTGGGTGAGTGGGGAAAGGAAGAAAAAAAAAGGACTTTTATAAAAAAACCTAAAGAAAACTGTTAAAGAGAGGGGGGGAAAGAGGGGTATATATATTATTTTCTCTCTTTTTACACTCTCTCCCATCCAAAGTAAGCCCACCTGAGAGGAGTTGCATAAAAGGGGGGGGGGGGGGATTAATTAATTAATTAATTAATTAATTAATTAATAAAATAAAATAAAGTGGTAAAGGAAAGAAGGGAAGGGGGGGTAAAAAAAAGATTTTAAAAAAAGGAAGAGACAAAAAAAATAAAAAAATAAAAAAAACAAAATAAAAATAGGGTGCGGAGAAGGGGGGAAAAAAAAAACAAGGGGAGAAGAAAAGATGAAAGGGAAGGAGGATAAAAAAACGGCAGGAGGGAGCCAAGGGAGAGGGGGCACCAGAAGCAGACGGGACAATGGGCGAGCCAGCTCAGGCGAGCGAATCAGCGCACGAAGCGGCGGGACGGATGTATTGCCGCATCAAAAAGAGCTGGACAGACAGGTGCCCTCTCCCCCGGGGCTAGAGGGGGACTGGAATTGGAAGGCAGCCTTTACCGAGGTGCTGAGGGAGCAGCTGCAGGCAATCAAGGCAGAGGTGAAAGCGGACGCAGAGGCCGCAGTACAGGCAGCAGTGGCCAGGGCCATGTCAGGGGTGCAACAAGCTCTGACCAGATTGGAGGTGAAACTGGAAGCCCAAGGGGAGAAACTGGAAGCCCAGGAGGCGACCATTAAGGAGCTGCCGAAAGTAGCGACCGACATGAGCGACTGGGTCACGGCCCTGGAGAGGGAAGTGGCGAGACTGGGTGCAACACAGGGGAGCCTGAAGGGCAGGGTAGATGACCAGGAAAACCACTCGAGAAGGCAAACTGTAAGGATAGTGGGCCTGCCAGAGGGGATCGAGGGTAGAAACCCCACAGCATACGTGGCTGCGATGCTGGGCAACTTAGTGGGGAGGAACACTTTCCCCATCCCACCGGAAATGGACAGAGTACATCGGTTGCTGCGCCCGAAGCCCAAGGCAGGGGAACAACCGAGAGCAGTCATAGCCAAACTGCACCGGTACCGGGATAGGGAGACAATCCTGCGCTGGGCCAAGGAAAATAGAGCTTGCAAATGGGAAGGGCACGCCATCCGAGTCTATGAGGATCTTGGAGAAGACGGGCTGAGTTCAACAGAGCGAAAGCAGCTCTCCACAGGAGCAGAGTGCGTTTTGGTATGCTGTACCCAGCGAAACTCGGTCACATACCAAAACATGGAATATTTCTTTACAGCTCCCGCTGAGGCGAATAGGTTCATCGAGGAGCACGGGCTGGAAAACAACCAGCAGGGGTAAGGACGAGGGGCCCCTGGCAAGGGGCAACGACACGTCGACGGGGGGGGGGGGGGGGGGGGGGGGCAATGCCAGCCCCCCCCCCCCCAGCAGGAACACCCAGAGCAAAAAACAAACCACTGCCCAAGGGAACGCAACAAGGGGGAAACCCGGAGCGCAGAGACCCGACCGCATGGGGAGAGCAGTGATAGCGGCCATCCTGGACGGCCCCCTAACAAAGGGAAACCCCGGAGGGCAGGAGCGTGTCCACCAGATAAAAATGGTTAATCCCACAGGAACAAGGGGGCAGGAGCCCCCCACCAGGATAATCACCTGGAACGCAAGGGGACTTAACAGCCCAGTGAAGAGATCTAGAGTCCTCACCCACCTCAGAAACATGAGGGCCGACATAGTCTTCCTCCAAGAGACACACCTGAGGGAGCAGGACCAACTGCAGGTAAGAAAGGGTTGGGTGGGACAAACCTACCATTCCTGCTATGGGACAAGGGCCAGGGGGGTGGCGATCCTGATCGGCAGGAGGACAATGTTTAGGGCGACAAAGACGGTCACAGACCCGGGGGGGGGCGGTATGTCATGGTCAGCGGGGCCCTCGATGGGGCACCGGTAGTTCTAGTCAATGTGTACGCGCCCAACTGGGACGACACTAGTTTCATCAAAAAGACCATGGCAGAAATCCCGGACATAGCGACGCATCGACTAATCATAGGGGGGGGAGACTTCAACTGTGTACAGGATCCAAAGACGGACAGATCAAACCCCAAAACGGGGAAAACCTCAAGCATGGTAAGGGAACTCAGTCACTTTATGGAGCAGATGGGAGCAGTGGACCCCTGGAGGTTCGCCCATCCGGGGGAGAAAGAATTCTTCTTCTTCTCCCCAGTACACAACGTGTTCACCAGAATTGACTTCTTTGTGGTGGAGAAAACGGTGCTTCCAGGGATAGACAAAGTGGAATACTCCGCAATTGTGATATCAGACCACGCTCCACTCTACATGGACGTGTGGCTAGAGACGGGAAGGGCCCAGCGCCCCACATGGAGGTTGGACGGTGCCTTACTAGCTGACAAGGCCTTCAGCGAAAGGATTGCGCAGGCCATAGCAGAGTACACGGAGAACAACCAAAACGGGGAGGTCTCACCCTCCACGTTCTGGGAAGCGCTAAAGGCCGTACTAAGAGGGGAAATCATTGCCTTCAAAGCGCGAAGAGATAGGGAGGAAAGGGTGGCTAGGCAGAAGCTGGTCAACTCCATACTGGAGGTAGACCGTAAATACTCCGAGGCCCCGACCGTAGAGCTCCTGGCGGAGAGAAAAGAACTACAAAGGAACTTTGACCTGCTCTCCACCAGGAAAGCAGTGCACCAACTCCGCCAGGCGCACGGGACCCTGTACGAACACGGAGACAAAGCCAGCTGCCTGTTGGCACACCAGCTGAGAAAGTAGGCAGCCACCAGAGAAATTGCGCAAATCAGGGGTACCGGAGGCACGTTGGAAACAGAACCAGAGAGGATTAACAAAACCTTCAAGGCCTTCTACCAAGAGCTGTACACCTCAGAGCCCCCAACGGGGAAGGCTGGGATGAACCGGTTCCTTGATGGACTGGACATACCAGTCGTGGGAGAGTGCAGGAAACGGGACCTGGAAGCACCACTAGCACTGGGAGAGATCATGGACAGCATTAGCTCCATGCAGACGGGGAAGGCGCCAGGACCGGACGGATTCCCGGCGGACTTCTACAAAAAATTTGCGACAGCGCTGGCACCGCACCTGCGGGAGATGTTCACAGACTCGCTAGCTAGGGGCACACTGCCACCCACGTTAGCACAGGCCTCAATCTCGCTGATACCTAAGAAAGACAAAGATCCAACGGAATGTGGGTCATACAGACCCATATCTCTGCTGAACGCAGACGCCAAAATACTGGCCATAATCCTAGCCAAAAGGCTAGAAGACTGTGTACCTGAGGTGGTCACAGAGGACCAGACGGGCTTCGTCAAAGGTAGACAGCTTACCTCGAACATCAGGCGCCTGCTGAACGTGATAATGACCCCCTCCGGGGAGAGAACACAAGAGGTGATCGTCTCCCTGGACGGGGGGAACGAGCTACGGTACCTGCAGCTCAAAAACTTCTTACGAAAGGAGACAAGGACGTACCCACAACCGCCACGACAAACACTACTGGAAGACCTACTGGACGCAAGTATCCTAGAGAAAGGGAACTGTAGTGACTTGTATGACGGACTGGTAGAAAGGGACGACACCGTACTGGACGCAACAAGAATGAAATGGGTGGATAACCTGGGGATTGAGATAGGGTGGGGACTCTGGAGCGAAGCACTGCATAGGGTCACCTCCACCTCCACGTGCGCAAGGCTCAGCCTGACGCAACTAAAAGTGGTACATAGAGCCCACTTAACAAGAAACCGTATGAGTAGGTTCTTCCCGGAGGTGGAGGACAGATGTGAACGGTGCCAAAGAGGCCCGGCCAACCATGCCCACATGTTCTGGTCTTGCCCCAGACTTGTGGAGTACTGGACAGCCTTCTTCGAGGCTATGTCCAAAGTGGTGGGGGTGAGGGTGGAGCCATGCCCGAAAGTGGCGGTCTTCGGGGTTTCAGACCAGCCAGATCTATTCCTGGGGAGGAGGGAGGACGCCCTTGCCTTTGCCTCCCTGATCGCCCGCCGTAGAATCCTGTTTGGCTAGCGGTCAGCAGCACCGCCCAGACCTGCAGACTGGCTGTCCGACCTCTTGGAATCTCTCCAAATGGAGAAAATCAAATTTGCCATCCGAGGGTCAGACGACGGCTTCCACAGAACGTGGGAGCCATTCATGCAATTGTTCCGGGACCTGTTTGTGGTCAACGAACAAGAGGAAGAATAGTCGGGTGGCCAACAATCAGGGGAAAATGGACAGGAATTGGGGGAAGGTACCCGGGGGGGGGGGGGGGCTACGGGTTCGTTATGGGGGTTTGTTCGCATGGTTTTACACTTATTTCTTTTTCTTGTTAATTTATTGTTTTTGTATTGGAGGGGAGGGATTACTGTTTTTCTCTGTTGTGATAAAAATTTGTTGTTGGAAGCTTGAATAAAAATTATTCAAAAAAAAAAATCTCAGCAGCAACCAGGGGGGGTTGGGGTCTGTAAAGGGGGTTTGTTTTTGCGACTGTTTGTTTGCTACTTTCTTCTTTTTTGTATTGTTATTAATTTATTGCTTTGTATTGGTGGGGGGGGGGGGGGGGGGGGGGGGGTCCTTCTTTCTGTTTATTTCTATACCTTGTTTATTTTTTTGTTGGGAGAAAATTTGTTGTTGAAAAATTTGAAAAAAAATTATTTTAAAAAAAATAAGTCAGTTTGTTCTGTGAATTATGACTTTGTCTATTATGGAATGTAAAACACTGCTAAGCCATTGCCAAGAGGATCTCATGTTGACTGGAGTTACAATTTACCATTCTGACAGCGATCAGGATCACTCCTCGGAAGCACTCCATATGGTCTAGCTGAGATTAGAAAAGGTTTTCCAGTACAGTACAACTATCCCTCATTTAGCACTCCTCATGTATTCTTAAAAACAGCATGCCACATTAAAATTAGCTAAAAGAAATGCACTTTCCTTGAAGAAAATATATAATGAGGGTGGATTGTGTTCGTAATCTGTCATTTTTACATTAAAAAACCTAATGGCTGCCTTGAAAATAACTGGCCCAAAAATCCTCTGACTAACTGCTCTGGTACCATTCCCAGTGTGTGGATATCCATGGTCTTCTATTGGATTGAACCGTGATTATGCTTGGCAAAGTACTGCAGTGGCTTGCCATTGCCTTCTGCAGTACAGCTGACCAAGAAACTCTCCTGTTCTTACCATCAGGTATTTGGAAGAATGTTTGTCACGTTATGAACACACCTTCCATGCCATCAAGTCCTGGAGTGGAATTTGAACCTGGAACTTCAGATCCAAATTTAGGAATACTACCACCACTTCACAATGCCCGTAAATAACGTTCTAATTCTTGATAAACTTAGTGTTAACTCTTTTCCTCCTGCTCACTACTTTACTCCTCCAGCTCGCCACTTCTACTTCTTGCTTCCTCTTGCTTCCCTCATCACCTCTTGCTTCCCTCCCCAACTTTCCAGTTCGCCTCTCTCCCTGCCCAACCCTCACACTTATCATCTTTCTTGCTCGCCAACCATCCCTTTTACCATTTCCCTCTGCTGTGTTGGTGAAGGAAATAGTGAGTGGCAATGTCAGTGAGTGGGTAGGATGGGGAGGGAGGTGACAATTCAGTAACCATGCTAAAATAAAAAAGCAACAGTACTATTAGGGAACATCCCTAATTTACCGACTGTGCTAAAACCAAAACGTGCTATTAAGTAGTGCTTTAAATGAGGGACATCTGTACCTAAAATGTTAACCAGTGGTTACTGACCTGTAAATGGTGATGCACTGGTTTTGTTTGGCAGGATTCAAATTGTGGCTCTGGTGCAACTTCACAGTCCATTACTGAATGATAAATATGGTAGTACTGAAATAGTCCCAGGTTGTGATTTATTCAGAGATCAACAACAGACTGCAACCTATTTGCAAAACAAATTGCATTTAGTTCACTGAATTTTCATAGCATTTTCAGAATACAATTTTAAAATCCTGAACTAGTAGACAGAGGCTCCAGTAAATTGTTCTAAGAAATCTACAGGCCAGTTATACAGTATTGTTTCTGGAGTGAGCACAGGTAACATTGTTGCCGCGAAGTCCAGAAACTCAGGAAGAGAGATTTTGTGTTTTAAAACCTGCTTTTGCACACAAGAACAGAAGAATTAGGAGCATGTGTAACCATGTGGCCTGTTGTCCCTGCTCCACCTTTCAATACTGTCATGGCTGACCTTAGGCTTCAACTCCATATTCTCACCCACTCCCCATATCCCTTAATTCCCTGAGAGAACAAAGTTCTGTCTATCCCAGCCTTAATTATATTCAATGGCGAACATCCACAACCCTCTAGGGTAGAGAATTCCAAAGATTCACAATCCTTTGAGTAAAAAAAGTTATCCTCATTTCAGTGCTAAATGATCAAACCCTTATCCTGAGGCTGTGCCTCCTGCGTTTTAGACTCCCCTACCAGCGGAAACAATCTCTTAGTGGTTACCCTGTCACGCCCCTTCATAATTTTGTAGGTTTCAATGAGATCGCCTCTAATTCTACCAAACTCCAGAGAATAAAAGCCCAATTTACTCAGCCTCTCATCATAGGACAATTCCCTTATCCCAGAGACCAATTTAGTGCAGACTCTTCATTGGTTACAATAAACACCTTGATTGTCACATTAAGTTAATTGGGTGTATCTTTTCAAATATGAAGATAATAGCCCAAATCGTCCGATGCACAGGTCATTGGATACAAGAAATATGACCCAAGATATGCGTCAAGACCCTGCAAAGGTTCTGGCATGCTCACCTCTGTGGGAATTTCCAGAGAAGTTTCCACTTCCCCTGATCCCTGGGACCTCTATGAATGTCTGTCTCTAACTCGGAGTCGGAGATTTCAGACGGCTCCATACCTAAACAGGACCTGGGAAACATTGGAAAAATCCTAGTCTAATTCCTGAATAATTGAGGCACTGGCACATCCCTCCCCACCCACACCTACCCTGACCTCCCCAACCTCCACTCAACTTCCTGACTGACCCCCCTTGCCACCCGACTACCCCCACGAGACCCGACTACCCCCCTACCACACAACTACCACCTCACCCACATGCGACTCTACCCACTTATCACAGCTACCCAGACTACAATCATAGAATTATAGAATTTACAGTGCAGTAGCAGGCCATTCGGACCTTCGAGACTGCACCAGCCCTTGGAAAGAGCACCCCACGTAAGCCCACACTTGTGACCTATCCCCGTAACCCGGTAACCCCACCTAACCTTTTTGGAACTAAGGGCAATTTAGCATAGCCAATCCACCTAACCTGCACATATTTGGACTGTGGGAGAAAACTGGAGCACCCAGAGGAAACCCACGCAGACACAGGGAGAACGTACAGATGCCGTACAGACAGTGACCCAAGCCGGGAATCAAACCTGGGACCCTGGAGCTGTGAAGCTACCGTGTTGCCCACTCACTCATTCACAAACATTCATCCATTTACATTCACTAATGTCCATACTTAACTTTTGACTTTTCTTTTTTTTAATGTATTGTATTCGAATCTTATACAAAAGGTTACAAAACATAAACAATTCGGGGAACAAAACTCCCCAACGCACAACTATACAGTTTGTACAATTTTATTCCCTTTTTCACCCCCCTCCATCAGCTCTGGCTTCTCCGACATCCCAAATATCACCACCAAAGGATCCGGCTCAACCTTCTCCCCCGCTATCCTTGTTTGCAACACAGACACCCCCGCCCAGAATCTCTTCAACGTTTCACAGCCCTGGAACATGTGAGCGTGATTTGCTGGTCCCCACCCACACTTCACACACTCATCTGCCACCCCCTGGAAGAACCCACTCCTTCTATCCAAAATCATCCCTGTGCACGAGGAGGTCGCATTTACCCTTCGTAGCGCCTCACTCCATACTCCCCAATTAATCTCCCCTCCCACTTCTCCTGAATTCTCACCACATGCTTACCTCCCTGCTCTCCTAGCCACCTGTATGTGTCCCTGATCCTGCCCTCGCCTTCTACATCCAGAAGCAGCAATCGCTCCAACAGAATGTACCTCGGCAACCTGGGGAACTCTTTCCAGGCCTTCCATGCAAAATCCCTTACCTGCAGGCGCCTAAACTCACTTTCTCTCGGAAACTCTACCTTCTCTTTCAGGTCCTCCACACTGGCAAATCCCTTCTTCCGGTTACAGATCCCTCACCTTAACCAGCCCCACTTCTCTCCACTACATACCATCTATCCCCATGGCTCAAAACCGTGGTTTTCGCACAGCGGCACCAGCACCAACATCCTTTCTATCCTGAAATGCCTCCTCAGCTGGTTCCAGACCTTTACTGTGGACTGCACCACCTGGCTTTTGGCGTATTTCCTTGGTGCTATTGGCAATGCAGCCGTCACCTTAGCCCTCAATCTGGACACTCTACAGGATTCTTTCTCCATGCTAACCCATTCTACCCCTTCTCCTTCCCACCACCGTCTCACTTTCTCCACGTTCGTTGCCCAGTTTTAATGTAGCAGGTTTGGCAATGCCAACCCTCCCTTCTACCTCCGTCTCTGTAACAGGGTCCTCTTAACCCTTGGCACCTACCCTGCCCATAAAAATTCCGAGATAATCATGTACTGTTTTCAAAAGAAGGCCTTCGGTATGAAGATAGTGAGTGTCTGGAATATGAACAGGAACTTCGGCAGAATATCCATCTTCACCACTTTGACCCTCCCTGCCCGAGTCAAGTGCAGTGTGTCCCTCCACTCCCTAACCTCCTCCGCCAGCTTTGTTAGATACCATTTATCTAGCATCACCCATTCCTTCGCTACCAGAATCCCAAAGTTTCTAAATCTGTGTCTGGCCACCTTAAATGGCATCCCCCCCCCCCCCCCCCCCCCCCCCCTCCCCCGAGATTGGCTCGCCGACCCAATTCGTTCATCGGCAACACTTCATTTTTCCCTACATTTAACTTGTATCATGAGAACGCCCCTAACTTTCCCAACAGGCCCATGATCCTCTCCATGCTCTCTAGCAGGTCCAAAACAAAGGACATCCATGCATAGCGACACCTGATTCTCCTTTCATTCCCTCGTAATTCCTTTCCACTCTGTCGATCCGCTGAGAGCCATTGGCAGATGCTCTATCCCTAGAGCAAACAACAGTGGTGACAGCGGGCATCCCTGCCTTGTTCCCCGATGCAACTCAAAGTTCTATGAACCCAAAGCATTGGTTCGCACACTCGCAATCGGTGCCACGTAGAACAGGTGCACACATGCCACAAATCTCAGCCAAATCCGAACCTTCTCAGGACCTAAAACAGTTACCGGCACTCCACCCGGTCGAATGTCTTCTCCGCGTCCATGGATGCCACTACCTCCGGTATCTGGGCTCTCGACAGGGTCATGATCACGTTTAACAACCTCCTTATATTACTAGAAAGCTGCCTGCCCTTTAAGAAACCTGTTTGGTCCTGCGCAACCACCCCGGGACACAACCTTCCACCCTTCCCACCACCAACTTAGCCAGTACTTTTGCATCCATATTTAAAAGCGATATGGGCCTATATGACCCACATTCCAACGGGTCCATCCTTGTTTGGTATCAATGTGATTGTTGCCTGTGTCAATGTCTCCGGCAGCTCCCTCTTCTCCAGTGCCTCATTAAACACCGCCAAGAGTTGCGATGCCAGGTCCATCGCAAACGCCTTATAGAATTCCACCGGGTGACTGGACTTCCGGTCAGCAAGCGGAGCGGTCGCAAGGAGAGGGGCTCCCGTAGCGGCGGCGAACAGGGAAGGGAAGGAAAAGGACGCGCACCAACCCCCCCCCCAACAAACCGGTCATCGGAGGATCTTCGGCAGCGGCGGCAGCAGGAGAGGTAGGGAGGCAGGAGAGGCTCAAGCGGTGAAGGCAGGAGAGGCCCAGCAGCGGCAGGTCCACACCCCCCCCAGGCCCGGAGCGGAGCAGCGTCTACACCCCCCCCCCCCAGGCCCGGAGCGGAGCGGAGCAGCGACTGCACCCCCCCCCCCCGGGCCCGGAGCAGAGTGGCGTCTACACCCCCCCCCCCCCCAAGGCCCGGAGCGGAGCGACGACTACACCCCCACCCCCCCCCCAGGCCCGGAGCGGAGACTACACCCCCCCCCAACAGGCCCGAAGCGGAGCGGCGTCTCCCCCCCCCCCCCCCAACAGGCCCGGAGCGGAGCGGCATCTCCCCCCCCCCCCCAACAGGCCCGGAGGGGAGCGGAGCGGCGTCTCCCCCCCCCCCAACAGGCCCAGAGCAGAGCGCAGCGGAGCAGAGCGGCGTCTCCCCCCCCACCCCAACAGGCCCGGAGCGGAGCGGCGTCTCCCCCCCCAAACAGGGCAGGAGCGGAGGGGCGTCTCCCCCCCCCCCCCCAAGGCCCGGAGCGGAGTCTCCACACCCCCCCCCCCCCAAACCGGCAGCGACCACCACGTGGCAAGTACAAAGGACTGGACAAAATCCTCTCTCTCTCTCCCTCACCTACGTGAGGGAGGAAGGGGGAAAGTGGGGGGGAAAAAAAAGAAGAGGACTTTTATTTTAAAAAGAAAACTGTTAAAGAGAAAGGGGGAGGGATATATATATTATTTTCTCTCTTTCTACACCCACTCCCATCAAAGTAAGCCCACCTGAGAGGAGTTGCATAAAAGGGGGGGGGAGAAAATAATTAATAAACAAATAAATAAAATAAAAATAGGGCACGGAAAAAAGGGGGAAAAGAAAAACAAGGGGAGAAGAAAAGATGAAAGGGAAGGGGGAGAAAAAAACGCCAGAAGGGAGCCAAGGGAAAGGGGGCACCATAAGCAGACGGGACAAAGGGCAAACCAGCTCAGGCGAGCAGATTAGCACACGAAGCGGCGGGACGGATGTATCGCCGCATCAAAAAGAGCCGGACAGACAGGTACCCTCTCCCCCGGGGCTAGAGGGGGGCTGGAATTGGAAGGAAGTCTTTACTGAGGTGGTGAGGGAGCAGCTGCAGGCAATCAAGGCAGAGGTGAAAGCGGAAGGAGAGGCTGCAGCACAGGCAGCAGTGGCCAGGGCCATGTCAGGGGTGCAGCAGGCTCTGACCAGATTGGAGGAGAAAGTGGATGCCCAAGGGAAGAAACTGGAAGCTCAAGGGGGGAAACTGGAAGCCCATGAGGCAACCATTAAGGAGCTGGAGAAAGCAGCGACCGACATGAGCGACCGGGTCATGGCCCTGGAGAGGGAAGTGGCGAGACTGGGCGCAACACAGGGGAGCCTGAAGGGCAGGGGAGATGACCAGGAAAACAGCTCGAGAAGGCAAAATGTTAGGATAGTGGGCCTGCCAGAGGGGACCGAGGGTAAAAACCCCACAGCATACGTGGCTGCAATGCTGGGCAACTTAGTGGGGAGGAAAGCTTTCCCCACCCCACCGGATTTGGACAGAGCACATCGGTCGCTGCGCCCGAAGCCCAAGGCAGGGGAACAACCGAGAGCAGTCATAGCCAAACTGCACCGGTACCGGGATAGGGAGACAATCCTGCGCTGGGCCAAGGAAAATAGAGCCTGCAAATGGGAAGGGCACACCATCCGAATTTATGAAGATCTTGGAGTGGATATATCTAAGAAACGGGCTGAGTTTAACAGAGCGAAAGCAGCTCTCTACAGGAGCAAAGTGCGTTTTGGTATGCTCTACCCAGCGAAACTCTGGGTCACATACCAAAACAAGGAATATTTCTTTACAGCCCCTGCTGAGGTGAATAGGTTCGTCGAGGAGCACGGGCTGGAAGAACAGCAGGGGAGGTAGGGACGAGGGGCCCCTGGCAAGGAGCAACGGCATGCCAATGGGTAGGATGGGGGAAGAGCGGGCAGAAAACCGTAGAGGCCAGGTAGAGGAGAAGCGAGACAACAACCTCCGAGAAGGGAGCCACCGTACTAGCAGGAAAGCTAGCGCCGGGGGCACGCAACAAAGCAGGGCCGCAGCGCACCCCCAACAGGGGGGACGGCGCCAGGCAGGGGAGGGGGGAGATCACCCACCAAAGTCGGGAGAGCAAACGGGGACAGGAATAGGGTATAGAGGAGCAAAGGAGGGGTATACAGGGGAGGAGGGTAGAGGGAGAGACCAGGGGGGGGGCACACAGGGAGGGAGAGACCAGGGAGGGGAAAGGTAGGGACAAAGGGACAAAAGAGGCCAAAAAAGGAACAGGGCTACAAAGTACCACAACGAAGGGCTCGGAACAAGGAACCGCTGCAAGCACCCACCCAGTACGGTCTGTGGGCAAAGGGGCGCCCCAGAGTGCAGGGGACTACCCGTGTGGCGGACACACAGTGGACGGCCATGGCGGGTGCCCCCAGGACAAGGGGAAACCTCGGAGCGCAGAGACCTGACCGCATGGGGAGAGCAGTGGTAGCGGCCATCCTGAACGGCCCCCTAACAAAGAGAAACCCCGGAGGGCAGGGGCTCGTCCACCAGACAAACATGGTTAATCCCACAGGAACGAGGGGGCAGAAGCCCCCCACCAGGATAATCACCTGGAACGTAAGGGGACTTAACGGCCCAGTGAAGAGATCTACAGTCCTCACCCACCTCAGAAACATGAGGGCCGACATAGTCTTCCTCCAAGAGATGCATCTGAGGGAGCAGGACCAACTGCGGGTAAGAAAGGGCTGGGTGGGACAAACCTACCATTCCTGCTATGGGACAAGGGCCAGGGGGGTGGCGATACTGATCGGTAAGAGGACAATGTTTAGGGCGACAAAGACGGTTACAGACCCAGGGGGGGCGGTATGTCATGGTCAGCGGGGACCTGGATGGGGCGCCGGTAGTCCTAGTCAATGTGTACGCGCCCAACTGGAACGACACGAGCTTCATCAAAAAGACCATGGCAGAAATCCCGGACATAGCGACGCATCGATTAATCATTGGGGGGGGGGACTTCAACTGTGTACAGGACCCAAAGACGGACAGATCAAACCCCAAAACGGGGAAAACCTCAAACATGGCAAGGGAACTCAGTCACTTTATGGAGCAGATGGGAGCTGTGGACCCCTGGAGGTTTGCCCACCCGGGGGAGAAAGAATTCTCCTTCTTCTCCCCAGTACACAACGTGTTCACCAGAATTGACTTCTTTGTGGTGGGGAAAACGGTGCTTCCAGGGATAGACAAAGTGGAATACTCCGCAATTGTGCCCCACATGGAGGTTGGACGGTGCCTTACTAGCTGACAAGGCCTTCAGCGAAAGGATAGCGCGGGCCATAGCAGAGTACACGGAGAACAACCAAAACGGGGGTGTATCATCCTCCACGTTCTGGGAAGCGCTTAAGGCCGTACTAAGAGGGGAAATCATTGCCTTCAAAGCGCAAAGAGATAGGGAGGAAAGGGTGGCTGGGCAGAAGCTGGTCAACTCCATACTGGAGGTAGACCGTAAATAATCCGAGGCCCCGACCGTAGAGCTCCTGGCGGAGAGAAAAGAACTACAAAGGAACTTTGACCTGCTCTCCACCAGGAAAGCAGTACACCAACTCCGCCAGGCGCGCGGGACCCTGTACGAACATGGAGACAAAGCCAGCCGCCTGTTGGCACACCAGCTGAGAAAGCAGGCAGCCACAAGAGAAATTGCGCAAATCAGGGGTACCGGAGGCACGTTGGAAACAGAACCAGAGAGGATTAACAAAACCTTCAAGGCCTTCTACCAAGAGCTGTACACCTCAGAGCCCCCAACGGGGAAGGCTGGGATGAACCGGTTCCTTGAAGGACTGGAGATACCAGTCGTGGGAGAGGGCAGGAAACGGGACCTGGAAGCACCACTAGGACTGGGAGAGTTCATGGACAGCATTAGCTCCATGCAGACGGGGAAGGCGCCGGGACCGGACGGATTCCCGGCGGACTTCTACAAAACATTTGCGACAGCGCTGTCCCCGCACCTGCGGGAGATGTTCACAGACTCGCTAGCTAGGGGCACACTGCCGCCCACGTTAGCACAGGCCTCAATCTCGCTGATACCTAAGAAAGACAAAGACCCAACGGAATGTGGGTCATACAGACCCATATCTCTGCTGAACGCAGACGCCAAAATACTGGCCAAAATCCTAGCCAAAAGGCTAGAAGACTGTGTACCTGAGGTGGTCACAGAGGACCAGACGGGCTTCGTCAAAGGTAGACAGCTCACCTCGAACATCAGGCGCCTGCTGAACGTGATAATGACCCCCTCCGGGGAGAGAACACAAGAGGTGATCGTCTCCCTGGACGCAGAAAAGGCCTTCGACAGAGTCGAATGAAAATACCTCATAGAGGTACTGCAGCGGTTCGGGCTTGGAACAGGGTTCACCGCTTGGGTAAAGCTCCTATACAACGCTCCCATGGCGAGCGTACGTACCAGCAATACCAACTCCCAATACCTCCAGCTGCACAGGGGTACCAGACAAGGATGCCCACTGTCCCCGCTGCTGTTCGCACTAGCAATCGAACCGCTAGCAATCGCGCTCAGGGCAGCAAACAATTGGAGGGGGATCCGAAGGGGAGGCAGAGAGCACAGAGTCTCACTCTATGCAGATGATCTGCTCCTCTACATCTCGGACCATCCGCTACCTGGGGATCCAAATAGCCCATGACTGGAAAGGGATCCACAAATGGAACCTCACCAGCCTGGCGGAGGAAGTAAAAAAGGACCTGCAAAGATGGAACACACTCCCACTCTCCCTCGCGGGGAGAGTCCAGATGATCAAAATGAACGTACTGCCCAGGTTCCTCTTCCTGTTTAGATCCATTGCGATCTACATCCCCAAGGCCTTCTTCAAAGCGCTGGACAAACTTATCATGGCGTTCGTATGGGGGGTAAAATGCTAGGATCCCAAAGAAGGTCCTACAAAAAACAAAATCCAGGGGGGGCTAGCTCTCCCGAATCTACAATTCTACCACTGGGCGGCAACAGCCGAGCGAGTAAGGGGATGGATCCAGGAGCCAGACGCCGAGTGGGTGCGTGCGGAGGAGGCCTCCTGCATGGGGACCTCCCTCCGGGCCCTCGCCACGGCAGCACTCCCATCCCCACCCAAAAAACACTCCAGCAGCCCAGTGGTGACAGCCACCCTCCAATCCTGGAACCAACTGCGGCAGCAATTTGGCCTGACCAAAATGTCGGACAAGGCTCTCATCTGCAACAACCATAGGTTCACACCAGCACTGACTGACGCCACCTTCAAAAGGTGGAGACAGGACGGGGGGACACTGACAATCAGGGACCTACACACGGACGACAGGATCGCAACACTGGACGAACTGACAGAGAAATTTCGGCTAGCTGGGGGGAACGAGCTGCGGTACCTCCAGCTCAAAAACTTCCTACGAAAGGAGACAAGGACGTACCCACAACCGCCACGACAGGCACTACTGGAAGACTTACTGGACGCAAGTATCCTAGAGAAAGGGAACTGTAGCGACTTGTATGACTGACTGGTGGAAAGGGACGACACCGTACTGGACGCAACAAGAATGAAATGGGAGGATGACCTGGGGATTGAGATAGGGTGGGGACTCTGGAGCGAAGCACTGCATAGGGTCAACTCCACCTCCACGTGCGCAAGGCTCAGCCTGACGCAACTAAAAGTGGTACATAGAGCCCACTTAACAAGAAACCGTATGAGCAGGTTCTTCCCGGAGGTGGAGGACAGATGCAAACGTGCCAAAGAGGCCCGGCCAACCACGCCCACCCATGTTCTGGTCTTGCCCCAGACTGGTGGAGTACTGGACAGCCTTCTTCGAGGCTCTGTCCAAAGTGGTGGGGGTGAGGGTGGAGCCATGCCCGATAGTGGCGGTCTTCGGGGTTTCAGACCAGCCAGATCTATTCCTGGGGAGGAGGGCGGACGCCCTTGCCTTTGCCTCCCTGATCGCCCGCCGTAGAATCCTGTTTGGCTGGCGGTCAGCAGCACCGCCCAGAGCTGCAGACTGGCTGTCCGACCTCTCGGAATCTCTCCAAATGGAGAAAATCAAATTCGCCATCCGAGGGTCGGACGACGGCTTCCACAGAACGTGGGAGCCATTCATGCAATTGTTCCGGGACCTGTTTGTGGCCAACGTACAAGAGGAAGAATAGTCGGGTGGCCAAGAATCAGGGGAAAATGGATGGGAATTGGGGGAAGGTAGCGGGGGGGGGGGGGGGGGGGGGCTACGGGTTCATTATGGGGGTTTGATGGCTAGCTAAGGCCCAAAACCAAACTGTAAATAAATTCCAATAAACATGTGCCTCGGCCATATTGGGGAATGTAAAATATGTATGCCGGCTAAAGGGGGGAGGCCACAGTTAGTATTACGAAGATGCTTACCTGTAAATATATATTGTAATTTTTGCGTGTTCTTTTTTTATTTTTTTTTTATTTATTTGTTTGTTTATTTATTTTTCTCTTCTCTCTCTCTAACAATTTGTGATTTGTTCAATATAAAACATGAAAACTGAATAAAAAACATTTATAAAAAAAAGAATTCCACCGGGTAACCAACGGGCCCCGGGGCCTTCCCCGGAGGGAGACTTTTAATAACACTTCATGAATATATATTATTTTTTTCAGGGCCAGGTTGGTTGTTTAGCAACAGTTATTCCTCAGATTGCCATTAAAAACAAATTGCTATTACACCTGACTGAAAATGGTGTAACTTTAAAATAAAATTTGTAATCACCTTGCAAGAACAGAAAAGAAACAGGAAAAGTTTTAACCATGTCAACTGATTTCAATGATTGCTGTGTGTGGGTGGCAAGGGGTGAGGGTGCAGAGTGAAATGGGTCCACAGCACAGCCTGTGCACAGCATTGAATGATAGTCCACCCTTTCAGGATCTCCATGTTAATCCGCCCATCTACTAATTCCAGAAATTGCAATCACTTCCAGAGGAGTAATGATGGCACACATTGATTGTTTTGTGTTTGCCATCAGAAAAACAGTGCAAAATCGAGGTCATTATATTTTATTAATTTATAAGCACTTTGGATCAATAATTTTACAGGAAGATTAATAACCCAAAGTCATCTGATTGATTAATTGCTCAAAGTCAACAATAATTCATTGATCAACCCCACAGTAATATTCCCTTTCTGCATAAGATATTTGGAAAGTTATCAAAGTTTTCTGTTTCATATTGCAAATCTGTGTTTTGTGAATTTCTACGTAAGAACTAGGGGCTGGTGTAGGCAATTCAGCCTGTCGAGCCCACTCCGCAATTCATTTTTAAAAAGATGTATTTTATTACAAACAACCATCAAATCAGGTGACAACACATAAACAACCCGAGAAACATACTTCCCAGCAATCATCTATACAGTCTGTACAAATGTTTCCCCTTTTATACCCTCCCCCCTCACCCTTCCCCCTCCCGCTTCCACGAACAGCTACTCAAACACGGTCACAAACATCTCCCACCTTTTCTCAAACCCCCATGCAGAGCCTCTTAACTCATACTTTATCTTCTCCAACCACAGGAAGTCGTACAGGTCACCCAATCAAGCCACTATCTCTCCCCCAGTGGTGATGCCAACCACCACTCCCAAAAAACTCGCCGCCGAACAATCAGAGAGGCGAAGGCCATGACATCAACCTTCCTCCTCTTCATGAGCTCCGGCTTCTCTGAGACCCTAAATAACCCCACCAAAGGGTCCGGGTCCACCTCCTCCTCCACTATCCTGGCTAAGACCGCAAACACTCCCACCCAGAATCTTCCCAATTTTTCACAACCCCAAAACATGTGCGCGTGATTCGCTGGCCCCCGCCCACACCTCTCACACTCATCTGCTACCCCCTGGAGGAACCCACTCATTCTCGCTTGAGTCATATGCACCCTGTGCACCACCTCAAACTGTATCTGGCTCATCCTTGCACAGGAGGTCCTGTTTACCCTATGCAGTGCCTCACTCCATACTCTCCAATTGATCTCCCCTCCCAACTCCCCTTGATCTTCACCGCCCGCTCACCACCCCGTGCCCAGCCCCACTTCCCTCCACCTCCTGTATACACGATCCATCCCCCCAGCTCAAACCCATGATTCTCGCACAGCGGCATTAGCACCGACATTCCTTCCATTGTAAAATGCTTCCTCAATTGATTCAATATCTTCACCATGGACTACACCACCGGGCTCCCTGAATACCTATTCGGAGCCATTGGTAACGCTGCCGTCACCATAGCCCTCAAACTAGGCCCCTTACAAGATTCCTCCTCCACTCTAACCCATACTACCCCTTCTCCTTCCCACCATCACTGCACCTTGTCCACATTCTCCGCTCAATAATAATGAAGCAGGTTTGGCAATGCCAACCCCCCTGCTGCCTCTGCAGCGAGGTCCTCCTGACCCTCGGCACCTTCCCGCCCATACAAAGTCAGAAATGATCGTGTCCAATTTCAGAAAAAAAGCCTTTGGTATAAAGATCTGGAGAGCCTGAAAAATAAACAAGAACCCCGGCAGAATATTCATTTTCACCACTTGGACCCTCCCCGCCAACGTCAAGTGCAGTGTATCCCACCTCTTAAGAGCCTCCCTGGCTTCCTCCACCAGTTTTGTTAAGTTCCACTTATGGAGCCTATCCATTCCCTCGCTACCCGAATCCCCAAATACCTAAACCTATCCCTCGCTACCGTTAATCGCATCCCTCCCCTAAATTTGCCCGCCGTCCCAGATCATTCACTGTGAAAATCTTGCTTTTCCA
The DNA here is from genome assembly GCF_902713615.1 of Scyliorhinus canicula. Lineage (NCBI taxonomy): Eukaryota > Metazoa > Chordata > Chondrichthyes > Carcharhiniformes > Scyliorhinidae > Scyliorhinus > Scyliorhinus canicula. The sequence continues at coordinate 123,265,065 of NC_052151.1, forward strand.
TACATTCAGTTTAAACCCCGACAACCCTCCAAGCCTCCCCAGCAGGCCCATAATCCTTCCCATATTTTCCAGCGGATCTGAAACACACAGCAACAAGTCATCATCATAGATCGACACCCGATGCTCCCTCTGTCCCCTCATATTCCCCTGCTACTCAGCCGACCTCCCTGAGAGCCATCGTCAAGCAATAATTGCTATAATGGGCACCCCTGCCTCATACCCCTGTGTAAGTCAAAGCTTTGTGAGATCATATCATTCATCCTCACTCTCGCCTTTGGTGCCACATACAGCAACTGCACCCATGCCACAAATTCCGGCCCAAACCCAAACCTTCCCAAAACCTTGAACAAGTACCACCACTCCGCCCAATCAAATGCCTTCTCCGCATCCATGGACACCACCAGAGCTCCCGAGAGATTCAACACTACATTCAACGGACGTCTTATACTGTATTACTTGCAAGCTGCCTGCCCTTCGCAAAGCCTGTTTGATCTTCTGCAACCACGCCTGGGACACAATCCTCCATCCTCCCTGCCAACGATTTAGACAATATTTTCACATCCGTGTTCAATAGTGATATGGGCCTATATGACCCACATTCCACCGGGTCCTTCCCCTTTTTCGGGATTAACGTGATTACTAACTGCTTCATCGATTCTGGCACCTCCCCCTTCTCCAGCGTTTCATTAAACATTGCCAACAGATGTGGTGCCAGGTCCGTTGCAAATTCCTTATCAAATTCCACCGGATACCCATCTGACCCTGGGCCCTTCCCCAATTTCATAGCCCTGATACTATCCAGCACCTCCCTCAGACCCAAGGATTCTTCCAACGCCTGCCTATTCACTTCCTCCACCCGGGGAAATTTAAGTACTTCCAGAAACCACTCCATGTTTCTCTCCTCTCCCCCCGGGTCTGCCTCTCACAGTCCCTGGCAGTTCTTCCTAAATGCCTTGTTTATCTTTCCGGGACCGACACCACATCTCCACCCCAGTCCGTATCTGCAATATTTCCCTGGACACGGCCTGCCTCCGCAGCTGGTGAGCCAGCATGCGGCTCGCCTTCTCCCCATACTCATATTGCATCTCTCTTGTCCTGCACAGTTGCCCACCTGCACTCCCCATTGTCAACCTGTCAAACTGACCCTGCAACTTTTCCTTCCTTGCCAATCCCAGGAATATTCCCTGTCCACCTCCATTATCTAGCTCACTAGGCAGTCATGTTCCTGCCTCCTTATACTATCCGCACAAGCCTTAAACAAAATAATTTCCCCTAGACCACTGCTTTCCGTGCTTTCCAAAAAATGGCCTCCGACACCACCCCATTCTGTATCAACTCACTCCTTAATCGCCGCCCGCACCTTATCATAAATATCTCCATCCGCCAACAACCCCGAATAAAACCTCCAACCTGGCCTCTGCTCTCGTCCAGTTCTAACCCGATTCTCCACCCAGTGGGGTGCATGGTCCGAGATAACTATCTCCGCCTCCTCTGCCCCCTCCACACCAACCAAAATCCCTCGACTCACTACAAAGTAATTAATCCTCGAATACACCTTATGTGAAAAGGAATACTCCCTTCCCCCTGGGTTCTGACAGCCCCATGGATCCACCATACCTGTCCTCTCCATAAACCCACCCAACTCCCTTGCCATTCGTACCCTACCCATCGACCTGGGGCTCAACCTGTCCACTCTCGGCTCTAGGACACAATTAAAATCTCCTCATATGATCAACTGGTGTGTGGCCAAATCCGGGATTGCTGCCAGCAATCCTCTCATAAAACACACATCACCCCAATTTGGGGCATACACATTTACTAACACTGCCGGCTCCCCTTCCAATACCCAACTCACAATCAAATATCTCCTACCCGGATCCCTCACCTCCTTCGCACTCACAAATCCCATTTTTTTGCTCATTAAAATCGGCACTCCTCTCGATTTCAAATCATACCTCGAATGAAAAACCTGCCTGACCCACCCCTTCCTTAACCTTACCTGGTCCTTCACCCAGAGGTGCATCTCCTGCAGAAAGACCACCCCCGTTTTCAAGCTCCTGAGGTGCGCGAATACCCGCGACCCTTTAACCTGCCCATTCAGTCCCCATACGTTCCACATTACCATCCTTACTGGAGGCCTACTCCTCCAATCCCCTCTGCCATCCATCATCTTCCCCACTTAACACCCGCTCCCTTAATTCCATCGTATACCTAGCCCATCCCAGTTGACCCCCTTCTCCGCCCCTGACCATGCCATCTCTCACCCCCTGCCACATCGCAACAACCCCCCCCCCCCCCCCCCCCCCCCCCAGTCACCCCTCTCGGCCTTCTCCCCCACCACTTTACTTCCGTTCACAAGCATCACCTGCTGGCATGACAGCCCCTGCCCAAAGGCACCCATCCACAACTCCTCAGCTCAAGGAAACAGGCTTCCTGCTGACTTTACCCTCCCCCACCCAAACAAACACAGCTCCTGAACTCCAGGCCGCCTCCCCCAGAAGCAAACAAACAAATGCTAAACTCAAATAGTCCCTTAAAAAAGGAGGGAGGGGGGAGGGAACATTCATCCCAACATAAACTTTTTACTCTTACAATGCCAACAGTAAACAACAAACCCAAAAAGGGGCTCTCTCCAAACCGGAGGGGATGAAAATCCCCCAATCCCTACCCCCACTTCGAACGTGTTTCCAACCATTACGAAGAGCCAGCACCCTGGTTCCCCAGCATTGTCCCTCCACCTTTGCCCTTAAAGTTTTACGCAGGTTCCCTTGGAGCCCCATCTCCGCCTCCAGAGCCATCATACAATCGCTGTGGTCTGAAATCACTCCTTCAATCTCCCGAATCTGTGACCCCTGCATCTCCAAGCACCTCTCCACCCGTCATAGTGCCAGGGTCCCAGGTTCGACCCTAGCTTGGGTCACTATCTGTGTGGCGTTTGCACATTCTTCCCGCGTCTGCATGGGTTTCCTCCGGGCGCTCTGGTTTCCTCCCACAAGTCCGGAAAGACATGCTGTTAGATAAATTGGGCATTCTGGATTCTCCCTCAGTGTACCCGAACAGGTGCCAGAATGTGGCAACTAGGGGCTTTTCACAGTAACTTCATTGCAGTGTTAATGTAAGCCTACTTGTGACAATAATAAAGATTTTAATAATAAGTTATTTCTCCTCATCTCTGTTTAAAACTGCTACTCGTTATCCTAAATCTATGATCGCTCATTCTAGACTGCCCCACAAGAGAAAACATCCACTCTACATACACTTTGTCAATTCCCGTTCTCATCTCATACATCTCAATTAGGTCTCCCCTCATTCTTCTTCAGGCGTCGGAGAGCTCCAGACTTGTGAGAGACACTCTTCTGGGAGTGGAGGATATAGGGAAGTGGAGACTCAGGGTTTACACTCACTTTTGGGCAGTGGAGAGCACCAGACTTGCAGCCAGCACTCTGAGTTTGAAAAATCCAAGAGTGTCATCACAGGAAAGCGGTAAGCTGATTGGTTGGTGAGTAACTGATATTAGGGCCTTTTTTAAATAGCTGAAACTTAAATAATTAAATGAAGCAATAGTTAGGGAACAAAGCTAGGAGGATAAAGGAGTAAAGAAAAAGTGAATCTAAGAGCAGAACCAGGTGGTCAAAAGACTGTAAGAAAGAGCGTAGTGCAAGCTTATATCTCCTAAGGACATCTAAACAGATGTTTGAGTGAGTACAGTTGGGTAGGTACTTACTACTACTATAGGTTAGAATTGTTAAGATATCATTCTGTGATTCATAGTTTGTAAGAAATATATTCTATAATAACAAAGAGCGGGGAAGAAGATCCCTAGTTGATATTGCTTGATATTAAACGATTAATTTAACTTAAAGGGGTAAGACAGACAGCAGAGATCCAAGCCATACATAGTCTGCTCTTCTTATTCCATGTGGGAGACCAGGAACGTCTCCAGTTCCCAGTATCAGCATGTATGCAGGAAGTATCTCAAGCGCAGGTCCTGGAAGACCGGGTTTTGGAGCGGAACCAGTGTCTGCCAACTGTGGAGCAGCTGCAAAGCGGAGATATCATGGATAGTACATATAGAGATGTGATCGCGCTGCAGGCTCAGACTTCACAGGCAGGAAGGGAATGGGTGACCATCAGGCAGAGCAAGAGCACTAAGCAGGCACGGCAGGAATCTCCTGTGGCTATTCCCCTGCGAAACAGATATACCATTTTGGATACTGTTGAGGGAATGGCCTCTCGGAGGCTAACAGCAGCAGCCAAATTCATAGCACAACAGTTGGCTCTGCTGCACAGGGGAGGGGGAAAAGGCGTAGAAATGCAATAGTAATAGGGGATTGAATTGTGAAGGGAATACATAGACATTTCTGTGGCCGCAAAAGGGACTCTAGGCTGGTATGCTGCCTCCCTGGTGCTAGGGTCAAGGATGTCTCAGAGCAGTTACAGGACATTCTGAAGGGGGAGTGTGAACAGCTAGATGCCACCGTACACATCGGTACAAAAGACATAGATTAAAAAAATAAGGTACCAACAGCAGAATATAGGGAGCTAGGAAGCAAGTTGAAAAGTAGGACCTCAAAGGTAGTTATCTCAGGATTACTTCCAGTGCCACATGCTAGTCAGAGTAGAAACAGCAGGATATATAGGATGAATATGTGGCTGAAGAGACGGTGTAAGGGGGAGGGTTTCAGATTCCTGTGTTATGGGCTAGGATTTAGAGAACCCCAAAGTGTATCATGGAGTTCACCTGACCCACAACTTGTAATAGATTGTGGTATGGGGAGCACAAGGCCCACTCTACAGATGTGGTACAGCAGAAATGGAAAAGTATTTTATAAAGCAAAACAATGTTTATTCTATGAACTCAAGTTAACCTTTTTAAAACATACTGTGAACATCTTAGCAAACATCAATTCAAATACAACCCCCAAATAATATAGCACTAAGTAATCCTTAGTAACTTCCCAAACAACATCCAGAAGACAAAAGAAACATCTTTTAACAAAAGCACATCAGGTTAAGTTCACTACTGAAAACATTTATAATTCCGAATTCACCATATGATCAAGATATAGTCTTTTCATGGCAGAGAGATCAACAGTACACCTGCTTTGTCTGGCTTCAGCTCCAACACTGAAAACAAAACCAAAAAGAGACAGACACACCCAAGCGTTTCTCAAAGTGAAACTAAAAAGCAGAGCCAGATCTCAGCTCCACCCACACTCTGACATCACTGCAGTAACATGAGCAGCCAAACATTTCTTAAAGCGGCATTCTCATGACACCACCCCCAAGAAAAAAAAATAAACCATCAACTTCAAGATGGTTTCATTTTTCACCTTTTCACTATCCTTTAAAAAATGCACATGTAATATCAATAACTCTTTTAGGTCAGTTCTTTTTTCTCACTCAAGGTAACTCAACAATTTATCCCAATTTTTAAGAACATCCTCAGTTTCCAATTTAATTTGAGGTATGTCAAATTCACAGTCAGCTGGATTTGGTTCATCACTTTGAGTTAGAATCATCAAAACCTCCTCCTTTTTCTCTCCTTCCCTTTCAAAGTACCTTTTAATCAAATTCACATGACACATTTGGTGAGTTTTCCTTCTAGCGGGTGTTTTTAACCACATAATTCACCTCGCTTAATTTCATTTCAATCTGATAAGGTCCACAAAACCTTGCCTTTAAAGGTTCATATACCACTGGTAACGATACTAAAATTTATCTCCACTGGCAAAACTACAACCTTTGGATTTCTTGTCCACTACCCGTTTCATCACATTTTGTGCAACTTTTCAATGTTGTCCAGCCAATTCACCTGCTCTATTTAACCATTCCCTAAAATTTGACACATAATCCAATAATGTAATTTCCGATTTCTCACTCACCAATTTTTCCTTAATCAATTTAAGTGGTCCTCTTTCCTCATGACCAAAAATTAGTTCAAAAGGACTAAATTTGGTTCACTCCTTAGGTGCATCCTTAATTGCAAACAGTACAAATGGAATTCCTTTATCCCAATCCTCTGGATAATCTTAACAATAAGCTCTCAACATTGTCCTTAATGTCTGATGCCACCTTTCTAACACTCCCTGCGAGCCTTGATGGTATGCAGTTGATTTAAATTGTTTTATTCCTAAGCTATCCATAACTTCTTTGAATAACCTTGAGGTAAAATTTGATCCTTGATCCGATTGTATTTCTGTGGGTAGTCAATATCTAGTAAAGAATTTAAGTAACTCCTCCACAATCTTTTTAACTGTAATATTACGTACTGGAATGGCCTCTGGAAACCAAGTAGACACATCCATGATAGTCAAAAGATATCAATTCCCACTTTTTGTTTTAGGAAGCGGACTTACGCAATCAATTAGGACCCTTGTAAAAGATTCCTCAAATGCTGGAATGGGTATTAAGGGCACTGGTTTTATCACTGCTTGAGGTTTCCCTATCAATCACTTGACATGTGTGACATGATTGACAAAATTTAACTACATCTTTATGTAGTCCAGGCCAATAAAAAATTTTCTGGAATTTAGCTTGGGTTTTCCTTATTCCCAAATGACCTCCCACTCATGTACCTCATGTGCAACTCGCAACACCTCCTTTCTATACCCTACCGGCAATACTACTTGATGAACTTCTGCCCACTTTACATCTGCCTGCATATGTAAAAGTCTCCATTTTGTCATCAAGACATTACTTTTACGGTAACAACACTCTGGTATACACTCAGATTCCTCTTCCGTATACGCTTTCTGATTCATCCGTTTTATTTCTATATCTTTTTGTTGTAACCCTGCCAATTTTCCTGAACTAAAAATATCCGCCTCATCCTCCACCTGTTCTTGTTCTTTTTCAACCATCTGATCAAAAATTGTTTCTGATAATTGCACTTCAACTTTATCTTCACTCTGATTTCTCCTCTTGTCTTAACCTGTGACTTTGCGGCCTTGTTACTACACAATCCAGAGAAATCCCAGGATATTCGTCCTTCAACACTTCAGTTGTCTGATTTTCCACTGGCTTATCAACCACAATAGGCATCACTCCCACCTGCAATCCAGCTATATCATTACCCAAGATAAACTGTATTCCTGGATAAGATAGTTTCTCTATTACTCCTACTACCACTTCACGACTCTTCACTGGACTTTCCAACCTTCCATTATATAATTGAACACTACTCCTCTCACCCTGAATTCCACGTATTACCACCTTTTCTGGCAATATTCTTCCCAAACTGCATAACTCCTCATCTCTCACCATTAAAGATTGACTAGCTCCCGTATCTCTTAAAACTGTGACTTCTTCCTGCTCCTCCTGATACACATGAGTAAACTTTACCCACACAAGTTAATTCTCAAAATACATCTGGCACCTTATCAATCACCTCTTGATCAGGCTGTACAATCTTTTGCACCTTCTTCACTTCACTTGGGCTATCCTTTACCACTTTAACAAACCCCACTGGCAGCACGGTAGCATGGTGGTTAGCATAAATGCTTCACAGCTCCAGGGTCCCAGGTTCGATTCCCGGCTGGGTCACTGTCTGTGTGGAGTCTGCACGTCCTCCCCGTGTATGCGTGGGTTTCCTCCGGGTGCTCCGGTTTCCTCCCACAGTCCAAAGATGTGCGGGTTAGGTGGATTGGCCATGCTAAATTGCCCGTAGTGTCCTAAAAAGTAAGGTTAAGGTTAAGGGGGGGGGGTTGTTGGGTTACGGGTATAGGGTGGATACGTGGGTTTGAGTAGGGTGATCATTGCTCGGCACAACATCGAGGGCCGAAGGGCCTGTTCTGTGCTGTACTGTTCTATCTATGTACATTGTCTTATCCTGTTTTACTACATCAGCCTTTCCCAGTGCTTTTCTTCAACCACCAACACTGTGACTTTACATGGCCTAGTTTATTACAGTGAAAACATTTGAAATTTTTCATTTCTTTTCCACCCTCCTGGATTTCTTTTTTAGTCTGAGGTACACTCTCCTTATTATCTCCCATCAGATCACCTTTACCTTTACCACTTGAGTATTTCTCATGTCCCCAGTTTCTATCCCTCACAAGCTGAAACTGATGTCGGAAACCAAGCTTTGATTTACGAACTAATTCATAATCATCTGCCATTTCTGCTGCTAATCTCTCAGTTTTACCGCTCTGCGCTTCCACATGAGTTCTCACTACATCAGGAATTGAATTTTTAAACTCCTCCAAAAAGTATAATTTCTCTGAGAGCTTCATACGTTTGGTCTATTTTCAAAGCCCTTATCCACCTATCAATATTCTCTGTTTGAGCCTTTCAAACTCCATGTATGTTTGACCAAATTATTTCCTTAAATTTCTAAACCTTTGTCTGTAGGCTTCAGGCACTAGTTCATATGCACCTAAGATGGATTTTTTTCACCTCCTCATACATCTCAGATACCTCCTCCGGTAGTGATGCAAACACTTCACTAGCCCTACCTATCAGCTTTGTTTAATCAGTAATACCCACATGTCCAGTGACCATTCCGTTTGTTTAGCTACCTTCTCAAATGAAATGAAAAAAGCTTCTACATCTTTCTCATCAAATCATGGCACTGCGTGGACATATTTAAATAGATCCCCACCAAGCCTTCGACTATGACGCTGTTTCTCACTATCCTCATCACTATCAGCTAACTGTACATTTCCCTTTACTGTCTGCTAAGTTTAACTGACTGACATGTTTCATGGCCATTTTCTGAAGTTCAAACTTTCTCTTTATCTTTTTCCCTAATCTGTATCTCCCTTTCTCTTTCTTTTTGTTCTGTTAGGGCTTTTCTTGATCTTTCCCTTTCTTCTCCCTCTCTCTCTCTCTCTTTTTCCTCTCTCTCTTTCGTATTCAAGCTGCTTTAATTGTTTCTCATGTTCTATTTGTTTAATTTGTAACTGAAGTTTTGCCATTTCCAATTAATCAAACTGTGTCTCAGGCAACATTAAATGCTTAGCCACCGCCATAATTACCTCATATTTTTGCATTTTGTCAGGTAATGTTAACTGCAATGTTTTTGTCAAATCTCTCAGTCTGCTTTTAGTCTGTCTGTAAGGTACTGCATGTTACCGTCTCCACCCCAAAAAACTTCAGAGCCTCTGAAAGAGCCAATGTCCACAACACACTCCCTACTTAAACTAATATACCACACCTAAAAAGCAACCACAATATGCTCACTCCTCACAGTCTTTAAGTTTACTAAGCCAATCCAATAGATAGACTTTTATCCCGGACGAGCCCCCAATTTTCTGTGGGCCAAGATTTAGAGAACCCCAAAGTGTATCATGGAGTTCACCTGACCCACAACTTTTAATAGATTGTGGTATGGGGAGCACACGGCCCACTCTACAGGTGTGGTACAGCAGAAATGGAAAAGTATTTTTTAAAGCAAAACAATGTTTATTCTATGAACTCAAGTTAACCTTTTTAAAACATAAAGTGAACATCTTAGCAAACATTAATTCAAATACAACCCCCAAATAATACAGCACTAAGTAATCCTTAGTAACTTCCCAAACAACATCCAGAAGACAAAAGAAACATCTTTTAACAAAAGCACATCAGGTTAAGTTCACTACTGAAAAAATTGATAATTCCGAATTCACCATATGATCAAGATATAATCTTTTCATGGCAGAGAGATCAACAGTACACCTGCTTTGTCTGGCTTCAGCTCCAACACTGAAAATGAAACCAGAAAGAGACAGACACACCCAAGCTTTTCTCAAAGTGAAACTAAAAAGCAGAGTCAGAGCTCAGCTCGACCCACACTCTGACATCACTGAAGTAACATGAGCAGCCAAATATTTCTTAAAGCGACATTCTCATGAACACCCGGGGCATTGGGACCAGTTCTGGGGGAGGTGGGATCAGTACAAGCTCAACGGGTTACACCTGGGCAGAATCAGGACAAATATCCTTGGGGGTGGGGGGGGGGGGGGGGGGGGTTGGAGGGTACATGCTAGAGCGGTTGGGAGGGTTTAAATTAACATGACAGGGCATGGGAACATATGCAAGGATTTAGAGCAGGGGGGAATCAAGAACAAGGGAAAAAGACAACAAGGAGAATATGAAAAGTGACAGGCAGAGAATGGGAGGTGACTTAATAGAGGTTCATAAGATGGTGAGGGGGATAGATAGAGTGGACGTTCAGACACTATTTCCTCGGGTAGATGTAGCTGTTACAAGGGGGCATAACTATAAGATTCAGGGTGGGAGATATAGGAGAGATATCCGAGGTAGGTTCTTTACTCAGAGAGTGGTTAGGGTGTGGAATGGACTGCCTGCTGTAATAGTGGAGTCGAACACTTTAGGAACTTTCAAGCGATTATTGGATAGGCACATGGAGCACACCAGAATGACAGGGAGTGGGATAGCTTGATCTTGGTTTCGGACAATGCTCGGCACAACATCGAGGGCCGAAGGGCCTGTTCTGTGCTGTACTGTTCTATGTTCTATTAGCTCTTCAGTGTTCAAGACGGACAGATAGAAACGAAAAGGTGGTAGAGTTGCAGTGTTGATTAAAGAAGATATTAATAGAATATTAAGGAAAGATATTCACAAAGACCATGTAGAATCTGGATGGGTCAATTAGGGAACAACAAGGGGCAAAAAACATTTGTTGGGGTGATATATAGACTACCAAATTGTAGTGGTAATGTTGGGAATAGCATTAGACTATTGATCAGAGATGAATGTGATGAAGGAACATCTGCGATTATGGGTGACTTTAATATGCATAAAGATTGTATGAGTCAAATTAGTCATAATACAATTGAGGAGGAATTTCAGGAGTGTATGCGGGATAGTATTCTGTACCAATACATTGACAGACCAACAAGGGAACAGGCCATTGTGGGTTGGGTATGTGCAGCGAGAAAGGTTTAATTGGAAATATGGTTTGAAAGAACCCTTGGGAATGAGTGACCATAATATGATGGAATTCCTTATCAAGGTGGATAGCGAGGTAGTTGATTCTGAGACCAGGGTCCTGAACCTCAATAAAGGTAGCTATGATGATATGAGGCATGAGTTGGCTATGATGGACTGGGAAACATTAGTGAAAGAAAGATCAGTGGACAGGCAATGGCAGGCATTCAAGGAACAAATAGGTGAACTCTTAAAGTTATTTATTCCTATTTGGTGCAAGAGCGGAAAAGTAATTGTGGTCAAACCATGGTTTACAAAGGGAAATTAGAGATAGTACTAGATTCAAAGAAGAAGCATACAAATTAGCAAGAAAAATCAATAGACCTGCGGATTGGGAGCGGTTTAAAATTCAGCAAAGGCAGACCAAGGGATTGATTAATAAGGGGAAAATACAATATGAAATTAATCTAGCAGGGAACACAAAAACTGACTGTAAAAGTTTCTGTAGTTATGAAAGAGAAAAAGATTGACAAGAACTAATGTAGGCCCCTGACAGTCTGAAACAGGTGAATTCATAATGGGAGCAAAGAAATGGCTGAGGAACTAAATTCGTACTTTGCTTTTGTCTTCACAAAGGAACATGAATAATGCTCCGGAGGTTCTGAGAAACTGAAGGAAGGAGCTGAAGGAAATCAGAATTAGTAAAGAAATGGTTTTGTGGAAATTGTGGAAATTAATGAGATGAGATCGAAGACGGATAAAGGGAAGTGGCTAGACTGGGCGCAACATAGGGGAGCCTGAACGGCAGGGTAGATGACCAAGAAAACCGCTCGAGAAGGCAAAATGTTAGGATAGTGGGCCTGCCAGAGGGGATCGAGGGTAGAAACCCCACAGCATACGTGGCCAAGATGCTGGGCAACTTAGTGGGGAGGAAACTTTCCCCAACCCACCGGAAATGGACAGAGCACATCGGTTGCTGCACCCGAAGCCCAGGGCAGGGGAACAACCGAGAGCAGTCATAGCTAAACTGCACCGGTACCGGGATAGGGAGGCAATCCTGCGCTGGGCCAAGGAAAATAGAGCTTGCAAATGGGAAGGGCACGCCATCCGAATCTATGAGGATCTTGGGGCAGATATAACTAGGAGACGGGCTGAGCTCAACAGAGCGAAAGCAGCTCTCCACAGAAGCAGAGTGCGTTTTGGTATGCTGTACCCAGCATGGAATATTTCTTTACAGCCCCCACTGAGGCGAATAGGTTTGTCGAGGAGCACGGGCTGGAAAACAACCAGCGGGGGTAGGGACGATGGGCCCCTGGTAAGGGGCAACGACACGCCGACGGGGGGTGGGGAGGGGCGAGGCAATGCCAGCCCCCCCCCCCCCCGGGCAGGAACACCTAGAACAAAAAACAAACCACTGCCCGAGGGACCGCTCCAGGTGGGAGGCCAGGCCCCAGCATGAGGGAACGAGAGTATTGGAGAAGGGAGAGCAGGTGAGAGGGGTGCAGGGTAGGATGGGGGAAGAGCGGGCAGAAAACCGTAGAGGCCAAGCAGGGGAGAAGCGAGACAATAACCCCCGAGAGGGGAGGCACCGTACTAGCAGGAAAGCTAGCGCCGGGGGCACGGAACAAAGCAGGGCCGCAGCGCACCCCCAACAGGAGGGGAAGGCGTCAGGCAGGGGAGGGGGGGGGGGGAACACCCGTCAAAGTCGGGAGAGCAAACGGGGAAGGAGGGAAAAGGGGAGAGACCGGGGGGGGGACACAGGGAGCGAGAGACCAGGGAGGGCAAATGCAGGGACGGAGGGACAAAAGAGGCCAGAAAAGGAACAGGGCTACAAAGTGCCACAACCAAGGGCTCGAAACAAGGAATCGCTGCAAGCACCCACCCAGTACGGTCTGTGGGCGAAGGGGGCCCCCAGAGTGCAGGGGACTACCCGCGTGGCGGACACAGTGGATGGCCATGGTGGGTGCCCCCGGGACAAGGGGAAACCCCGGAGCGCAGAGACCCGACCACATGGGGAGAGCAGTGACAGCGGCCATCCTGGACGGCCCCCTAACAAAGGGAAACCCCGGAGGGCAGGGACGCGTCCACCAGATAAGTATGGTTAATGCCACAGGAACGAGGGGGCAGGATAATCACCTGGAACGTAAGGATACTTAACGGCCCAGTGAAGAGATCCAGAGTCCTCACCCACCTCAGAAATATGAGGGCCGACATAGTCTTCCTCCAAGAGACGCATCTGAGATGCAGGACCAACTGCGGGTAAGAAAGGGTTAGGTGGGACAAACCTACCATTCCTGCTATGGGACAAAGGCCAGGGGGGTGGCGATCCTGATCGGCAAGAGGACAATGTTTAGGGCGACAAAGACGGTTACAGATAAAGGGGGGCGGTATGTCATGGTCAGCGGGGCCCTGGATGGGGCACCGGTAGTTCTAGTCAACATGTACGCGCACAACTGGGACGACACGTGTTTCATCAAAAAGACCATTGCAGAAATGCCGGACATAGCGACGCATCGACTAATCATGGGGGGGGGGGGCTTCAACTGTGTACAGGATCCAAAGACGGACAGATCAAACCCCAAAACGGGGAAAACCTCAAGCATGGCAAGGGAACTCAGTCACTTTATGGAGCAGATGGGAGCAGTGGACCCCTGGAGGTTCGCCCACCCGGGGGAGAAAGAATTCTCCTTCTTCTCCCCAGTACACAACGTGTACACCAGAATTTACTTCTTTGTGGTGGGGAAAACGGTGCTTCCAGGGATAGACAAAGTGGAATACTCCGCAATTGTGATATCAGACCACGCTCCACACCACATGTACGGACGGACCAACAATACCAACTCCCAGTACTTCCAGCTGCACAGGGGCACCAGACAAGGATGCCCACTGTCCCCACTGCTGTTCGCACTAGCAATCGAACCACTAGCAATCGCGCTCAGTGCAGCAAAAAATTGGAGGGGGATCCGAAGGGGAGGTAGAGAGCACAGAGTCTCACTCTATGCAGATGACCTGTTCCTCTACATCTCGGACCCACAGAGCAGCATGGACGGAATCATTACGCTCCTGAAAGAGTTTCGAGCCTTCTCGGGCTACAAACTCAACATGAGCAAAAGCGAGATCTTCCCAGTACACCCGCAAGGGGAGGGGGGGGGGGGGGGGGGGGGGGGGGGGGGGGAGGGGGGGCAGCACTAAAGGGGCTGCCGTTCAAACAAGCCCGACACAAATTCCGCTACCTGAGGATCCAAATAGCCCATGACTGGAAAGGGATCCACAAATGGAACCTCACCTGTCTGACGGAGGAAGTAAAAAAGGACCTGCAAAGATGGAACACACTCCCACTCTCCCTCGCGGGGAGAGTCCAGACGATCAAAATGAACGTACTGCCCAGGTTCCTCTTCCTGTTTAGATCCATTCCGATCTACATCCCCAAGGCCTTTTTCAAAGCGTTGGACAAACTTATCATGGCGTTCGTATGGGGGGGTAAAAATGCTAGGAGATCTCAAAGAAGCTCCTACAAAAAACAAAATCCAGGCGGGGGGGTAGCCCTCCCGAACCTACAATTCTACCACTGGGCGGCAACAGCCGAGCGAGTAAGGGGATGGATCCAGGAGCCAGAAGCCGAGTGGGTGCATGCGGAGGAGGCCTCCTGCATGGAGACCTCCCTCCAGCCCTCGCCACTGCAGCACTCCCATCCCCACCCAAAAAACAGTCCAGCAGCCCAGTGATGACAGCCACCCTCCAATCCTGGAACCAACTGCGGCAGCAATTTGGCCTGACCAAAATGTCGGACAAGGCTCCCATCTGCAACAACCATAGGTTCACACCAGCACTGACTGACGCCACCTTCAAAAGGTGGAGGCAGGACAGTGGGGCACTGACAGTCAGGGACCTATACACGGACGGCAGGATCGCAACACTGGACAAACTGACAGAAACTTTGGCTAGCCAGGGGGAACGAGCTAAGGTATCTGCAGCTCAAAAACTTCTTACGAAAGGAGACAAGGACGTACCCACAACCGCCACGACAAACACTACTGGAAGACCTACTGGACGCAAGTATCCTAGATAAAGGGAACTGTAGCGACATGTATGACCGACTGGTAGAAAGGGCCGACACCGTACTGGACGCAACAAGAATAAAATGGGAGGATGACCTGGGGATTGAGATAGGGTGGGGACTCTGGAGCGAAGCACTGCATAGGGTCAACCCCACCTCCACGTGCGCAAGGCTCAGCCTGACGCAACTAAAAGTGGTACATAGAGCCCACTTAACAAGAAACCGTATGAGCAGGTTCTTCCTGGAGGTGGAGGACAGATGTGAACGGTGCCAAAGAGACCCGGCCAACCACGCCCACATGTTCTGGACTTGCCCCAGACTTGTGGAGTACTGGACAGCCTTCTTCGAGGCTATGTCCAAAGTGGTGGGGGTGAGGGTGGAGCCATGCCCGATAGTGGCGGTCTTCGGGGTTTCAGGCCAGCCAGATCTATTCCTGGGGAGGAGGGCGGACGCCCTTGTCTTTGCCTCCCTGATCGCCCGCCGTAGAATCCTGTTTGGCTGGCGGTCAGCAGCACCACCCAGAGCTGCAGACTGGCTGTCCGACCTCTTGGAATCTCTCCAAATGGAGAAAATCAAATTCGCCATCCGAGGGTCAGACAACGGCTTCCACAGAATGTGGGAGCCATTCATGCAATTGTTCCGGGACCTGTTTGTGGCCAACGAACAAGGGGAAGAATAGCCGGGTGGCCAAGAATCAGGGGAAAATGGACGGTAATCGGGGGAAGGTAGCTGGGGGGGGTGGAGGGCTACGGGTTCGTTATGGAGGTTTGTTCTCATGGTTTTATGCTTATTTCTTTTTCTTGTTAATTTATTGTTTTTGTATTGGAGGGGAGGGGTTACTGTTTTTCTCTGTTGTGATAAAATTTGTTGTTGAAAACTTGAATAAAATTATTCCAAACTAAAAGGAAGGACAAAGCCGCAAGCGTCAGTCTGATGGCAAGCTAAGGCCCAAAACCAAATTGTAAATAAATGCCTATAAACATATGCCTCGGCCATATTGGGGAATGTAAAATATGTATGCCGGTTAAAGGGGGTGGCCACAGTTGTTATTATGAAGATGCTTGCCTGTAAATATACATGTTAATTTTTGCGTGTTTTTTTCTAATAATTTGTAATTTGTTGGATATAAAATATGAAAACTCAATAAAAAACATTTCCAAAAAAAATTATACATTAATAATTTGGAAAGGGAACTAAATGTATTATCTCCAAATTTGTAGATGATACAAAGTTGGGTGGGAGGGTGAGCTGTGAGGAGGATGCACTGATGCTTAAGCGGAATTTGGACTGGCTGAGTGAGTGGGCATATGCATGGCAGATGCAGTATAATGTGGATAAATGTGAGATTCCTGGGATGGCAGGACTGTCATATGAGGAGAGACTAAATAGGTTAGGATTATATTCATTGACGTTTAGAAGAGTGAGAGGGGATCTTACAGAAACTTATTAAATTCTAACATGGTTAGACAGGGTACATTCAGCAAGAATGTTCCCGATACTCCAGAACTAGGGGTCATAATTTGAGAATGAGGGATAAACCTTTTAGGACTGAGGTGAGGAGAAATTTCTTCACCCAGAGAGTGGTGAATCTGTGGAATTTGTCCAAAGAAAGTAATTGGGGCCAAAATGTTGCGTGATTTCAAGAAGGAATTAGATATTGTTCTTGGGGCTAAAGGGGTCGGAGGTGGAGGGAGGGGGGGGCAGGCGCGGTCAGGGTACTGATGATGAGCCATGATCAATATAAGTAGCGGAACAGGCTCAAAGGGCCAAATGGTCCACTCCTGCTGCTATTTTCCATGTATGTTTCCATGTAAACTCGAGAGTATCGGCCTAAACTGCT
The DNA here is from genome assembly GCF_902713615.1 of Scyliorhinus canicula. Lineage (NCBI taxonomy): Eukaryota > Metazoa > Chordata > Chondrichthyes > Carcharhiniformes > Scyliorhinidae > Scyliorhinus > Scyliorhinus canicula. The sequence goes on from NC_052151.1 coordinate 123,281,837, forward strand.
TAATCTCTCTTCCCAAGACAAACCCCTCATCTCTGAAATCAATTCACTGAATGTCCTCTGAATTGACTGTAATGCAACTACATCCCACCTCAGATAAGGGGACCAAAACTGTGCACAGTACTCCAGGTGCGGTTTCACCAATACCTTCTACATTTGTAGCAACACTTCCCTACTTTTATACTCTATTCTTTTAGCTATCAAGGCCAAAATTCAATTGTGTTCCTTATGGGCGGCTAGCATTGCTGCCTCACATTGCCACGGACCCAGGTTCAATTCCAATGCAGGCGACCGTGTGAAGTTTGCACTTTCTCCCTGGTTCTGAATGGGATTCCTCTGGGTGTTCTGGTTTTTCCCAAGGTCCAAAGATGTGCAGGTTAGGGGAACTGACCATGCTAATATTGCCCAAAAGGTTAGGTGGAGTTACAGGCAGGGGATTGGGCCTAGTTAAAGTGCTCTATCGGAGCATGGGCCGGTGCAGACTCGATGGGGCAAATGGCCCCCTTCTACACTATAGGGATTCTATGATTACCTGCATGCTAGTTTTCTGTGATTCACACACAAGGACACCCAGATCTCTCTGCACCGAAGTACTCTGAAGTTTCGCTCCATTTAGATAATAAGTTACCTGTCCATTTCTCCAACCAAAATGGATAACCTCACACTTGCAAACATTAAACTCATCTGCCAATTTCTGGCCCACTCACCTAACCAATCCACATACCTTTGTAAAATTCTCATTTTCTCATTGCAACTTACTGTCCCACCTCTTTTAGTGTCATCTCAAAATTTGTCTATAGTACCTTTCATCCCTACTGACCCCAAGTCATTAATATATATTGTAAATATTTGGGTCCCCGAGGACCGACCCCTGTGGCACCCTACTGGTTACATCTTATCCCGATTCTCTGCCTTCGGTCAGTTAGCCAGTCTTCTATCCAAGATAATAAATTATCCTCAATCACATGTCCTCTTACCTTGTGTATTAACTTTTGTGCAGCGCCTTGTCAAATGTCTTCATAAAGTCCAGATGTACTACGGCTACAGTATACCCATTATCCACTTGGCATGTTATATCTTTGAAGGACTCTGACAAATTAATCCGGCATGATTTACCCTTCATAAAACCATGCCGACACTGATGAATTGCATTTTGACTTTCTAAATGTCATGTTACACTTCATTCATAATGGATTCTAACAATTTATGGGGCTGTTTAGCACACTGGGCTAAATCGCTGGCTTTGAAAGCAGACCAAAGCAAACCAGCAGCACTGATCGATTCCCGTAACAGCCTCCCCGAACAGGCGCCGGAATGTGGCGACTAGGGGCTTTTCACAGTAACTTCATGAAGCCTACTCGTGACAATAAGCGATTTTCATTTTCATTTCATTCATTTGCCAATGACAGATATCAAACTAACTGGTCTATAGTTTCCTACTTTCTGCCTCCCTCCCTTTTTGAATAAGGATGTTCCATTAGCACTTTTCTAGTCCACTTGAATCTTTCCTGCATCCAGAGAAATTTGGAATATTATAACCAATGGATCCACTATCTCTGCTACCACTTCCTTTAAGACTCTAGGGTGTCGGCCATCAGCCCCAGGAATTTCTCTGCTGTCACTCCCAATAGTTTTTTTATTACATTTTCCACATTGATGATGATTGTTTTAAGTTCCTCCTTTTCTATTACCTCTGCATTACTTGTTACTATTGGGATGGTACTTGTGTCCACTGTAAAAACTGAGGCAAATATTGATTTAGTGTCTCTGCAATTTCTGTGTTCCCCACTATTAACTGCCTGGTCTCTTCCTCCAAGAGACCAACATTCACTGTATCTACTCTCTTCCCTTTTGTATACTTCTAGAAAATTTTGCTATCCTTTTTTAAAAATATTTTGTCCCAGTTTTCTTTCATATTTAACCTTTGCTCTTTTTATTACTTTTTTAGTAACCCTTAGTTGATCTTTAGACGTTTCACAAACTTCCAACCTGCCACTGGCCTTGCAATATGGCGTGCCTTTATTTTTGTCCTTCCATTATCTTTTAACTACCTTGTTTGGCCATGAATGTTTTCCCTTCTTACAATCTTTCTTCCCCTCTCGAATATATTTTAGTTGGTAGGAATTGAATATCTCTTTAAACAATTGCCACTGCTCATCAACTACTCTACCTGGTCTTTCTACCCAGTACACCAGAGCCAAATCTGTCCTCATGCGAACATAATTACCTTTGATTAACTTCAGAACATTAGTGTGGGACTCCAGTTTCTCACTCTCAAACTAAATTTGAAATTATAACATGTTATGATCACTCTTCCCTACGTGGTCATTATTTATTCTGTCCTCATTACACACTACCAACTCGAGAGTAACCTGCTGTCTGGTTGGTTCCACACATATTGCACCAAGAAACAATCTCTAATACATTCAATGAATTCTCCTTCAAGGCTACCCTTGCCAATTTAATTAATCGAGTCAATGGGCACGATTCTCTTGTCATGTTGCACTCAACCGAGAGCACAACGTGGCCGGAGAGTCCTGCGAGAGGCCTCCAGTGGGCCTCCTGACAGGCTCTGCATCTAACGGGATTCACCAAAGTCACAAAAGTAGGTCTCAAACCTACTTTTGACCTACCTGGCCTCCCTCGATTCCCCGGCCACCGGTCAGTGCTGGTCCGAACAAACATACACCAGGTGGCATGGCACCTGGGGTGGCCAGGGTAAGTGCAGAGTGGTTCCCTGGCCTTTCCCCTGGAGTACGGGCACCTTGGCACTGCACAGCTGGCACCTTGGCACTGCCACACTTGACACTGCCAAGCTGGCAGGAGCATTGCCCGAGTGCCAGAGTGCCCAAGTGCTGGGGTGGCACAGCCATGGGTTAAGGGTTGAGGGGAGCAGGCTGTGCCCATGAAATGAGGGTGGAGGGGGTCTTGAAGGGTGGGAGAGTGCAGGGCAGGTAAGTAGCGCACTCCACGACTTTGGATGGGAGATGGTGGGGGTCCTGGAAGGGAGGGGGTGCTGTAAGGGGACTGAGAAGTGCCTGAAGAGGGGGTCCCCCATGGACATTATAGCGGGGTGTCCTCACTTGGGGGCTGTGGAGTAGTGTCCATGTGTATGGGTGGTGACATTACGCAAGGGTGGGGGTTGTGGGGGACCCACAAGCTCACTTTCAAACCAGCGGCCCGATCACTGAGTTCAGCTCCCCAGTGCTAAAACAAATTCTAAGTGTGGGCTAAACCGGCTAGAAGCTCCCTGAAAAACCCACCACAAATTAACTTAGAAATGTTTTGGGAGAATCATGCCCTATGTGCATATTAATGTATAAAATTATTGTTGTACCTTTTTACAAGCCTCAAACCCAGGCCTCGGTGGTGAAAGCGCCAAATCCTAACCACCCGAGAGGGGCAAGACTCAGGTAGTAATCTGGAGATTATTACCCTGTTCATGGGGTGGATTCTCTGCTCCCAGATGCTGAAATTGCGTTCTGAAATGGGGCGGAGAATCCATTTTGGCACTAAAATCGGGAACGGCGCCGATTTTCAATTTTCCGTCCCGCGCCGAGTATCCACCGCCTCGGGCCATTGCCTGAGGCCCGCCCTGCGGTGCTCCGTTGCCGACCAGCCGAATTCCTGACTGCGTGGCTTACGTGTGCTCACACCATTCGGTATCCCCCCGTGGCGGCTGCGGACGCAGTCCGGGGCCGCCACAGTCGCGGGACGGCCCATCAGCAGGCAGGGGGCCTTCATTCGGGACTGGGGTCAACGTGGGCGGGCGGTCCAGGGCGCACGAGTGGCCGATGTGGAGCACTACTTTGGTGCTCCAAGTCCATGGGCTTGCGCGGCCTCTGACCCAGAAGTGCGGGGCAGCAGTATCGGCAGATGGAGCTGCGATCTCGACGATGGCTCCCTGCTAGCCCCCAGCAAAACAGGGAATCTGTGGCCTTTTGACAACAGTTTTCCTGGCGTAAAAGACCAGTTTTCACGATGGCGTCAGCACTTAGTCTCAAAATCGTAGAATCCAGACCCATATTTCCTCCGCAGAACCGGTGTTGTTCTACCTGTTGTTGGTACCTACGTGGCAACAAGCTGTCCCAAAACAGATCGACTGCCATTCTTCCTACAAGCTTTACTTTTAAGAAATTACTTCCTTCTTATTATATGCCATTCCTGATATTCCTCTTACAGGAAGATTATTAAATTTGTATCACCTCATCAGACTGTCAAGTTAGTCCGTTCTTTTGCTTCATTAACAGCAATGCCACTCACACCTCAAGGCAACAAAACGTCAAATAAATTAAGTCACCTTGCCGACATTTCTAAATAAATTGTGATTCTACTTCAACGCATCAGCAACTTTTCCTGAAATATCACCCTCGTTTTGGCCTTTTGACGACTCGTCGCCGTGGAACTTCACCCTGGTGAAACATCTTCCCCACACGAAAGGAAGTGCTAATATTTCCATAAAGACCCGAGTCGCTCAAACGCTGTATATTGCTCGATCTAGCTTTAAATTTAAACGGGAGAATACAAGTAATACACAAGCTCAACTGTGTGTGGTCTGGTCCCACTCGAGCATTTAACACATTTAACTGTACAACTTCACAGTAGATCAGTCACATTACACACGTAATGCTCACATACCTGACTCTCTACCCGGAGCTCTCGCTGTGCACACACCTGACCCTTTACCTGGTGCTCGCAGTGCACATGCCAGGCCCTCTACCCGGAGCTCTCGCTGTGCACACACCTGACCCTTTACCTGGAGCTCTCGCGGTACACACACCTGACTCTCTACCCGGAGCTCGCGATGCACACACCTGACTCTCTACCCGGAGCTCGCGATGCACACACCTGACTCTCTACCCGGAGCTCGCGATGCACACACCTGACTCTACCAAGAACTCGCGATGCACACGCCTCACCCTCTACCTGGAGCTCTCGCGGTACACACACATGACTCTCTATCCGGAGCTCGCGATGCACACACCTGACTCTCTACCCGGAGCTCGCGATGCACATACCTGACCCTCTACCCGGAGTTCGCGGTGCACACACTTGACTCTACACCTGGAGCTCTCGCGCAGCGCCCCAGGTGGTCGGAACGTGCTACACACACCTGAACCTGATTCTGCCGTTCATGCCAGATGTGCGCTTGCAATTAGCGCACGATGCAACCTGTTTGGTTCATTCGCCTCAAACCAGTCAATATGGTTTTGAACACACGATTCAGAGAGTACTTGGATGTCTGCCACCTAAGTGAAATAACTCCATAATTCTTAAACAAGTTACTTTATGTAATACTCTTGACGACTATGTTGGGGTTGCCAGTCTGGATTTGACGTCCTGGAGATTTGATTGTGCGAAATATTTGACTTTTTGCTTCACAGTGAAGTTAATATAATTTCTAAATCAAAGAAAGAGCACAAATCAATAAAAATATTTAAGTACCAGTGTGATTAAATAAAAAGCACTTTTGTGATGTTTCTACAGTATGCCCATAAAGGAAATAGCACTGATTCAGTCAAAGTAACTTCGAACTAGAATGTTCATACAAGTTTATTCGTTTTTACAGTATATGACAAATTATATCACAGAATCATAGAATCCTTACAAGCAGAAGGAGGTAATTCGGCCCATCAAATCTGCACCGACCCTTCAAATGAGCACTCTACTCATGTCCATTTCTCCGTCCACCCCATTCTATCCCTGTAACCCCATAACCTAATGTGCACACCCCTGGACACTAAGGGGCGATTTAGCATGGCCAATCCACCTAGCCGGCACGTCTTTGGATTGCGGGAGAAAACCGGAGCACCCCAAAGAAATAAAACAAACCTAATTTAATAGCCTGACTCTTATGACCCACCATTAAATCGCACCTTCAGGAAGATGAGGCGCAATCCTCAAAGGGAAACAGTGAAAATGCTTTACTCCCAATGAGTAGAACACTGTAAATCACAATCTGACATAAACTCCTACTCACTAAAGTTTGTGTCTCTCTTTTCCTCGCTCCCCGATTTGTGTTCTCTCTCTCCCCTTTCGCCAGACAATGTTCTCTCTCCCTGCTCCTTTCCTTGACCCAGTTAGTCTTGGTTTATGTTTCTTTCTCCTATTCCCCAATTTATGTTGCTCAGTCCCTCCCTGCCCCAGTTTGTGCTTTGTTCTTTCTATGTCCCAATTTCTTTCTCAGGACTCTCAGAGTATCCAGGCGTTAGATTTCCTATCTATCCCTTTCCCTTTGGCTTCATCCTTAGTACCGGTATGGCAGCTGGCCGACCAGCAAGGTTCAGACAACACGGGTTTGACTGCAACCCAGGACTGCTTGGCTGCTGCATGAACCGTGCAAACAGGATAGCTATTTACCTGACATTTCAGTACAACATTGAGGGGGTGGTCTGACAGCCTCTGTGGAGAGAAAAGGGAGCTAACGTTTCAAGTCTGGAAGACTCTGTCAAAGCTGTCAGTTTTGACAGTCATTCAGACTCGAAACATTAATAATAATAATAATAATAATCTTTATTGTCGCAAGTAGGCTTACATTAACACTGCAATGAAGTTACTGTGAAAAGCCCCTAGTCACCACATTCCAGCGCCTATTCGGGTACACAGAGGGAGAATTCAGAATGTCCAATTCACCTAACAGAATGTATTTAGGGACGTATGGGCGGAAACCGTACCCACACAAAGACAAGGAGAACATGCAGACTCTGCACAGTCAGTGACCCAAGCGGGAATTGAACCTGGGACACTGGTGCTGTGAAGCAACAGTGCTAATCACTGAGATACTGTTTTTGTTTCAGATTCCAGCATCCGCAGTAATGTGTTTTTAACATTGAGGGAGGTGCCATCTATCTGTTGAAACCTTAAACCAAGGTTCAGTCACCTTCTCCATGAATACTAATTTGAAGAAGAGCAAGAGAGTTCATCCAATGTCCTGACCAGGTTTATCTTTCAATCAGTTATCCTGTTGTCAATTACTTTAGGACATCATAAGATGTGAAGGGCGCTAATAAATATAAGTTCTCTCCTGCATTTTTCTGCCATTTGGGAGTTCTTCAGCTATTAAGCAAAAGTGGATCATGCAAACAGATAATATAATTTTCATGTAGGCCCAAGTTTGCTGGGCTTGCAAACTTGAAGCACCAGTCAACTAAAATCCCCAACTTTAATGTTGAGCCTGCAATGAACAATAGTGAACCAGTACAGAGCAAGATGCAACATGGAGCAGCGAACACATTAGACATTGTGACTGCAAGCTGCTGTATTAACAAACATGTAAATTATTCCCCTATCCTCAATTGCTATGCAGATACAGAATTAGAGAAAAATAAAAGAGCCATTGAATTTGTTGTTTTTGTGTGGGTTCTTGTGCATGATTGACAGCTGTCTGCAATAATGAAAATTAACATGATTAAATGTGCGTGTGCATTCCTGTACATCTCAGATCCGTTCAGGGGGATGGGGGAAATTATGCGGATCCTAGAAGAATTTGTCAAGTTTTCGGGGTATAGATTGAACATGGGGAAAAGCGAGATGTTCGCGATCCAGGTGACAGGGCAGGAGAAAAGACTGGGAGAGCAGCAGTTTAGAATGTTAGGAAGAAGCTTTCGATATCTGGGAATCCAGGTGGCTCAGGAATGGGAGACACTGCACAAGTTAAACCTGTCCCGGCTCGTAGAACAAATGAAAGAGGACTTTAAGAGGTGGGACATGCTCCCACTATGACTGGCGGGGAGGGTACAGACCGTGAAAATCACGGTCCTCCCAAAATTCCTGTTTGTCTTTCACTGCCTCCCCATCTTCATCCCGAAGGCCTTGTTTAAACGAGTGAGTAAGGTGATTTGGGGCTTTGTGTGGGCGGGCAAAACCCCGCGAGTGAAGAAAGTATTGTTGGAGCATAGTTGGGAGGGGGGTACGTTGGCCCTGCCGACCTTTTGTGACTACTACTGGGTGGCCAATATAGCCATATGGGTGTGGGTGGTGGGGGGGGGGGGGTCGTCGGTGCGGGAGCAAGTGGAGGCGGCATTGTGTAAAACCACAAGTTTGGGGGCACTGATAATGGCACCACTTGTGCTCTCACCGGCCCGATACTCCACAAGTCCGGTCGTAGTGGCGGCTCTGAGAATCTGGGGGCAGTGGAGGAAATATAATAGAATGGAGGGAGCATTGGTTTGGACCCCGATCTACAACAACCATCGGTTTGTACCGGGCAGACTGCATGCTGAGTTCCGGTGATGGCAGAGAGCAGGAAATGGGAGAATGGGAGATCTATTTACAGACGAGACCTTCCCCAGCTTGAAAGGTTTGGAGGATAAATTTGAATTGCCAGCAGGGAATGGGTTTAGATATCTTCAGGTACGAGATTTTTTGAGAAGGCAGGTTCTGGCCTTCCTGCTCCTGCCACCATGAGGGATACAGTAGTTTCCAGAACATGGGTGGGAGAGTGGAAGGAATCGGATATCTACCAAGAACTTATGGAGTTGGAGGAAACTCCGATAAAGGGCCTAAAGGGCAAGTGGGAAGATGAGCTGGGAGGAGAGATAGAGGCGGGTCTGTGGGCGGATGCTTTAAGCAGGGTTAACACATTCTTATCATGTGCCAGGTTTAGCCTGATACAGTTCAAGGTAATCCACTGGGCACAAATGACGGTGGCCCAGAAGAACAAGGTTTTCGGGGTGGAGGACAGGTGTGTGAGGTGCGTGGGAATTCCGGCAAATCATGTCCACCTGTTTTGGGCATGCTCGAAGCTCAGAGGGTTTTGGCAGGGGTTCGCTAAAGCTATGTCCACGGTACTTAAAACACGTGTGGTGCCGAGTCCAGAAGTGGCGATTTTTGGAGTGTCGTAAGAGCCGGGAGTTCAGGGGGCAAAAGAGGCTGACGTCTTGACCTTTGCCTCCCCGGTAGCCCGGAAACGGATCTTACTAATGTGTAGGGACTCGAGACTCCCGAAATTGGAGATCTGGGTTAGTGACATGGCTGGGTTTCTCAGTCTCGAGAAAATAAAATTCGCCCTAAGAGGGTCATTGTTGGGGTTTGCCGGAGGTGGCAGCTGTTCATCGATTTTCTCAGAGATAATTAAAATGTCAACAGAAGCAGAAATCCAAGGGGGCGGGAGGGCTAGACTATTGCTTTATTGGTGGGGGTATGAAGAATGTTATGGGGATGGAAATATTTATTATTATAATCATGTTTATGTTGCTGTTATTGTTATTATAATACAAACCACAAATTCCCCAATAAAAATATATTTTTAAAAAATGTGCATGTGCACCAAGTAAAATGAACGATCTTGGCCCGGATTCTCCGATATCGCAGCCAAGTGTTGATGCCAGCGTCACAATTGGTGCGAGCGACGCCGGCGTCAACGGGCCTCCAGGCCCTGTAATTCTCCTGTTTTTCGGGGGCTAGAACGGCGCCGGAGTGCTGTGCGCTGCTCCAGCGCCGAAAGCCGGCCCTGCATGGCCGGCACGGGTCCACACATGCACGCAACGGCTGTCTCCGTGCGGGCGCATGCGTATGGTTGCCGTCTCCGCGCCGGCATGGAGCAACATGTCGGCGACCGAACAGTGGGCCCGCGCGGAAGGAGGTACTCCCCCTCCCGATCGCCGCCGTCCGACAATCGGAAGCCCCCGATCGCGTGCCTGGACTCTGTGGAGACCTCTCCCCCCCCGGAGTCGGATCCCCCCGCCCTCCCACCAGGACGTCCACATCGGCCACGGGTCCGTGCTCCCGCCGGGTGGTACCAGGTTTGACCAATGCCGGCGAGACTCGGCGGAACTCGGCGGGAGTTCGGTCCGTTGCCCACGAAGAATCGCCGTGGAGGCCTATTTCAGCGGCCTATCTGAAGGGAAGACTCGGAGAATCCCAGCCCCGATGTGCCACGGATGTAGTTAAAATGTCCCCCTACAGATTTAATATGTGGTGCATGACATCATTTATTAGAGAAAGTTCCGTGTTAAAAACTGAATTATCTAGTCATTTGAATTAAGCTATATAAATAGCTCAGCAAAGTTGGAATTTTGTCCTAGTAATTAAAATTATGAAATAAGTTGAGTTTTTTGAATTAAGAGGATTAGAGTATCCAAATAGTCATTTGATAGCACAGAGCATGACTATTGCTAAAAAAAAATGAGATGCTGTTGAAGATTTTCATCTTGCGCTCAACGGGACAGATTCAGTAGAATATCAGGTTTAACAAGAACAACAATATATTGCATGGGAAGGAAGCATGGACTCTGATTGGTAGAGATATTGCCGTGGAGAATATATCAGGATACAATTAACTGCTAAGCTTTTGTTTAAATTCAAAGTGGACAGCCTGTGAACCCTTGAAATACACCTGATGGCAGACGGTTAAGAGTGGGAGAATTTCCTGGTCAGGTATACTGCAGAAAGCAACAGCAAACCACTGCAGTAATTTTCCAAGTATAGCCATGGACCAATCTAATGGAAGTTCATGATTGCCAATGCCCTCTTAGGAAGAGAAGGAGAATTAATACTATGGAGCAAATTAATTGATCATCCAGCAGGTTAAAGTCCAGTGACTCAATGTGATGAAGCAGCTACAAATACAGCAGTATATGTTCTACTGTTACTTAAAGTATCCATAATGAGAACTGATAGCATGAGACATTGATAGCAATGACTATTTGGAAAATATTTCCTTCTATTTGAGATAGCTGTGTGGGCCGGAGGGAGTATTTCCAACAGTTATGGTGTGTGACTGATTCTTTTGGAATGCTGTCTTGAGTTGATTACCAATGTACATTCAGAAATACTTTTTTTTTTAAAGCAGAGATTTATGGATATTGGATATTGATATATTTCTTTGAACCAATATTTAACTTAAGTAATATAGAATGGGCTATAAACTTGTTTTAAATTTGGATCATTTGTTGTAATACCAGATTGTTAAGATTTCAGGAATATTTGCTTATCTGTTCCTACCTGTTCAAACATGGTCCAGACTAATATGGGAGTCTTTCTGTATGTAAGAATGTTCCTTCAGCATAGACATGTTCTAACAGAGCTGCATGCAGTTTGATAAAACAAAGTTGAGTAAAACAATTTTTCAACACTGTGGAACAAGTAGAAACCAAACTTCCCCACAACTTTTAAAATATATTTTAATTTTAATTCAATTTGCCATTTACTAATCTGGAACATCACAGAAGTTATATTTGGAAATGTGTTATTAAACCCCAAGAATAGCACAGGCATTCTCCAGATAAACAAAAATAAGATGGCCAATGAGATTTAAGGTGGAGATCAAATTTTTCTGGTGTCAGTAACCACAAAATTAAAGCTTTAGAGGTTCTCAGTGTCATCCACATTCCAATTCAATTGCTGTTTTAGTTCCCTGTTTGACATTACTTATTATACATTACTCATTTGTAATCAGTACCACGATATCCAGCACAGGTAGGGCAGGAAGACCCCCCAAATCCACTCCAACCCCAACCGGGATGGAAACAATGCTGTTACCACCAACTGATCCATACTGACTGCCCAACTAACTACATCCATCCTACCCCACCCCAAGAAGTCCAAGATGCTATGCAATATGCATTTTTACATGATAATAAAAGCAAAATACTGAGATGCTGAAATCTGAAAAAATAAATAGAAAATAGAGTAAAAGTTTCAAGTCCGTTTGACTCCTCTACTGAAGAAGAATACAACCAACTGGAAAGTTAATTCTGTTTTCTCTCCCTACATATGCTGCCAATCTGCTGGGTTTTTCCAGAATTCTCTGCCTTTGTTACATCTTTACATGCATATTGCGTATGAATAGTGATGGTAAAGACTCCAATTTTCTATCTATCACATAGCTGACCAGGAATCTCACCCACTCTTACCATCAGCCTACATTGGAGTGATTTGCAGATTGATATTCAATTTGATTGCATTGTGAATGCATTTTCCTTGTCTATCAAGTCCTGGAGTGATCTAATACAGGAGAACCTGAAGTATCTCGCTCAGAGACAGGGACACTACCCAGTGTACCACAAGACCTTCTCAATTAGCAATTATGCTAAAGCCCATTAATAAAAAAAACTCCTGTCTCCTCTGCGTTATTGAAACAAGTTTTATTCTACCGAGGAAGGAACCAGTCGTCATTAAATTCAGAACAACACACCAGACTGTGTAACTGCACACAGAAATAAATACACAGGTAAAGGTTGAGTAATAACAAGTGCTTACTGTTTCAATCAAGCTCCTGTCTATCATGGTTTTGGAAGCTTGGAAAAGTTTTTTTATTTAAACAAAATCTTGGCAAAGTTAATGATAACTGAACGGTATGTATTTTTCCTTATATTGATCCATCCATTATTTTTGTCCAGTGAAAATGTAATTGTTAACACAAGGCTAGACACCTCCTCATACAATTTAAAGATTGCACTGTACTTAGTGGTGCAAATATAACTTGTGTGTAGTTCTTACGTTCCTCCGGATACCTTTCATATTCCACAGACAAACAAACGTGCACTGTGATCTGAGATGTGATTTCTTGTGCAAAGTAATTTGGGTCAGTAGGCTATTGGATGAATAATGTGTAATTTCACCAATGAGGTATTCAGGGGTAATAGCATTGGCTATCATCATGTGTTTTTGATGTCTCCAACTGGCAGACATCTAATATGACAGCCAGTTTATCTCAGGATACAAACAACAGACCAGCTTCACAGGAAACAAAATTAAACATAAAAACAAGAGCAAACACAACAGATTTCACCTAAAGTCAAAGTTTTCAAATTTTGAGCAGTATTATTCCTTGCTTTGGAAGGACATTCTTAATGAAGAGGCTTTGTATGGTGCATTGAACAAGCCAACGTGTTGCTCGCCTGGCAGAGTAAAATAAGCATACTATTAACTTGAATTAAATATTATGCTGCCTTTAATAAACCTGTTATAAAAGGGCATTAAAAGCTTACACTAATTCAAACTGAGAATTAAAGTAAGGTTCAAATTGAAAGATTCCCAACTCCATTTGCAACGGTGTAGGGCAAATGCCCTACTCCGCTCTGAGGTCCCCACCTACTTCAAGAAGACCACCATCACACACCGGTGCCAAAGAAGAACCAGGCAACATGCCTCAATGACTACCGTCCGGTGGCTCTGACATCAATCATAATGAAGTGCTTCAAGAGGTTGGTCATGAAGCGCATCACCTCCATACTCCCAGAATGCCTAGATCCACTGCAATTGGCTTACCTCCGCAACCGCTCCACAGGTGACACCATCTCCCTGGCACTACACTCATCCCGAGCGCATCTTGACAACAAGGACTCCTACATGGGACTCCTATTTATTGATGACAGCTCCGCCTTCAACACCATAATCCCAGCCAAGCTCATAGCAAAGCTCCAGAACCTAGGACTTGGCCCCTCTCTCTGCAACTGGATCCTCTACTTTCTGACCCACAGATCACAATAAGTAAGAATAAACAACAACACCTCCTCCACAATAGTCCTCAATACTGGGGCCCCACAAGGTTGCGTACTTAGCTCCCTACTATACTCCCTGTACACACAATTGCGTGGCAAAATTTGGTTCCAACTCCATCTACAAGTTTGCTGCCAATACGACCATAGTGGGTCGAGTCTCAAATAACGACAAGTCAGACTACAGGAGGGAGATAGAGAACCTAGTGGAGTGGTGCAATGACAAAAATCTATCCCCCAATGCCAGCAAACTAAAGAAGTGGTCATTGACTTCAGGAAGCAAAGTACTGTACACATTCCTGTCTGCATCAACGGAGCCGAGGTGGAGATGGTTAACAGCTTCAAATTCCTAGGAGTGCACATCACCAACAATCTGTCCTGGTCCACCCACGTCAATGCTGCCACCAAGAAAGCAAACAGCGCCTATACTTCCTCAGGAAACTAAGGAAATTCGGAATTTCCACACTGACTCTTACCAACTTTTGTAGATGCACCATAGAAATCATCCTATCTGGCTGCATCACAGCCTGGTCTGGCAATTGCTCGTCCCAAGACTGCAAGAAACTTCAGAGAGTCGTGAACACATCCCAGTCCATCACACAAACTGCCTCCCATCCATTGACTCTATCTACACCTCCCACTGCCTGGGGAAAGTGGGCAGCATAACCAAAGACCCAGCTTACTCACTCTTCCAACTTCTTCCATCGGGAAGGAGATACAAAAGTCTGAGAACACGCACGAACAGATTCAAAAACAGCTTCTTCCCCACTGTTACCAGACTCCTAAACGACCCTTTTATGGACTGACCTGATTAATACTACACTCCTGTATGCTTCACCCAATGCCGGTGTCTATGTATTTGCGTTGTGGACCTTGTGTTGCCCTTTTATGTATTTTATTTTTCTATTCTTTTATTTTCATGTACTAAATGATCTGTTTGAGCTGCTTGCAGAAAAATACTTTTCACTGTACCTCGGTACACGTGACAATAAACTAATCCAATCCAGACAAATCAAATCCAACATTGGCACACAGAGCGAGAGTATTATTGCTCCCCCTAGTGGAGTTGTCAGAACATGTCTGCAACATTTAAGATTTGTAGTCAATGCTACAGATAAAATGCAATATGTATGTGTATTTTACATACATACAAATAGATAGGAAACCGTACCATGGTTGTTAATTTTATTTTGTATATCTTAGTACAAAAGTATAATCTGTCACAGCGCACAATTGTGCACATTACAAATATTCATGCACACAAATATGTGTTTCCAATGCTTAGAAAAAGCCCTGGGCAAGATTCTCCGGTCGCCAACACCGAAATCGCATTTGGCAATCGGCCGGAGAATCAAAGTTTGCGGCGATATCGGGGGCGATGCTCCGCCCCCTCCAAAGCGGCATCCTCTAGGAATATGCTGCACGCCGTATCAACAGCCTCAGGACATTACCGGAGGCCCTCCCCCGGATGCTCCACCCCTGACCGGAGGAGTTCCCGATGGAGTGAGTTTCTCACGGTATTACTTGTCGGGAACTCGGTGTGGCAGCTGCGGACTCAGTCCAGCTCCGCCACAGTCGGGGGAGGGCCTATCCGTGGGCAGGGGGGACTTTGGCAGGAGTTTGGGGGCACTGTTGGGGGGTGGTGCGGGGGTCACGAGCCAGCCAAAGGAGGGGGCACTATTTGGCAGGCCGGGTCCGCGCGCAGCCGGCGTCATGTTGCGCGGCCCCGGCAATTCTCCAGCCGTATTGGCAGCTAGAGCCGGGTGCTCTACTCTGCCTGTCTGCTAGCCCCCCCACGAAATGGAGGATCGGTGTTTTTTTTGCAGTCGCAAGTTCAGTTGTAAAATGCCACCATTCCTACACCGTTGTTAGGACATAGCCTGAAAATCAGAGAATCCAGCCCCCTGTCTGGAGAATCTAAGTACAAAGCTTTGTGATTGTAAAGACTTAATTTATTCACTAAATTATTTATTTTCTGAAATTAAAGGCTTTCATATTGGCTCTTTGGATAAACCAAGGTGCCGATATGGTATCAAGGTACACGGACGCGGGACCTCCAGTGGCAGCCCTGGAGTAAGTGGTCACACATTTGCAGCTCCCGCTCAAGGTGTTTTTTTCCGGTCCTTTTCCCCATTTGCTGGGCGGATATTTTGGTGGAGAGAGGTGTGGAAGTGGTGGAGAAAATTAAAGCACCGCTGGTGGTGTTGGTGGATGGATTCGCAGACCAGAAGTGGGTCGAGAAGAAAGGAGTTGTTGGAGCAAGAAACTCTTTGTGCTGCACAGGTGAAGATGGTGGAGGGTAAAGGGTCGGCCATACAAGCCCAATGGTCGACAGAGCAGCTTGTACACTTCTTGAGTGAGAGGTTTAGTCAGCAGAGTACGAAAGCTCAGGAGGACCTGGCGAAGGTGGTAGACCTGCTGAAAGCGGGGATTGATTAGGTGGAGCTGAGGCTGGAGACCCAGAGCCAGGCGATCCAGAAGGTGGAGGAGTTGGTGGGGGAGCACGAAGAGCAGCTTACCTCGTTGGTGGCCAAGATTGGGATGTTGAGGGAGACTCAGAAGCAGCTCAATGAGAAGGTGGAGGATTTCGAGAACGAAATCCCGGAGACAAAATTTAAGATTTGTTGGCTTGCCAGAGGGTATTCGAGGGAGCGGACTCAGGCTCATAGGTAGCCAAACTGCTGGAGCAGCTGATTGGGCAGGGGCCTTGGATGGCCCCTGGAGGTCGACCGAGCGCATAAAGCGTCGATGAGGAAACCGCAGGCGAACGAGCCGCCGGGAGCAATGGTGGTGGGGCTCCATAGATTCCTTGACAAGGAGAAGATTTTACGGTGGGCCAGACAGACGGATTAATGCACCTGGGAAGGTAATAAGCTCCGGTTATACCAAAACCTGGGTACGGAACAGGCTAAAAGGAGAGTCGGGGTCAACCGAGTCAAGGCTGACCTCTTCAAGAAGTTCAGGATGCTGTACCCGGCCCACCTCTGGCTGAGCAGCCGTGACAAAGCAAAGGAGTTTTTGAGAGACAATGAGCTGGCAGGAGAGGGGAGGACATTGAACTCTGGAGGAAGTGTGAGAAGATGTTGGTTCTCTCTTCCTTTTTGCTGTATTGTTGTTTGGGTTGTTGGTCAGGGGTGAACCTCTCTTCTTGGGGATGGGTTTTTTTTTTTGAGATGCTATGGCGGGATGTTTGGGGAAGGTGGAGGGTGAATGCACTTTTTTCTAGTTCATTGTTATTCAATGCTATGGTGGTGTGCGAGCAGAGGGAAGGGAATCAGTGGGGGGGGGGGGTAGGAGGATTGTCGCCATGGGCAGGGTCTGCCAGGCTAGCTGGTGGGCTAGTTCATGGGAGCGTAGTGGGGGTGTGTGTGAGCACGTGGCAAGTGTAATAGAGGGGGTGTGCGTGCTGCTTTGTTTAAAGGAGTGGGGGGGGGGGGGGGGGTGAGGGGGCTGCTGACAAAGGTGTGGTTGCTGAAGGAGCTCCATCAATATTTCAATTTGAAGGCTGCTTCAAGACTAACTCCAATCTGTGCAAACCAATTATTTGGGGCCTGGTAGGCTGGATGCGAGCTTTAGGGAGTGGATGGAGAAGGTGGGAGATTTGTTTCTAGAAGGCCGGTTTGCTAGCCTTGGGTAGCTGAAGGAGAAATATGGGCTTATAGACACTGACAGGTTCAGGTGTCTCCAGGTGCGTAGCTGGGTCAAAAAGTACTTTCCTGCCTTCCCGGTGATGCAGCCTTCTAACTTGCTCGAGCGGATTTTGTCCTGCTCGGGGGCGGAGGTGGCTAGTACATCAAGCTTATACAGATGGATAGTGGGGGAGGCAACAGGCTCAATTGAGGGAATGAAGGCAAAGTGGGTAGAAGAGCTAGGGCCAATTGTGGAAGAGGTTTGGAGCAAGGCAGAGGAGGGTGACCGTCACCTCGTCCTGTGCGAGGCAGCGTCTCATTCAGCTAAAAGTAGTGTTTCGAGCACAGCTCAAGAAGGCTATTTTGAGCCTATTTTTCGATGGGGTGGAGGATAGATGTGATTGGTGTTTGAGGGGGCCGGCACACCATGCGCACATGTTCTGGTCATGCGCAAAGCTGGTGGGCTTTTGGAAGTCCCTTTTTGATACCATATTGGTAATCATAGAATTTACAGTGCAGAAGGAAGCCATTCGGCCTATTGAGTCTACACCAGCCCTTGGAAAGAGCACCCTCCATCCTATCCCCGCAATTCAGTAACCCCATCTAACCTTTTTTTTGCACACTAAGGGCAATTTATCATGGCCAATCCACCTAACTTGCACATCTTTGACTGGGAGGAAAGCAGAGCACCCGGAGGAAACCATGCTGACACAGGTAGAACGTGCAGACTCCACAGACATTGACCCAAGCCGGGAATCGAACCTCGGACACTGGAGCTGTGAAGCAACTGTGCTACCGTGCTGCCCGTGCAATCCTGAACGCGGCATTGGGGCCTTGCCCATTGGTTGCAATTTTTGGAGTCCCCAGAAGTACCGGAGCTCCGGTTGGGGGCAGGGACAGGCGCTCTGGCCTTTGCCTCGCTTTTGGCAAAGAGGTGGATCCTCTTAGGCTCGAGGTCGACTACACCGCCAAGCGCCTCAATATGGCTGGGTCTCCTGCTGTGGTTTTTTTGCACCTTGCAACTTCTGGTCAAGTTCACCATGAGGGTTGGCGGATGGGTTTTATCATAGATGACGACTGTTTATAATGTATTTTAAAGAGTTGGACACTGTTAGCTGATGGAGGGAAGTAGGATAGGATGGTGGTGGGAATTTAGTTTATATTGTTATGGGAAAGGGGTTTGGGAATTACTGTTTTTTATGTGTTTGGTTTTTTGTATGCTGTATAAAAATTGTTAAAATTTCAATTAATATATTTCGCCCCCAAAAATATTACGTTGTGCCCTTTCCACCATTGTTCAATTTCTTTATTCGGTATC
Source organism: Scyliorhinus canicula (assembly GCF_902713615.1). Taxonomy (NCBI): domain Eukaryota; kingdom Metazoa; phylum Chordata; class Chondrichthyes; order Carcharhiniformes; family Scyliorhinidae; genus Scyliorhinus; species Scyliorhinus canicula. Next base: position 123,300,223 of record NC_052151.1, read on the forward strand.
AAGCTATGATATACCTGACTTATTTGAGAACAACAATGTTAGATGACAATCACAGACAATGGCCAGTTCAGGCACAATGGGCCAAATTGCCTCCTTCAATGCCGTAAGATTCATACAAAGCATATTCATGAAAACTCAATGCCAGGAATGAGATATTTCTAGTTTCTGAAGATCCTTGTAGTTTTGTATTTTCATCTTGGGAACTCTTTTTGGTCAATATTTTTAATACTTCTGTGGTCCTGTAATTATGAGAATATAGAATTGATTTCCATATTATAAATACAGACTTCAAGTTGAGAAAACTCATAACTTCCATTCAAGAACTTTGAACCTTTTCTGCTATTGAATTAGATATATAGCCACTGTGATTGCAATCCAACATTTTCTCCAATTTTGATTTCATATTTCTTGTAATTTCCTGTACAGTATATATGGAATATGATTGTCAGGCCACCCAGCCATTCAATTTTTCGGTCACAAGAGCATGTAAATAGATATAAAAATGTGGAACAATGTGCTTTAATGGTCAACCATATACTAGCCCATTTAATGATCTAAATCCTTTTTTTAATATATATCTTTTAAATTTAGAGTACCCAATTATTTCTTTTCCAATTAAGGGGCAATTTAGCGTGGCCCATGCAGACATGGGGAGAATGTGCAAACTCCACATGGACAGTGACCCAGAGCCAGGATTCGAACCCGGGTCCTTAGCGGCGTAGGCAGCAATGCTAACCCCTGTGCCATGTGCCGCTCCCTAATGATCTAAAGCGAATGACCTAAAATCCATTCTGTTTGTGATTGATATCAGAATTCATAACTAGATATTTGCAGAACACCTTTTCCACTTTTTCAATGACCCTTGAGGTTCTAATTTTAATTCATGAGATGTCCACATCGCTGGCTGGACCAGCACTTATTTGCCATCACTAATTACTCTTGAACGTTGTGACATGCTAGGCCTTTTCCGAGGGCAGTTAAGAATTAACCACATAGGGCAGCATGTGGCGCAGTGGTTAGCACTGGGACTGCGGCGCTGAGGACCCGGGTTCGAATCCCGGCCCTGGGTCACTGTCAGTGTGGAGTTTGCACATTCTCCCCATGTCTGCGTGGGTTTCACCCCCACAACCCAAAGATGTGCAGGTTAGGTGGATTGGCCACGCTAAATTGCCACTTAATTGGAAAAAAATAATTGGCTACTCTAAATTTATATAAAAAAAAAGAATTAACCACATTGCTGGGGATTTCGAGTCACATATATAAGCCAGACCAGGCAGATGCCCTTCCTTAAAGGGTATTAATGAACCGGATGGGTTTAACAACAAACGGCAATGGTTTCATGGTCAGTTAGCTGGATGGCTAGTTTGTGAAGCAGAGCAACACCGGCTGAGGTTATCCATGAAGGGTCTGCCTTTTCAACCTTGCTCCTTGCCTGAGGCGTGGTGACCCTCAGGTTAAATTACCACCAGGCAGCTTTCTCTCGCAAAAAGGGAGAGCAGCCTATGGTCCTCAAGGGCAATTGCAACTTTCATTAGGCTTTTAATTCCAGAATGTTATTGAATTCAAATTTCACCATCTCCAAAGTGGAATTTGAATCGTGGTCCCCACAGCATTCCCCTGGGTTTTGGGATTACTGGTGACAATAACTACGCCACCGCCTCCCCTGTTCTACTTTATCCTGTACAGGTATTTTAAGCACGGATTGATACACTTGATTCCTCGGAGTGCTTCTTATTTCTAAGGTATCTTAATATTTTTATTTTCTGGCTAGAAGATGTGATGCAATTTTTAAATAATTTCCAAATTCATTCCTTTAAGGACTGTGATTTTTGGTCATATTTGTTACTTAATTGGTCATACATTTTCCATATACAAAATATAATGAAAAACCTGTAAAATGGTTGATTAGATGGAAAGATTCCTCAATATTTTGTCCTAAATATGCTCATCTTCAGTCAACATAACCACAGAAGTTTTAGTTGAATATTTGAAAAGATCAGTGTCAGGTAGTGTCATATTAAATACTAATACCATTAAGTTTATCTATTGGCATATTGCAAACAATTGAGGACTTTACATTCAGGAACTTTGAACAGTGCCCGCATAGAACATAGAACGATACAGCGCAGTACAGGCCCTTCGGCCCTCGATGTTGCACCGACATGGAAAAAAACTAAAGGCCATCTAACCTACACTATGCCCTTATCATCCATATGCTTATCCAATAAACTTTTAAATGCCCTCAATGTTGGCGAGTTCACTACTGTTGCAGGTAGGGCATTCCACGGCCTCACCACTCTTTGCGTAAAAAACCCACCTCTGACCTCTGTCCTATATCTATTACCCCTCAATTTAAGGCTATGTCCCCTCGTCCTAGCCACCTCCATCCGCGGGAGAAGGCTCTCGCTGTCCACCCTATCTAACCCTCTGATCATTTTGTATGCCTCTATTAAGACACCTCTTAACCTTCTTCTCTCTAACGAAAACAACCTCAAGTCCATCAGCCTTTCCTCATAAGATTTTCCCTCCATACCAGGCAACATCCTGGTAAATCTCCTCTACACCCGTTCCAAAGCTTCCACGTCCTTCCTATAATGAGGCGACCAGAACTGTACGCAATACTCCAAATGCGGCCGTACTAGAGTTTTGTACAACTGCAACATGACCTCATGGCTCCGGAATTCAATCCCTCTACCAATAAAGGCCAACACACCATAGGCCTTCTTCACAACCCTATCAACCTGGGTGGCAACTTTCAGGGATCTATGTACATGGACACCGAGATTGGAATTGTTTTTAAATAAGAAACCATTTGTAGATTTTCAATTGTTTTTAATATGTTTTAATGTTGTTCCATTTGTCATATATAGGTGGGCTTGTTAAATATTCTCCAACAATGGCATTATCGTAGGATCAAAATTGAGAATTATAAACCAGATATGTAATATTGAAAATGAAAATCACTGTAGAATCAAGTCACGATCAATAATCAAGTTCATTTTAGCAATATGTAGGCAATGAAGGACAAAATTCCATTTGCCTTCTTAATCACCTGTTGCACTTGTAAACCAACCTTCTGTGACTCATGCACTAGCACACCCCAAGTCTCTCTGAACAGCAGCATGCTTTAATATTTTATCGTTTAAATAATAATCCCGTTTGCTGGCTATGACAGGTGAGGACCTTGAGAGGATTGTTATCACTAAGGAGGGAGTGATGGGCAAGCTAATGGGGCTAAAGGTAGACAAGTCTCCTGGCCCTGATGGAATGCATCCCAGAGTGCTAAAAGAGATGGCTAGGGAAATTGCAGATGCACTAGTGATAATTTACCGAAATTCACTAGACTCTGGGGTTGTCCCGGTGGATTGGAAATTAGCAAACGTGACGCCACTGTTTAAAAAAGGAGGTAGGCCGAAAGCAGGAAATTATAGGCCAGTGAGCTTAACTTCGGTAGTAGGGAAGATGTTGGAATCTATCATCAAGGAAGAAATTGCGAGGCATCTGGATAGAAATTGTCCCATTGGGCAGACGCAGCATGGGTTCGTAAAGGGCAGGTCCTGCCTAACTAATTTAGTGGAATGTTTTGAGGACATTACCAGTGCAGTAGATAACGGGGAGCCGATGGATGTGGTATATCTGGATTTCCAGAAAGCCTTTGACAAGGTGCCACACAAAAGGTTGCTGCATAAGATAAAGATGCATGGCATTAAGGGTAAAGTAGTAGCATGGATAGAGGATTCGTTAATTAATAGAAAGCAAAGAGTTGGGATAAATGGGTGTTTCTCTGGTTGGCAATCAGTAGCTAGTGGTGTCCCTCAGGGATCCGTGTTGGGCCCACAATTGTTCACAATTTACATAGATGATTTGGAGTTGGGGACCAAGGGCAATGTGTCCAAGTTTGCAGATGACACTAAGATGAGTGGTAAAGCGAAAAAAGTGCAGAGGATACTAGAAGTCTGCAGAGGGATTTGGATAGGTTAAGTGAATGGGCTCGGGTCTGGCAGTTGGAATACAATGTTGACAAATGTGAGGTTATCCATTTTGGTAGGAATAACAGCAAACGGGATTATTATTTAAACGATAAAATATTAAAGCATGCCGCTGTTCAGAGAGACTTGGGTGTGCTAGTGCATGAGTCACAGAAGGTTGGTTTACAAGTGCAACAGGTGATTAAGAAGGCAAATGGAATTTTGTCCTTCATTGCTAGAGGGATGGAGTTTAAGACTAGGGAGGTTATGTTGCAATTGTATAAGGTGTTAGTGCCGCCACACCTGGAGTATTGTGTTCAGTTTTGGTCTCCTTACTTGAGAAAGGACGTACTGGCGCTGGAGGGTGTGCAGAGGAGATTCACTAGGTTAATCCCAGAGCTGAAGGGGTTGGATTATGAGGCGAGGTTGAGTAGACTGGGACTGTACTCGTTGGAATTTAGAAGGATGAGGGGGGGATCTTATAGAAACATTTAAAATTATGAAGGGAATAGATAGGATAGATGCGGGCAGGTTGTTTCCACTGGCGGGTGACAGCAGAACTAGGGGACATAGCCTCAAAATAAGGGGAAGTAGATTTAGGACTGAGTTTAGGAGGAACTTCTTCACCCAAAGGGTTGTGAATCTATGGAATTCCTTGCCCAGTGAAGCAGTTGAGGCTCCTTCATTACATGTTTTTAAGGTAAAGATAGATAGTTTTTTGAAGAATAAAGGGATTAAGGGTTATGGTGTTCGGGCCGGAAAGTGGAGCTGAGTCCACAAAAGATCAGCCATGATCTAATTGAATGGCGGAGCAGGCTCGAGGGGCCAGATGGCCTACTCCTGCTCCTAGTTCTTATGTTCTTATATCACTAGGATAAAAGCTGAGTATCAGGGATTTATTTGAATATTTACTGGTGTGATAATTACTTGCCTGATTTGCTGTAACCCATATCAAATATAAGCATACACCAATACAAACAATAGATTAAGTTGTTCGATGATTAAACAAAGGCAAAGTTACATTTTCAATATTGACTTCTCTTGGGAAATAGCTGCAATGTTTCTTTAAAATGTTATTGATTTATGTTCTTTATTTCAAACAATGGATAAACTTATGATTAATGTAACAATGGTAAAAATCTAGTGTATAACAGTTCTTGACACAGGTTTTCTGCCTATATACAATAGTTTGTTAGCACATTTCATAGAGACGATCATAAAAAAAAAGTGATACTTTTAAGTGGGAGGTCAGAAAATCAACAAACCTAAATGTCAACTTTTCTAACACAAAATAATAACTTCAGTTTGGTCACAGATGGAAATATTTAACGAAACAGCTATTTTAACTGCAGTTTCAAAGTTTCCTGTTCCTCCCCATTGTAACTGATATTACATATGATCTAGCACTAGGTAATTTTTAATAATCTATCAACCGAAAGTCAGAATACCTTGCAATTGCATTGTTTAATCTTCTGAAAACCTCATCCATGCCATTGTTCCCCTTAAACGTGATTATTCCAACACACCCCTGGCTAATCTCCCAGCTGCAATCCTATGTAAACGTCATTCAAAATTCAGTTGTCCATGTTGTAACTTCCACCAAGTCCTGTTCATCCATCACTCCAATGCTTGTTGATCTATATCAGCTTCCAGTTAAGCAGTACCTCAAGTTTAAAATCTTTGTGTTACTTTCCAAATCCTTCTGTTCCCTGTAACCTATTTCTGCAATCTCCTCCTGCCTTACAACTCTTAGATATATCTATGTTCTGCAATTGTGACCTCTCAAGCATCCAGGATTTTAATCATTCTAACATTGCGGGCATGCCTTCAGCTTCTAAGGCCTTAAAAGCTTTTGCATTCAATCCCTAAATCCTTCTGCCTTTTGCAAATTGTTAATGATCTATTCGATAAAACCTAACATTTTGTCCAAGCTTTTGGTTATCTGTCCTAATATATGATATGCGGCTTGGTATAAAATTTTGTTTGATATCACTCTAGCAAAGCACCTTTGGTTGTTTTACTATGCGAAAGGCACTATATTAATACAAACTGCTTGGGTGGCATGGTGACGCAGTGGTTATTACTGCTGCCTCATGGCATCAAGGACAAGGGTTCAATCCCAGTTCCCTGTCCGTGTGGAGTTGCATATTCTCTCCGTGACTGCGTGGGTGTCACTCCCACACTCCCAAAAGATGTGCAGGGGAGGTGAATTGGTCACAATAAGTTGCCCCTTAACTGTATAGAAAAGAATTTGGTACTCCAAATTGAAAGCAAAAATTGCTTTTGTTGAAAAATAATTAACCATCATTTCGCAAATCACAAAAGTGTACTATCTAACCCCTCTTATTCAATGTTTCAAAAGAATGTTCCATCAAAGATTTAACTTTGTAATTCATATTGTAATTTTTAAAGATAGATAGTAGTACTGTGTGGGCATTCTTACCAATTATATTTTTAAAAAATCATGTTTTAATGAAGCACACACATCCCTGCAGAACATGTTGAAATACTTTCATGCATTTCTCCTTTAGAGTTAGTATAGATGCTGGATAGTGCAGTGAGTTGGATCCATACTATCCTTTCAGTTGTTGGACCAAAGCTTAAACCAAGTCTAGGATTAAATGATAAAGAGGTTTCTATGAGTTGGCTGCAAGGACACATTTACAATTAATTTGGGCAGTCTCAATCCAGCATTTAGTCAACTTGTTAACAAACGACAAAATGCCACTAATTTGCAAGTAAACTGTGTTAAGAACGCTGATGTCTCAAAAGCTTGAAGGTAACTTGAAACATTGGTTCACAGTGATGTATGTTTGTAATAATGTGAGTAATGATATCCAACCCAGTGAGGATCAGTCCAGTTAAAGTTAGTTAAAGAATTAATTCAGAATATTTATTAAAGTAAAATAAAAGAAACAAACACATGACAAAAAACTAGGAATAATAATTTTATTAGTGCCACAAGTAGGCTTACATTAACACTGCGATGCAGTGACTGTGAAAATCCCCTAGATGGCACACTCCAACGCCTATTCAGGTTCACTGAGGGAGAATTCAGAATGTCCAATTCATCTAACAAGTATGTATTTCGGGACTTGTCAGAGAAACCGGAGTACCCGGAGGAAACCCACGCACACAGCGGCTGATTCCACACAGACATTGGCCCAAGCTGGTAATCAAACCCGGGTTCCTGGTGCAGTGAAGCAACAGTGCTAACCACTGTGCTACCGTGCCACCCACAAATATACACCATGACACATAGACATATTGATAATTAAACATACCATTTTGTCTGGTTACCTCTTGTTCCCAAAATATACCCACACTGCCTGAACTCACTGAAACACCCCTTTTCCCAACTAACATCCAATTTTAGTAACGCTCTATAGGTCAAATTCAGCTAATAGTTACTACATGAGACTGCTTAGTTGACCAAGTCTGGAAAACGACTCCTCATGGTTGTGATAGCGTGAAACTGTTTCTTAGAGAAGAATATCTGCAATCGACCTAATCAGCTCCGTGGTTCGGGTCATAGATGGAACTGGCTTGACAGACTGTTGGTTGGAAAATTAGCCTTCTTCCCAAATGAGCGTGCGAGCAGTTATACTATTCAGTCTCTTTGATATCACACTGTATGGATTCAGCCGTTTGCATCTCTCAAATTCCTTGCCTTTAGAAGTTATCACTTGTAGCCCCACTGATCTCTGGTAAACAATGTTTCTGATATTGCCATTCCCACCTTAATATCTCTAGACACCTGTTCATCTTCTTAATGGGAAAATCGTATTTTATTATTCATCTAGATGGCCGCTAGTCACGTTACTTGTCTATTATTTTGTTTTCATCTCAAGTTCACTATTAACCTCAGAAATTTCCAAAATTCCTAATAACTGTCAATCTCATGCAAGAGATTTCTCATGATGGCTAGGAGTTGGGAGTAAAAAAAAATCTTAGTCAGTATTGTTTTTTAACAGAAGCAGAGACCATTTGCATGGCTGTCATAACATATAATAATAATAATCTTTATTATTGGCACAAGTAGGCTTACATTAACACTGCAATGAAGTTACTGTGAAAATCCCCGAGTCACCACATTCCGGCGCCTATTCAGGTCAAAAGAGGGAGAATTCAGAATGTCCAATTCACCTAACAAGCACATCTGTCGGGACTTGTGAGAGGAAACCGGAGAGCCGGACAAAGTCCACACAGACAAAGGGAGAACGTACAGACTGCGCACAGACATTGATCCAAGCGGGAATCAAACTTGGGACCCTGTCACTGGGAAGCAATGGTGCAAACCACTGTGCGACCGTGCCTAGAAGTCAGAAATATAATTCTATTTCCTCGCCAATTTATGAAGCTCATATTTTATATAGGTGCTTACAAAGATCATAGACAGTCCACACACTTAATAAATTCACCGTTTATTAAAAAACAAGGCACACAAACGCTGTTACTATACCTCCATTCATCTGCATATGCAACTTACTCTTAGAGTCGGAATCCATCCTGGGCTTCCAGACAGAATTAACTTCTAAGGTACAGAACAAAATCATTTACGAAACTCATGATTTAGTGACAGGTCCAATGGTTTAAATTTTTTTATTGACTATTGTGGGTGGTATTTGCACAATTTATCTGCTCAGACTAGCAAAATATTTTGGCTTTTCTTCATTTAGTTCTCCACTGCATTGGAATGGCATTGATTTAATTCTGAAATCCAAAACACATATCACTTCTGGGGATAGGTTTCAACAACCATCCCATGACCCTGAGAAGAGAAAATGAAAGTTATCAGAGTTGAGTTATTAATCCTTGAAAAGAATTAAGCCTATAAAATGAAAATATGATCTAAATTTCTTTCCAAATAGTTCTGAACATAAATAATCACAACCCTGATGTACTCGGCTTTTGGATTTCCAGATTACCCAGAAGGGAAAGGGAAACAAATGAGTCTGGATCTGGAGGACGAAAGAAAATATTCTGTACTCCAATCCATTTTTTTTTAGAAAAAACAGATAAACAGTTTCAAGTAATGAAATAGTTATGTGCTAAGTTGAACAACGGCAAAGAAAAAACAAATGGTTCCAACTTAGAGAGTGGCGAATGCCGTGCCCCTGTTCAAAAAAGGGAATAGGGATAACCCTGGGAATTACAGGCCAGTTAGTCTTACTTCGGTGGTAGGCAAAGTAATGGAAAGGGTACTGAGGGGTAGGATTTCTGAGCATCTGGAAAGACACTGCTTGATTAGGGATAGTCAGCACGGATTTGTGAGGGGTAGGTTTTGCCTCACAAGTCTTATTGAATTCTTTGACGAGGTGACCAAGCACGTGGATGAAGGTAAAGCAGTGGATGTGGCGTACATGGATTTTAGTAAGGCATTTGATATGGTTACCCATGGTAGACTTAAGCAGAAAGTAAGGAGGCATAGGATAGAGGGAAATTTGGCCAGTTGGATAATGAACTCGCTAACCGATAGAAGTCAGAGTGTGGTGGTGGATGGCAAATATTCAGCCTTGAGCCCAGTTATCAGTGGCGTACCGCAGGGATCAGTTCTGGGTCCTCTGCTGTTTGTGATTTTCATTAATGATTTGGATGAGGGAGTTGAAGGGTGGGTCAGTAAATTTGCAGACGATACGAAGATTGGTGCAGTTGTGGATAGTGAGGAGGGCAGTTGTCAGCTGCAAAGAGACATAGATAGGATGCAGAGCTGGGCTGAGAAGTGGCAGATGGTGTTTAACCCTGAAAAGTGTGAGGTTGTCCATTTTGGAAAGACAAATATGAAGGCGGAATACAGGGTTAACGGTAGGGTTCTTGGCAATGTGGAGGAGCAGAGAGATCTTGGGGTCTATTTTCATAGATCTTTGAAAGTTGCCACTCAAGTGGATAGAGCTGTGAAGAAGGCCTATGGTGTGCTAGCGTTCATTAGCAGAGGGATTGAATTTAAGAGCCATGAGGTGATGATGCAGCTGTACAAAACCTTGGGAAGGCCACATTTGGAGTAGTGTGCAGTTCTGGTCGCCTCATTTTAGGAAGGATGTGGAAGCTTTGGAAAAGGTGCAAAGGAGATTTACCAGGATGTTGCCTGGAATAGAGAGTAGGTCTTACGAAGAAAGGTTGAGGGTGCTAGGCCTTTTCTCATTAGAACGGAGAAGGATGAGGGGCAACTTGATCAAGGTTTATAAGATGATCAGGGGAATAGATAGAGTAGACAGTCAGAGACTTTTTCCCCGGGTGGAACAAACCATTACAAGGGAACATAAATTTAAGGTGAATGGTGGAAGATATAGGGGGGGATGTCAGAGGTAGGTTCTTTACCCAGAGTGTAGTGGGGGCATGGAATGCACTGTCTGTGGAAGAAATTGAGTCGGAAACATTAGGGACCTTCAAGCGGGTATTGGATAGGTACATGGATTACGGTAGAATGATGGGGTGTAGATTAATTTGTTCTTAATCTAGGACAAAAGTTCGGCACAACATTGTGGGCCGAAGGGCCTGTTCTGTGCTGTATTTTTCTATGTTCTATGTTCTAATGCTGTACTCTGCAGCAATGCCTAGTGGTTTAAACTATGTGTGTACAAATGAAGAATAGTAATTATTGGTGGGTTAAAATAATTTCTGGAGGCATCGATATACTACCACTGTCAGGATATGGGGTAGTGTGGACTCAAAATCATCAGGGAAAAAAGTTGTCAGCTTAATAATTAGGACCAATATTTTTCCTTGTGCATGTGAAATATTAATATTTGGAAAGGCTATCATACAGCTAACAGTAAACTACAAAAGTCAAATTTAATTTACAGAAAATCAGATACGATTTAATAGTTCAGCTGAACACAGATTATGTACAACATAATGAATTTTGCAATAGGGAAGTGTTTTAAGGCGATATTGTAGAAATGGTTTTCTCAGTCAGCTTTTGCTGTGTTGCGATTTAGACCACTGAAGCAATATTAATAGGTTACATCCAATTGCAAAATATTTACTAGCTGTCACATTAATGTTGAAATTTATATGACCAAAAATAAAAGCCCAAACCTGTCCTCCAGCAGCACAAGCTGCAATTAGTGCGTATTGTCCACCTCCGTCGATCAGTCTGTGAGCAGCCGTTGTTACAAGACGACAACCAGTGGCACCAAAAGGATGTCCCAAGGATAACGAGCCACCCCAGCAGTTAAATTTATCCATTTGAGGAACACCGACCTAATAAAATTACAGAAAGTCTTACAATGTATAATGAATTGGAAGCCACAAAAAAAAGGATAATCCATTGGCTGTATTTACGTTAGGCATCTCATACTGTGCGTTTCAGCAATGCTAAAGATTTCAAGATCTCTTCAAGGATTAAAGCTTCAGATTTTGACTGCACTTTTGTTCATAATTCCCTTTTACTGCCTTCTGATCATCCAATTATAGCATGGATCACTTGCTTGGAGGTTATGAACCAATATTTAAATGTGCAGACCTATTTCATTGCAATTGAAATGTGGGACCACTGTGGCATTCTAGGAGTAATCGTACTGATTTCAACATCCAAAAGCAGTTCAATTTTTACACAGTAAGTCCTCACTTAAAATTATGGTTGTGTTTCTGAAAATTATGACTAGTGAAATAAAGGTTCCTGTAAAAATTAATATTAAAGCCAGGTTCCTTCAGACATTTCTTGCCTCCCAAAAATGCGCACGTTGAAATACTATACACGTGCAGCATTGCATTCCTAGCTTAAGTAGCTAAACATAAAATAAGTACAATATAGTATCCAAGAATAATTACACAGATACTTGCACTTGACTATACTATTAGATTGACATTGGTCTGTGCAGTTATCAGCTGAAGTCCCAGAACTACCTACACTGATCAAGTTCTACCACCAGATGGAGCCCAGGACCTGAGTTCAGCATGGACTCTTTTTATTAAAATGTTTAGATTTCATTCTCTGCACCCCACCCCACAAAGGCCAGGTCCCAACCTATGCTATCTGCTCTCCCCAACTTAAATTTCCATGCCAATAACACAGTTCACTCAGCCAGCTCTTCTGTCTGATCTCACTCGCGTAGCAGCAGTGGAGCTCAAGGGGAGATTAAACATAACGAGTGCATTTAAAAATCAATTTAAAATAAATTGATGTGAGAAAAAATTTAGTAAGTCAAAAGGAGATAAAAAGGTAAAAATAAAGCATATTCCAAATTCACACTGTTAATCTAGTAGTTCCTTTCCAACCTCTGGAATGCAAATTTTAATTTGCATTCCAGACTTGATGAGTGTTTGTGCAAGTAAAAAAATGTAAACATACCCTTGATTTTCTGCCCATGTAAGTCTTTGCAAACCAGTCAGAGTCCATAGCTTTCATATTAGAGAGAATCTGTGCCTGTTGAAAAAATAAAGTAAAATGTAAAAAATGCAAAATTTAAACTCATCAGGCTAGAAATAATAATCAGTATGTACACCACTTTGGTACAGTATTGAATATTCAAGAGTATGATGTGATGGCTTGACATATATTACGTAGAATATCAAGGATTAAATGTAGCCCGATCCATATTTCTATTTTACAATGTCTTCTCCAACAGGTTTCTGCTCAAATTGAGTCTGTATTACAGATTAATATCTGTATTTTGCAACATTTAAATGAGTATAGCTAGCTAAACCAGACATGATTTGCTGAGATGATAGTACTGATAATGAAAACTCACACCTCTCATTCACCTCCAAGAAGAAACAACGCCCATGACCAATGTTTTACAAACTTGATTTTCTGGAATCCACTTTTGACAACCAGCCAACATTGGAGAACCATGCCTGCCAACCTTAGTGACAAACACCACGTTTGCTTACCTTTAACGTGAAAGGGGAGCCTGCTTGGTGCTCACGATCTCACTTGAATAAATTTCAACGGAGGAGAGGGCCATACGCATATCAAGCGCAGACTTCAGCCAGTTCCTTTGTGCCGTCTTCATCTTTACGAAAATGATAAATCCAAACTTTCACATGTCGGTCACCGTGAAGGGCAATAGCAATATCATGCTTGCTTTCTCAACACTGAGGGGCTGATTTAGCACAGTGGGCTAAACAGCTGGCTTGTATTGCAGAATAAGACAGCAGTGCGGGTTCAATTCCTGAACCAGCCTCCCTGAACAGGCGCCGGAATGTGGCGACTCGGGGCTTTTCACAGTAACTTCATGTAAAGCCTACTTGGGACAATAAGCGATTCTTATTATTACTTGATATTCCGGAGAGATGCTACTCCAGAATGTTAACAGCTTCATGGGCTTTTGGTGTGTTTTTAATGTGCTGTCACAGGTCAGGTAAAGCAGCTTAGTATTTTCATTTGGAGTCAGCTGTAAGTTAATAACTGACTCTGGGGTCTCATCCTCAAATGGCATCTGCACCCATCACTTCTCTTTCAAAATCTGAAACGTCTCTCATTTGCCTGTACTTCTCTGCATTCTCTTTGCATCGTCGCAATTGACAAAACCATACCTCAAGAAACCATCTTTATACTACTTTATTTCCATGTTAAGTTTCTCCTTTGCAGGCTGTGAAGCAGAGGCCCTGGAGCTCTGTACAGAGTGAACAATAGCACTGCTCTGTCCTGCCCTGGACTCTCCTGTGCAGCTCTCGCCAGGAGATTGTGTTTTGAGTCCTGTCCAGTAGGTACACTGCCTATTTGTGTCTCTGTCTGTCACTTACTTTTAACAGTAACTTTAACTTTTTATCTTCACAGTCCTCTTGCCAGCAGCTGAAAAATGGAAGCACCTCTACTCTGTGATTTGGCACCCAAAACACGCACATGGAGGGTGCTTGACACCAAGTAAACATGCAGGGTGCTGCTATTTGCTGCCGCTTCTGACTAGAAGACTGCACACAGCCTCATTTCTTTACATTTAAAAGGCAGGAGCAGCCACCATTCTCAATTTAATAGCCGGGAGCTGCTGTTGCACGCTTCTCCCGCTATTGGGACTACCGTGGGACGACTTGGCCGATCGCTCCAAGACCCTCCTGGAACCCGCCATGACCCACCTGCAGGTTGGGACCCCCACTTTGAAAAAACCTGCCCGAGACTGGTCAGGGGCGCCCTAAACACCACTTTAGGCTAGATCAAACCCAGCCTCGGACAAGACGACGTGGCGGAATTCACTCTGCGAAGGGCCTCACTCACTCCACACCTCATCATCTATTATGAGCCCCAGCTCCTCCTCCTGCCAAGCTTTTACCCCTTCCACCAGAATCCGGCCATAAGTTCCAGATATGCAACCTTCCTCTGACCCCGCGAGTGGAAGGACCCTTTCCATCAGAAATATTGGTGGCGCCATGGGGAAAGTTAACATAGAACAGACAGTGCAGAAGGAGGCCATTCAGCCCATCGAGTCTGCACCGACCCACTTAAACCCTCACTTCTACCCTATCCCCCTAACCCAATAACCCCTCTTCACCTTTTTGGACATTGAGGGCAATTTACCATGGTCAATCCATCTAACCTGCACTTCTATGGACTGTGGGAAGAAACCGGAGCACCCGGATGAAACCCACGCAGACACGGGAAGAACGTGCAGACTCCGCACAGAGTGACCCAGCAGGGAATCGAACCTGGGACCCTGGCGCTGTGAAGCCATAGTGCTAACCACTATGCTACCGTGTTGGGAAGGTCCATCATATAAAATTCGTCCCCTCCAGTAATAGGTCTCAAAATCTCTCCAGACCCCCCCCCCCCCGCCCCACACCCAAAGCATGGCATCCAACCTCGCTGGCTCAAACAGATGGTAAGTGCAAAAGGGGTTCAGCTTCAACACTGAAACAAATTTAAAATGCTGACTGAATTGCCTCCATATAGAGTGGAAACTATATTGCCTCCATATAGAGAGGAAACTAGTCTGCACCGACTCTTTGAATGAGCACTCTGTCCATCTCACCTTATCCCAGTTATCTCGTTATTGGAACATAAATTAATTTCAATGCATTTGATTCAGCTCCTCACTCTTTCAGGGTGAGATCCAGTTTGTGCCAGCGGGAAGGGCCCGGAAAGATTGCAAACTGATTTGTGCACGGCGCAAATCCGTTTTTTGGCCTTGCACCAAATTTTTCTGACCAAGCGGGGATTTGTGCTGTGCACAAATGTGGCCGGAAAATCTCTTCCAAAGAGAACAGGTATATTTATCAATCCATCTTAACCCTATTAATCAAAGTTAATGCCTTTTTATTCGCTCATTTTTTTGGAAACACCCACAATTGCAATAAGCATTCTGGATACAGAGTTTCTAGCAGAAAGCAAAAGAGATTTGTTACAATTTTTCCCACCATCTAAAGCGGTAACCAGTTTGTACTACTTCACAATATTTCTTTCATCTTTAATGAGTGAACTTACTGCAAAAGCTTCGTGGAATTCAAAAACATCAATATCTTCAAGAGCTAATCCAGCTTTTTCCAAAACCTTAGGGGTGGCATATGCTGGCCTAAGATTAAAATAAATATATTTATTTACTGTTAAGAAATTAAATCTCAATTACCAAAAGAAAATGCTAGAAATTAGTGTTTCCTAGTTAGTGAGGGTTAAAAAAAAACTTACCCAAGGAGCAACTGGTCTTTAGGGTCCTGAGAGACATATACAAAGTCCCTGAAATAAACCAAAATATTAAAAATATATAGACCGTACAAATTTATCCTTGCTTCTTTTATTCCTCCCTGATAGACAAAATAGCTTTCTTACCTTAGATATGCAAGTGGCTTGTAGCCCATAGCCAGTGCTTTATCTTCAGACATTATCAACACTGCTGATGCACCATCAGTCTGAAATTAAGACGATGGAAATATTATTCTCAAGGACACGTTTGAATATTGGGTCAGGCGGAGGGAGTCAGCGATGGAAAGAGGTGGTCAGTGGGAGTGATGGGGAGGGGGTGGTGGACATTTGAGGGTGGGGGCAGTCAGTTGTATCGTTACCCAGGAGACAAGACTCTGATTTTTCTGTAACATTTTTCTGCGGAACCTGAAAATAAGTTGGAACTGTCCAATGTCTCTAACTCAGAGTTCCAGACTTTCTCAGAGGGTCTCAGTGAGCAAGGGTATTGTGCATGGAAAGTTAAAACTGTCAGGGCAATTCCCAGAGTCAGTGCATTGGGGCTTCCAAGGAGTCCCATAGTGCATTTTGTGGGGTACATCCAGAGACCAGGTCTTCTGGACCAATTTAACGAAAACATTCTTTGTGCAAAATAATCATTTTTTTTAATCTACTGGCTGGAAAGCTGAAGTTCAGTTTTAAAGACAATGACTTTTTAAAAAACATAATGTGATGAGCTTTCAGCCAAAGATGACAACCCAATTTGCAACACAGTATGTTCCACATTCCAATCCACTGAGATAGAATAGAACAGTACAGCACAGAACAGGCCCTTCGGCCCTCGATGTTGTGCCGAGCAATGATCTCCCGACTCAAACCCACGTATCCACCCTATACCCGTAACCCAACAACCCCCCCCTTAACCTTACTTTTTAGGACACGACGGGCAATTTAGCATGGCCAATCCACCTAACCCGCACATCTTTGGACTGTGGGAGGAAACCGGAGCACCCGGAGGAAACCCACGCACACACGGGGAGGACGTGCAGACTCCACACAGACAGTGACCCAGCCGGGAATCGAACCTGGGACCCTGGAGCTGTGAAGCATTTATGCTAACCACCATGCTACCGTGCTGCCCTAATGGAGATGGAGATGCCATGTAAGCAAAGAACCATCAGGGGTCAAGAAGAACATGAGTGAGCCACATATCCTGTATCCCATTCACAAGCCATTGAGGCAATCTCCTGGGATTATCTACACAGGGCTCCCAGACATGAACTACAATGGGAATACTCTTTTTCCCCCAAAGATGTGCCGGTTAGGTGGATTGCCCATGCTAAATTGCCCCTTAGTTCCCAGGTATGTACCGGTTAGGTCACAGTACAGGGGAGTGGACCTAGGTAGAGGGCTCTTTTGGAGGGTCGGTGCAGACTCAATGGGCCAAATGACCTCCTTCTGCACTGTATGGATTCTATGATTATGACTCATTTGAACAGTGGAATCCTGACTCAGAGTGAGAAATTCCAAGACATGAACTAGTTAAGTTACAAAGGGGAATACGCCATTGATGACCAGCTTTTAATCACAGGATGACAGTCATGTGGCACTCTGTGTGCTTGAGCTTCTGTTGTGCATTGTACTTGCAGGATAAAAGAATGGAAATGCTGAAGCACATGGATTGAACACAGGTTTATTAGATGGTTGTGTACAAAGGCTTAGTCTCTTAAGCCCGCCAAGTTGCTGATGGCATCACAGACTATCACATGACCCAACTTTTGAAAGGACAATGCAACAGCACAACCATAGCAAGCCACATATAGAACAGCCTCCGCTTCCTCTGCAGGAAGCAGCAGAGAATCCCACGAGAGAAGACCCGAGTGGAGTCCCTTCCCCCTCCCCTCTCTCCAGCTTAACTTTTTATACGTTCATGGGATGTGGGAGTCGCTGGCTGTGCCAGCCTTTATTGCCCATCCCGGATGGCATTGAAGAGTCAACTACATTGCTTACAAGCTATTGAACCCTGACCGTAACCACCCAGGGATGGTGCAGTAAGACACTTATTGCAAGAAAGCAACTCCGCACCATTATCTCCAGGAGAAAAGCCAATGCAGCCACCACATCTTTAAATAGACATGATGTCAAGAGCATCCAGACCAGTGAGGGAAAGTTGCAAAACGACATAAGTCAGCCTGATCCCAGCCAAATCACTAATCTTCGCCAATGTAGTATTCTTCTATTTCCCTGGATCTTGATTATTTGATCTTTCTTCACTCTGCAATCTATTCTTGTGCATGCATATGTACATATGAACTTCAAAAGTTGATGTAAAATTCGGAGAGTATTGTCTGATTGGTTCTTTTAAAATCACCACATAGAAACAGTTAAATATTCATCAAATTGGCAAGTATATCCTTTTCAAAACCCTGTTGCGGTAAAACAAGGAGGGAAAAGGAGGAAACCATTTGACCCTTCCTCACCTGATTGTAACACCAGACAAGAACTAAATTCTGTGAAGTGGAATGAATATAAACACAATTATGTTTATTTCATTGTGGTAACAGAATTACAAACATCTTCAAGTAGCTAAATAAAAAGCTATTCCACACTGAAAAATCTACTGTATGATATCATGCTTGTACGTCATGTATTATCCTTAGGTTCAATGTCACCAGCCACTCGTGAGCAGCGGTTAGCACTGTTGCTTCATAGTGCCAGGGACCCGGGTTTGATTCCTGGCTCGGGTCACTGTCTGTGTGGAGTCTGCACGGTCTCCCCGTATTTTTGGAGGTTTCCTACGGGTGCCCAGTTTCCTCCCAAAATTCCCAAATACGTGCTTGTTAGCTGAATTGGACATCCTGAAATCCTCCCTCAGTGCACCCAAACAGGTCCCGGAGTATGGCGACTAGGGGATTTTCACAGTAACTTCATTGCAGTGTTAATGCAAGCCTACTTGTGGCACTAATAAAGATTATTTATGATCTCAGTTCCCCTACTAACTAGAGTGCACTCCTACCTTCTCAATATTACATTTTGCGAACAACTATTCACTTGCTGTCATTATTTAGAATGCTTGCCAATACAAGTATCTTTTAGCCTCTCCATCTGTACCCAAAGTTTAAAGATGAACTAACGATGTAATTATTAGAAATTTGGTACCGAAGTAATCATATACTTCAAGAGACATTTTTACCTTGCCATCACTGTTCTGATCATTTTCAGAAACAATAATAACCAACACAAACATACACCTGTGACAACAAGCAAGAAAGAATCCAATGAACTGTTTTAAAATCACTTTCCTCTCCCCAAGCATTGTCATAACATCTCTTCAGTAATTAGCAATTCTTGTCTTGGTGCACATTATTACCAGAAATGAAGCATTGGCAGCAGTAATGGTTCCATGTGGCTTGATAAACGCTGGCTTCAATTTAGCCATCTGTTCAACTGATGATGGTCGAATTCCATTGTCTTTGGTGACTGTGTGACGACCTGATGCATAACAAAATGCATAAATATTAATTCACTCAAATCCATTCCAAGTTACTTAGCTATACAAATCCACTTTTTTCCACAACAAACAATAGTTTGTTCGATAGGAACCAAATTATTTTTACTTGCTCGGATATATAAGTCTTAAAATACAACCAGATTAGACAGCCCAATAGCCAGCAGGAAACGGATAAATTTAACAGGTCTTACCCGTATCCCCTTAAAGCAATAGAACCATAGAATTCCTACAGTACAGGAGCCAGCCATTCAGCCCACAAGTCTGCACCAACCCTCTGAAAGAGCACCCGACCTAGGCCCACTCTCCTGCCCTTTCCCCGTAACCTATCTAACCTGCACATCCCTGGACACTAAGAGGCAATTTAGCATGGCCAATCCACCCAAGCTGGACATCTTTGGACTGCGGGAAGAAACCAGAGCACCCGGAGGAAACCCGCACAGACACAGAGAGAGGGAGAAAGTGCAAACCCCACATGGATAATTACCAGAATTGAACCCGGGTCCCTGGCTGTGAGGTAGCAGTGCTAACCACTGCCATCATGCCGTCCTATTACTAATAAGAAAATCATTTTAATACATTTGCTTAGATTGGCAGTTGACAACTCCACTCTCCAGTTTCATAAATTCAGGAACATTTGACAGAAATACATGGTAGCCTTAATATGTACATGTCACATTGCTATTACCTGTCTCGATTGCTTGAAATATAGTCCTTGAAAATCAGCCAGATTTTGTTGGTCCATCTCCAATAAATGAACAGTGGGTGGAGGAGACAGATAGGTTTTGTGACCAGTACAATATACTTAGAAATAAAGAATAGCTGGAGGAATCCTGCTTGAATTAAGTTCTGCGCTTGGGAGCTAAGCCAAGATTGATGAGTACGGCGATGCCTTTATCTCTACCCTCAATAGATATGCCAATAATGTAGGTGAAAATTTTTACCAAAACCTCTAGTGCCCAGTGTCCAAGGATTATTTTGGTGTAAACTATTGTTCGAGACATGAGAATTTCTGTTCAACAATCTTGTACCTTCTGGGTGGATGAATGACAGATTTGGATAGATCAATGAGCAAATTACTAGGGAGGCTTTTTCTAAGCTACTTAATGGTCTTGTTAAGAAGTCTGATTGAAGGGACTGCAACGGAGATAAAACTCGGGTATTTCCAAACAGTTGCCCACCTAAGGATTTAACAGGTTTGTTGTTGCTTCACTTTCACAATCAGATATCAGGGGTCAAATTGGATAACCCCAAAAAACGGGAGCAAGATTACGATGATTGATTCATAGAATCTATATTGCAGGAGGCCATTTGGCCCATTGAGTCCTCACCAGCCTGTTTGAAGAGCACCCTACTTAAGCCCATGCCACCACCCTAACCCCGTAACCCCATCTAACCTTTTGGACAGTTAAGGGGCAATTTAGCGTGGCCAATCTATCTAACCTGCACCTTTTTGGACTGTGGGAGGAAACCGGAGCACCCGGAAGAAACCCACGCAGACATGGGGAGAAAGTGTACAGACAGTCATCAGAGGCCGGAAATGAACCCAGGTCCCTGGAGCTGTGAAGCAGCAGTGCTAAACACTGTGCCACCATGCCAATTAACATGCATCCTTTGATTAAACTGTCGGCATGATGCCTAGCACTAATAAAAGTTAGTTTGCAACTTTTAAAGAGGTGGTTTATTGTGGTTGGTGCTCAGTTACTTCAAAATGTTGTGCCGTGGAAGGATTATCAATGTTGATAACAGTGTACACAGCAGGCACCAAGGTTTTTCGACTTTGCACTGAAGGTCATGGGAGACAAGATGAAGACATGTCCTGTATCCACAGGGAATCGGGAGGCCCACAAGACAAATGTCCAGAAGGAAGTGGCAAGAAGTAGCTGTGCACATCAATGCTAAGGAGCTGGATGCAGCACAACATGTAGTTTAATGATCCCACACAAGTTAGCAAAGTTATTGAGTGCTTCTTCAACAAAATGCTATATCCGCCCAACTGAATCACTAACATCAAACACTTCCCAATTAACTATATCCCCATCATTCAACTACCAACAATCTCTATCAATCAGGACTTGCCATTAACATTCTTATGCTTTACCTCATTTCACATGTAGCTCTGTTGCAAGTCTCATATTTATATCTCACAGATTGCATAAACTTTTAGCTATCCAACCATGATAGCCACATCACCCAAGCAAATTGGACAATAACTGAAACACTTCTTCATTCATGCAGAAGATTGTACATAATAGGAACAGGAGAAATTAACAGAAGTGGGAGATGTTGACTGCACATTTTAACCTCCTTAGAGGAGATTGTGCTAACATTTAGGAGGGCGGCATGGTAGTACAATGGTTAGCACTTGCTTCACAGCGCCAGGAACCTGGGTTTGATTCCAGTCTTGGGTCACAGTCTGTGCGGAGTCTGCATGTTCTCCCTGTGACTGCCTGGGTTTCCTCCAGGCGCTCCGGTTTCCTCCCAGAGTCTAAAGATGTACAGATTAGGGGGATTGGCCATGCTAAATTGCCCTGAGTGTTCAAAAAGGTTAGGTGGGGTTACTGGGTTATGGGGATAGGCTTAAGTAGGGTGCTCTTTCCAAGGGCTGTTGCAGACCTGATGGGCCGAATGGCCTCCTTCTGTACTGTAAATTCTATGATTCTACTATAGGATCATCAACACTGGCATCAAATTAGCAAAGTAGGATTCACAAACTCTGCATGGTGTTGATGGTCTTTGGTATGCACGCACAAACCTCTTCACAAATATGGCATCTGCCGTTCTTCATGTTGGAAGTGTGTACGTGGGTCATTGACACAACTTCGTGCACTGAGGCCCCCCCCCCCCCCGGCTTCCCCCCAAAAAAGTGTGCTGTACAGTCCAATTTCACTGCCCAGGAGTTTTTCCAGAATAATCTAGTCATTGACATGCATTGAAACGGCCTGATTATAAGTAGGGCAGTGAACTGATTTACCACATTGGCACAGATCCAACTGCATTCTCTTGAATAAGTGGTACAGGTTGAGCATCCCTTATCCAAAATTCCGAAAACTGAAAAATCCCTAAATGGGTACCTTTTTCAAGCGCGCCACACAATTTGAAAAAGGCACTAATTCACTTGGCAGCAGGGTTCAATCATGAGTAATTCCGTTGCTTAAGACTTTTAAGTTACAAAGAAAGACTGGAGGTTATTTTATTTCCATTGAGGAAAAATAATGAAAGATGGGTGTGTGAAAGGTCTCTGGGGAAAATAGCTGGCAAGGATTGAATATTCATGTTACAGGAAGTTATCAGCGGAAAGGTCATTGACCTGAAATATTGTTTCCATCTTCACAGATGCTGCCAGACCTGTTGAGAATTTCCAGCATTTTCTGTTTTTATTTCAGATATTCTAGGGCATCAGTTAATTCTGGGTTCAGAAAATTAATGTAAGATGGTAAATAAGTGGTACAGAATTGAAATAACGATGTTTGTCATAACATTTAGATTTCCTCCTTCAATTAATATTATACTGCATTTAAATATTTGCTTATATTCCTACACATCAGAAAGCAAAGCTGTACAATACAGCCAGTAACCTGAAAAATGCACTAATCCAAAGCACTGTTTGAACATTGTACATAGCAATCCTTGTCAGCAGAACAGCTTTAAGGACAGTGTAATTTTCCTGGTCTCGTGGTCAACATTAATCTGACAAGCAAAATCTAAAGTTTATTTTGCTGTTTTACATTTTATAGGCCCAATAGCAGTTGTTGTCCCACACTACAACAGTGACACTTGGGACACTGGTTGCAAACATCTTGGGGACTTATGGAGGTCATCAACGGCACTATTAAATTAACTTCATTCCATATGTTCCCCTATTTGCATTTCCCACCAAATACTTAAATTTAAACACATTGAGCGGGATTCTCTGGTCTGTCAGCCGCATGTTCCTCGGCGGCGCTTCCTTGACAGCAGCAGGATTCTCTGTTCCTGCCACCTGACAGTGGGATTCTCCGTTGTGGCCACCCCACGCCAGTGGGAAACCCACAGACATGAGTGCATTGCCAGCCGATTGGAGAATCCCACGGTCGGTGAATCCTGCCCTACTAAAACTGATTTTAGTTGGGCAATGGGAGTTCTTGAACTACTGCAATTCTTGTGGAGATAGCACTCCCAAAACAAATAGATTGGAAGCCAATCTAAATGTTAAAAGACATCACATTTTTAAAAGTGAAGTTCTTTATAACTACACACAGAGAAGAAAATTAAAGGCAAATACTTAACAATTAACAGTATTTGACCAGAGAGAAGAAAGTTACCTGGCACCTTGAATGGGATTACATCTTTAAGAAGCTTCGCAGTTTCTGCTTTTTTTGCCAAAACATGGGAACGAATGGCAAATTCATCTTGCTCTGCACGTGACACACCAAATGCTGCTGCAAGTCTATCTGCGGAATGACCCATTGTCTCACTAGTGGAAAACTCAGCTACAGCCGGGAGCTGGAGAAATAATTGCATGAATAGATTTAGTGTTGTGCTTTGACTGAAATACAGTATTTATGTTGTCTGCTCAATTCTGTCAGCACTTGCTGCACAAAATGTCAATTTCCAAACACTATTGATAATTTTAAAATATCTCACCATCATAATTTTCACCTAAATTTAAAGGAAGGCAATTTGGATGTTATAAACCATAAGGGTAAATATTCTACTTTTAAAAAGAGAGGTGTATAAAAAGTACACTTTAGTTCACAGTGTAATGTGTAATGCTTCCATAGTCAAGCAAGGATAAACATATTCATATTTGTCTAAATCAGTGTCCATTACAGATTACATTTGACCATTGACAAAGAAAACATCCCTATACAGGTCTGAGAAACACGCTGAATGTTTTTCAGGGATTATTAAAGTTCACAGGAGGATTATTTTGTGTTTTCCCCAAAAAACCTATGCAAGGATTCATAGCTTGGAGAATCAAAGACAAGTGAAAAAGACAGCAAGGAAAATAAGAAAAGTAATAGACAGAGAAATCTTGGGAAAAATAGTGGGGATGGGACAAGGAACGTTAAAAAGGACTAGCCTTGAAGTTTTGTAGCTGAACGCATGGAACATTCAAAATAAAATGGATGAATTAGATGCATTGTAAAGGGGTATGATATAGTTGGGAATATATGCATGGGAACAAAACATTGAGGGCTATTCCATTTTTAGGAAAGACAGGCAGAAAGGAAAAGGTGGTGGAGTTGCATTGTTGACCGAAGAAGATATTGAAGATATTAGCACTGATGATATGGAATCTGTATGCGTCATGTTAAGAAACATCAAGGCCAAGAAACATTCATAGGGGTGGTATGCAGCCCACCAGTATACAGACCACCAAACTACAGTGGTAATGTAGGGAATAGTCGGGAAATCAGAGTTGCATATAATAAAGGAACATCTGTGATTATGGATGACTTTAATCTGCATATAGATTGGATGAGTCAAATTAATCACAGTACAATAGAGGAGAAATTTCTGGAGTGTACACGGAATGGTTTTCTGGACCAATACATTGAGGAACCAGCAAGGGAACAGGTCATCTTGGACTGGGTATTGTGCAATGAGAAAGGATTATTTAGCAACCTAGTTGTGAGAGAACCCTTCGGGATGAGTGACCACAATTTGATAGAACAGTTAGTGAGGAGAGCAGGGTCCTGAACCACAATAAAGTAGCTATGATGGAACGGGAAACATTACTGAAAGGAAGGACAGTGGTCAGGCAATGGCAGGGATTCAAGGAAAGAATAGGTGAACTCCAAAATTTGTTTATTCCTATTTGGCACAAGAGTGGAAAGGAAACTGGCCAAACCATGGTTTACAAGGAAAATTAGAGCTTGTTTTAGATTCAAAGAAGAATCATACAAATAGGATTGTTTAATTAAGCAAAGGCGGACCAAAGGATTGATTAATAAGGGGAAAATACAATACGAATGTAAGCTAGTATGGAACATAAAAATGACTCTATAGGTTCTATAGGTATGTAAATAGAAAAAGATTGATAAAAACTAATGTCGGCCCCTTACCGGTGAGAAAATGTGGGAATTCATAATGAGGAACAAAAAAATGGCTGAGGAACTAAATTTGTACTTTGCTTCTGTCTTCACAAAGGAAGACATGAATAATGTAATGGAAGCTCTGAGAACACAAATTTCGAAGAGGAGCTGAATGAAATTAGTACTGATAAAGAAATGGTTTGGGGAAATTAATGGGTTTGAAGGCAGGTAAATCTCCAGGGCCTGATAATCTTCATCCCAGAATACTTAAGGAAGTGGCCCTAGAAAGAGTAGATCCGTTGGTGGTCATTTTCAAAAATTCTTTGGACTCTGGAATGGTTCCTACAGATTGGAGGGTGGCTAATATAGCCCTGCTATTCAAAAAGGGAGGTAGAGAGAAAACAGGAAACTATAGACCAGTGAGTCTAACGTTGGTAGTAGGAAGTTGCTGGATTTCATAGTACAACATTTGGAAAGCAGTGGTATAATCAAAGTCAGCATGGATTTACAAAAGGGAATTCATGCTTGACAAATCTACTAGAATTCTCTGAAGATGTAATTAGTAGAGTTGACCAGGGAGACCATGGATGTGGTTTATTTACTTTCAGAAGGCTTTTGACAAGGTCTCACATAGCAAATTACTATGTCAAGTTAAAGTGCATGGGATTGCAGGTAGTGTCTTGAGATGTATAGAAAGCTGGTTAGCAGACAGGAAGCAAAGAGTTGGATTA
Source organism: Scyliorhinus canicula (assembly GCF_902713615.1). Lineage (NCBI taxonomy): Eukaryota > Metazoa > Chordata > Chondrichthyes > Carcharhiniformes > Scyliorhinidae > Scyliorhinus > Scyliorhinus canicula. The sequence goes on from NC_052151.1 coordinate 123,326,004, forward strand.
AATGGGTCTTTTTCCGATTGGCACGCAGTTCACATTACATAATAATGATTTGGATGAAGGAACTAAATGTATTGTTTCCAAATTTGCAGATGATACAAAGTTAGGTAGGAAGGTGAGCTGTGAGGAGGATACAGAGATGCTTCAGCAGGATTTGGACAGGCAGAGTGAGTGGGCATCTGGCAGATGCAGTATAATGTTGATAAATATAATGTGGAGAATACGGTTAAGGTCGTGCAGTGCTGGTCCGAGGCAACAGAAGAGCTGCTATGAAGGCCAACATAACGGACTACAAAGTGAAGCGGAACAGAATCTCCGGCGGCAGCGCACCCCTCCCTGATGAACTCAATGCATTCTATGCTCGGTTTGAGTAGGAAACCATCAAACCGCTGTCGACTGCCCCAGCAGCCCTGGACACACCCACCATCACAACTTCCAAAGTCAAATCAGCCTTCTTGAAAGTGAACCCTCAGAAGGCAATGGGCCCCGACGGGGTCCCTGGTTGTCCACTCAGATCGTGTGTGGACCAGCTGGCAGATTTGTTCGCGGACATCTTCGACCTCTCCCTTCTCTGTCCCAAGGTTCCCATCTGCTTCAAGAAGACCACCATTATACCGGTGCCAAAGAAAAACCAGGCAACGTGCCTCAATGACTACCGTCCGGTGGCCCGCACATTGATCGTAATGAAGTGCTTCGAGAGGTTGGTCATGAGGCACATTCAATCCATACTCCCAGAATGCCTTGTTCCACTGCAATTCACATACTGCCGCAACTGTTCCACAGCAGATGCCATCTCCCTGGCCCTACACTCATCCCTCGAGCATCTTGACAACAAGGATTCCTACACCAGATTCCTATTTATTGACTACAGCTCCACCTTCAACACCATGATCCCAGCGAAGCTCATATCAAAGCTCCAAAACCTAGGACTCCTCACTCTGCAACTGGACCCTCAACTTCCTGACCCATGAACCACAATTAGCAAGAATAAACAACAACACCTCCACCACGATAGTCCCCAATGCGGGGCCCCGCAGGACTACAAACTCAGCCCCCCAACTATACCCTCTATACACACACGACTGGGCGGCAAAATTTGGCTCCAACTCCATCTACAAGTTGCTGATGGCACGACCATAGTGGGTCAGATCTTGAACAACAACGGGTCAGAATACAGGAGGGAGACAGACAACCTAGTGGAGTGGTGTAACGACAACAATCTCTCCTCAATGTCAGCAAATCTAAAGTGCTGGTCCTTGACTTCAGGAAGCAAACCCCTGTCTGCATCAATGGGCCCGAGGTGGAGATGGTTGACAGCTTCAAATTTCTAGGGGTGCACATCACCAAAAATCTCTCCTGGTCCATCCACGTCAATGCTACGACCAAGAAAGCACAACAGTGCCTACATCCTCAGGAAACTAAGGAAATTTGTCATGTCCACACTGACTCTTACCAACTTTTACAGATGCTCCATAGAAAGCATCCTATCTGGCTGCATCACAACCTGGTCTGGCAACTGCTCGGCCCAAGACCGCAAGAAACTACAGAGTCATGAACACCCCCCAGTCAATCACACGAACCCACCTCCTATCCATTGACCCCATCGACACCTCCCGCTGGCTTGGGAAAGCAGGAGCATAATCAAAGACTCCTCCCACCCGGCTTACTCACTCTTCCATCGGGCAGAAGATACAAAAGTCTGAGAACATGCACTAACAGATTCAAAAACAGCTTCTTCCCTGCTGTTACCAGACTCCTAAATGACCCTCTTATAGACTGATGGACTGATCTGATCTCTTCATGCGATGCCTGTGTTTTATGTTTGCCCTATTATGTATTTTCTTTTCATGTACTGAATGATCAGTTTGAGGTGCACGCAGAACAATACTTTTCACTGTACCTCAGTACATATGACAATAAACCAATCCAATGTGAAGTTATCCACATTGGTAGCGAAAATAGGCAGTCAGATTATTATTTGAATGGGTGTAAATTGACAGAGGTAGATACTCAGCAAGGCCTTAGTGTTCTTGTGCATCAGTGGCTGAAAGTAAGCGCCCAGTTATGGCAGACAATAAAGGAGGAAAATGGTATGTTGGCCTTCAAAGCAAGAGGATTTGAGTATAGGAATAGGGATTTACTGCAATTGTGTAGGGCATTGATGAGGCCATACCTGGAGTAGTGCGTGCAGTCTTAGTGTCCTTATCGGAGGAAGGATATTCTTGCAGGACTCATATGAGACACTAAATTGGTTAGGATTCTATCAACTGGAGTTTTGAAGCGTGAGAGGGGATCATATAGAAACGTATAAAATTCTAACTGGATTAGTCAGAGGAGATTCAAAAAGAATGTTCCTGATGATGGGTGGAGTCCAAAACCAGGGGTCATAGCTTGAAGATAAGGAGTAAACCTTTTAGGATTGAGGCGAGGAAAAATTTCTGCCACAGATGGTATAGGTCAAAACGCCGTGTAATTTCAAGAAGGGATTGGATATAGCTCTTAGGGATAAAGGAATCAAGGAAATTGGGTATATTCACAATCCTCAGAATGAAAGAAAGTCTCCTCATCTGAGTCCTAAATAGCCGACTCCTTATCCTGAGATTGCATTCCCAAGTTCTAGGCATTCCAAACCAAGAGAAACATCATCTCAGCATTCAATCTGTTAATCCTGCTCAAACCTTTTTACGTTTCAATGAAATCACCTTACATTTTTCTAACCTTCAGAGACTATAGGTCTATTTTACTCACTTTCTCTCCATAGTACAGCCTCTCATTACAAAAATCAATCCTGTGAACCATTACTACAACCCTCTCTATGGCAAGTATATATTGTCTTAGGTAAGGAGACTAAAACTATACAAAGTATTTCAGATGCAGTTTCACCAAAGCCCTACATAACTGCAGCAATAGGTTCTTACTTTATATTGAACCTACTTGTAATGAAGGCTAACATGCATTTGTTTTCCTAATTGCTTGTTGCACCTGCACATTAACTCTGTTTTGTGTGCAAGGATTCCATATGCTCCTGAATCCCAATCGATGCACTAGTCTCTCACCTTCAAAAATAAATTCTGCTTTTCCACTCTTCCTACCAAAATGGATAATTTCACACTATCCCACATTATACAACATCTGTCATCTTTTTACCAAAGCACTTAAGCAGTCTACATCTCTCTGCAACCTTTATACGTCCTCCTCAGTTTATTTTCACAGTCTTATGTCATAAACAAATTTGGATTGTAAGTGGAACAGCACTAAATCTTGCGGCACTGCACTAGTTACACCTGGTCACCCTGAAATGGCATGTTTATCTCATCTTTCTGTTTGTTAAACAATCCTGAATCCACGCAAATATATTACTTCCAACTTCATAAAACTTTCCTTTCATAAAACCACAGTCAACTCGGTCTAATCATATTGCGATATTCTATCTTGCCATGTCATTCTTTCAGCTAGTAACTGGAAGTTTGGATGTTATCGGTCTCTACCGAGATTGTAGTACCTTACATACCACAGATACTACTTTGGAGTACGATCAAGACCAATGATTCCACTATCGCTGTGGCCACCTCTTAAAACCCTAGAATGTAGGCTATCTGATCCAGGATGTCAGCTTTTAACGCCATTAAACAATATTTTAAAAGTTACAAGAGACTTTCATTCTCAGTTTCATGGTGAAAATTGCATCAATGGCCTGCAAGGCAACCACATAAAGTAACAGATTGCGAGTAGCTGTCATTTATATTTTTCAATAGCAGCACTTAAGAAATGTTGGAAAACCAACTCCTGAAGCCTGGTCTATCAGCAACTGCACTGTGATAATTGTAACATAAAAACAATCTCAAAGTTGGTATTCATAGAAACTTGGTTTCAGATGTTTCTATGTGAGAGAAATATCACTGCAAAGGTTAGGAAATTGTAATTGCTAATTAGACATATGGCTTGAAACAAGCTGAAATGATTTACTTCAATATGGTAACATTTTGAAAACTCCAACTTAAGTCTTTACAACTTAATTATAATTGTAAGAATGCATTGTATTAATACCTCAGGAGCAAAATGGTCTGGGCGGATTTTTCCAAGAAGAGTCAATCTCTGTCCTATTGTCTTAGCTCTATTAAGTGATAGTAAAATCTTCCTCATTTTTCTGCTGTGACGAATGGGAACATCTGACATGAACTCCACACCTCCAGCTATTACTGTTTCACACTGACCAGAAGCAATTAAGCCAACAGCTGCAATGCAAATACAACATAAAGATTACTGATGAAAGTTAGAAATTGTTTACAGAAGTTCCATTCCAAATGTAAAACCTCAAAAAGCTGGTTTTGTTGTAATCCATAAATATTTCAAATATTTTATTTAGGTCAGTTGATAAAAATCAGAGTCCCATTCAAAGAGGCGAACAAAAACTTCCAAATTCGTTGAACTCAAGATCTCCAGCTAAAATCGGTTACCCTTTTAACACTGCACTTAATATGCCAAATTCTTTGCACTTGCCTGTGGTCATTGCCTGATTTGAGGAAATGCAAGCCATGGTAACTGTGTGGGATGGAGTTTTATCAGAAAACCCTGCTCCAAGGGAGGCCTGTTAAAACAATAGCAGTAATGAGTAAATGGGGCAACAGAAAAAAAAGCTACATTTTGCATCATAATGTGAAATACATCTGTTTCAGGAGTCAAATGCAGTTAGCTCAGTCCCTGTAACATTCTGTACTACAGAAGAACATAGAATATACAGTGCAGAAGGAGGCCATTCGGCCCATCGAATCTGCTCTCATTTCCACCCTATCCCCATAACCCAATAACCCCCTCCTAAAGTTTTTGGACACTAAGGACAATTTAGCATGGCCAATAACCTGTACATCTTTGAACTGTGGGATAAAACCGGAGCACACGGAGGAAATACATGCAGACACGGGGAGAACGTGCAGACTCCGCACAGTGACCTAGCAGGAAATCGAACTTGGGACCCTGGCGCTGTGAAATCACAGTGCTATTCACTTGTGCTACCGTGCTGCTACAAAAATGATTTGTTTAGTTTATAAAACCTGGTACAATGAAAGACATTCTTCAAAAATAGAGAGTTAAGCCAGATTATTAGAACAATAGAGAGAAAACTTTGAACTTCATCTGAGCATCGCTATATAATGACTTAAATATCACTTACCTTACAGCACAGGAGTCAATTGGAGTTGACTTTCCTTATATCCTCTCTTTTCAAATATTTATAAGTATTGTTGTCTCTGCGTAACTGCCACTTGTAAAATAACCGTTCAAAAACATTTCTTCTAACTTCCCTTTCAATCTATTAATTGCAATCCTAACTGTGCTCTTGCATTATCAATTCACCAATTCGTGGAAACAAACTGTTACAATCTGCCCAGGTAATAATTTGGAAACCTTTATTAGTTTCCCCTTAGCAATGTTTCCTGTGAAACATATGTTGGCATGCAGCCAGTATTTTCAATGAGAGTTCTGTTTAATTTCTTTTGCATGGCTGTGCATGCACAATATTTAAGCCGTAAAAAATATCAACCATTGTTTTAATTTCTTGGGAGTGAATAACATCCCAATTTTTCAAAAAGCATTTTATTGTGGATGCTGAAAATCTGAAATAAAGACAAAAGACGTTGCAAATCTCAGCAGGTTATGTATGGCAGCATCTGTAGAAAGAAAGTTAATGTTTCAGGTCTGTTAAAGATCAACTCTATTCTTCTCCATAGATACAGCCATAACTTCTGAGTAGGTCCAGTATCTTCTGTGTTAATCCAAATTTTTCAAGCTTTTTAATTCTAGTGAATTGTAACTGTACAGTTTTCACTGGTCTAATATCCTCCATTCCTGTAATAAACTCCGCGATACTGTACGCCTAGAACAAATTTCAGCGCCTCAAAAATTCAGTACTTTTTTGCTTTCGTATGCAAGTTGCCTTTTAAATTTCTCTTTTTGGCCATTTGAATACCTGAATTTCCATCTTTAAAGATCTGGGTATTTGCAACACTCAACCGTTCAGCTCTTCCATTGTGGTAGCAGTGATGGATTATCTTGCTATGACAGATGAGTGTTCATAAAAAAAAATAGGTTTACTGCCTAAGCTAATGTCCTCATGAGTTAGACCAAGTTTAGATTTGCGTAACTGATGCAAATACTGCGACAAAGTCAATGTTAGATGAATAGATGGAGCATTAATTTTGTGTTGTATTGCTTGTCCCAATGCACTTGACTCTGTTCTCCTCAAATATCAAATTACTTGATGAATCATAGAATCCCGACAGTGCAGAAGGAGGCGATCTGGCCCATTGTGTCTGTACTGACCTCCGAAAGAGCACCCCACCTAGGCCCAATCCCCGTAACTCTGTAACCCTATCTAACCGTTCGACATTAAGGGGCTATTTAGTATAGCCAAACCACCTAACCTACAAATCTTTGGACTGTGGGAGGAAACAGAGCACCTGATGAAACCCACGCAGATACGGGGAGAACATGCAAATTCCACAGCCACCCGAGGTTGGAATCGAACCTGGGTGCCTGGCGCTGTGATGCAGCAGTGCTAACCACTGTGCCACTCATAAGAGACAAGAGACTTCTCCATTTGGGTCTGTCCGGGATTGTTATTACCCGATGTGTTGGGATCCAGCTTGCAAGCTCTGAAATTCTGTGGGATGTCCTGTGGTGTGGGTTCTCATGCTCAGCTGCTTGTGGAATCCTCTATGTGAACCACATGACCAAACTGCAAAGCTGAGCTCCGACGTGTATGCTCTCAATGCCAGATATACATAATTTTGTAAGAACCTCTGTTGGCGGTTTTTTTCCTGCCATGTGATTTTGTAAATAGATCGTAGACAGTGAAACTGCAAAAACCTCTGCTTGCTTCGTAGGATGCCAGTAGGTTATCCAAGTCATGCACCCATAAAGAAGTGGTGCAAGAATGACTGCCTGTAGACTTTGATCTTAGCACAGAGACAAATTACATGCTTTGTCAGGATCTGTCAATGTGAACCTGTCAATTGGTGAATTTGCTTTTGCCAGGTGATGGGTGATTTTGTCATTCAGCGCAGTGTTATTGGAAGGTACTCCAAAGATAGTAAAATTTCTGAACGAAACAGAGGGTGTGTTTTCTGTAGTTATGGTGGGGTCTTGGGACGATTGGCCAGGGGCGTGTTCATGCAAGATCTCAGTCTTCTTCAGATTTGTCAGGCCAAATTGTTCTGAGGCTGGGGTGAAGTGATCAAGACTTTCAGTCTTCCATAGCTTCAGGGGAGGTGCCAAAGGACTGGAGACTTGTAAGTGTTCAGAAAAGTTGCAAGAATAGCCCCAGGAATTACAAGACAGCCAGTTTAACTTCAGTGGTGAGCAAGTTTCTAGAAACACTTTTCGAGATAGAATTAGTCACATAGAAAACTGTAGATTGATTAGGAAGATCCAGCATGGATTTCTAAAGAGGAAAATGTGTGGAACTAACTTGTTAGAATTTTTTGAAGAGGAAACAGAAAGGGTTGATGAGGGTAATGCAGTTGATGTAGTGAACATGGACTTTCAAAAGGCATTAGATACAGTTCCACAAAACAGACTTGAGAAAACTTGAAGAAATAAAAAAGGACAGGAGCAACATGGGTACAAAATTGGCTGAATAATAGAGCGTAGAGAGTAATGGTCAATGGGTATTTTTTGTGGCTATGGAAGTTCTGTAGTGGAGTTCCACAGGTATTGGGACCCTTGCTCTTCCTGATATATATTAATGATCTAGATCTTGGTATGCAGGGGACAATTTCAAAGTTTGTGGGTGATACAAAACTTAGAAGTACTGTAAACTGTGAGAACAGTGCAGAACTTCAAAAGGATTGGCAGATTAAGTTCAAAACAGAGAAAAGTGAGGTGATGTATTTTGGCGAGAAGAAAATGGGCAGGCAACACAAAATAAGGGGTACTTTTCTTAACGGGGATCAGGAGCAAAGGGTGAGTACGTGCCTAGACAGATGGAGCAGCTAATAAAGCATACAGTATCCCGGGCATTATTAATAGTGGCACAGAGTACAAGAGCAAGGAGGTAATGCTCAACTTATACAGGTCACTAGTTAGACCTCAGCTAGAGTATTGTGTACAGTTCTGGGTGCTAAACTATTAGGAAGGATGTGAATGCATTGGAGAGAGTACAGAAGAGGTGTAGAAGAATGGTTCCAGGAATGAGAAACTTCAGTTAGGAGGATAGATTGAAGAGGTTAGGACAGTTGTCTTGGTTAGGAGAAGATTTGATAGAGGAGTAAATCATGAGGGGGCTGGACAGAGTAGATAGTGAAAAACTGTTCGTACACAAAGGATTAAGAGCGAGAGCACAAATTTAAATGATTTGCTAAAGTAGCAAATGCGGTGCGAGAAAAATTCGTTTTCACACGTAGTTTGGATGCGGAATGTATTGTCTGGAAATGTAGTGGAGGCAGGTTCAATGGAGGCATTCAAGAGGGCATTAGATGATTATTTGAATAGAAACGAGTGCAGGGTACAGGGTAAAGACCCAAGTCAAAATGTTCATTTGGAGAGCTGGTGCAGACGCACAATGGGCTAGGCAATTCTGTGATTCTGTGCTGAGGACTCCCAGGGCCATTCCCTCCCAACTGTATACCACTGTGCCGCCACCTCTGCAGGACATACTCAGGGATAGTTGTGGTGGTGTCTGGGTCATTTTCGCTGAGATATGATTCCATTGTCAGGCTGTTGCTTGTCTAGTCTAAGAGACAACTGTTTGTCAATTCCCCAATAAGGATGACTTTGCAGGGTCGAGTGGTCATCGTTTCCAAGTGGTCTAACCAGTTTAACCTGTAACTGAGTGGCTTGCTCGGCAATTTGGCAGTTCAGAGTCAACCACATTGCTGGGGGTCTGGAGTCACATGTAGACCAGGCCAGGTAAGCATGACAGTTCCATCAGATGGGTTTTTACGATAATTGACAATTGTTTCAATAGTCATCTTTTAATTTTAATTCCAGATTTTTATTGAATTCAAATCCCACCATCAACTGTGGTGAGGCGCAAAGCCAGGTCCAGTGACAATACCATTATGCCACCAGCTCCTCTATTGTATTTGTCCAAACTACAAACCCCCATGTTTTCCTATGGTCCACTGAATTTTTCTGTTTTTTTTTGCTCCTTCAATTTGCTATCACAAAACTTTGGTAGAAATCCTGTTGTGCTTGTACAAATAATTTAAAAAGTCAAACTAAGCATCCACGCGGATCTCGGGCAAACCACTGGCCACATCTCATACAGAGCTCAAGAAAATTCTCCTGAAATTCCTCCCCATCTCTGCCTTTAACCATAATATTTGCTTCATTCATTATTGGGATAGTTAAAGTTTCCCATTATCACTACTCTCTAGTTTTTGTATCTCTTGGTAACTTCTTTGCAAATCTCCCCCCCCCCCCAAACTATTTGGCAGCCTGTTTAAGGTTCTGAGCTCCAATTAAATAGCATCTTTGATCTCTGAAGGACATTTTCTTTCCAACACCATATTTCCCTTCATTAAAATCGCCACTCCTCCTTCCCCATCTTTCCCAAATATCTTGCAGCCAGAAATAATAATCTTTTTTGAGTTAGGCTTCAGTTGTTACTGCTATGTTACGATCCCAGTTGCTGTTAACTCGACGGGAAGCTCCCAGAATGGAACCCTGGATTACAGACGGTAACTTAAAATAATGTGGAGAAACAGAGTCATAGGACCTCCGATTAGATTTAACAAGAAAAACATTTATTAAAAATGAAAAAACTGGATGATACAATATAACTTACTCCCCCCCCAATAGGTTTTAAGATGAACACAGATTACAATGTACATCTTAAACTACAAAAGTCTTGAATCGCAAGCATACAAGACTGTAGGCACATACTCTCCACTTGAAACGACAAGTGAATGTTTGTGGATGCCTGTTCAGAACCCCCCCCCCCCCAGATGAATGCTACGTGAGACCCCAAACTCCACTTCCAAAAACATGCTTTAAAATAAGAACGTAAGAACTAGGCGGAGTAGGCCATCTGGCCCCTCGAGCCTGTATCGCCATTCAATAAGATCATGGCTGATCTTTTTGTGGACCCAGCTCCACTTACACGGCCGCTCATCATAACCCTTAATTCCTTTACTGTGCAAAAATCTATCTATCTTTGCCTCAAAAACAGTTAACGATGTAGCCTCAACTGCTTCACTGGGCAGAGAATTCCACAAGAGATTTACAACGCATTGGGTGAAAAGGTTCCTCCTCAACTTAGTCTTGAATTTTCTCCCCCTTATTTGGAGACTATGCCGCCTAGTTCTAGTTTCACCTGCCAGTGGAAATAACCTCCTTGCATCTATCTCAACTATTCCCTTCATAATTTTATGTTTCCATCTTCTCACATAATTATGCTTTCCTTTAGCAGTTTGCATTCCGAAATCCAGACCAGGTTTTCCAAATAGCATTTTAACAAACCTTCCGTTCCACTTTTAACAGTGAATCCAATCCAGGGTTGTACACCAATCCCCAAGTTTCCTTTTTCGTGATGCTGTGCAAACAGTTCACAATTGTTTTCACTCTTGATTCCCAAGAATCAGATGTTTGATTTAGCTTTGAAGGCTACTGTCCCACTTTAAATCTGGTTACTGCAATTATTTATTTAATTCAGAACACTTTGTTTACCCTTCCTTGAATTCTTCCGAATAATACTTTGGTTTCTGTTCACTTAACTCTAGTCGTCTTAAAAAACTTTCTTTCTGTTCCAATCCCCTGGTTATTTGGACTATAACTTGTACTTTATAAAACCTGCCTATTTGCAGCTCTCATCCTATCCCATCGTTCTTTAGGCAGAATTGAGAAATGTTCACTCCCCGAGGTCCAGTTTTCAACTGACCACAAATTCAGCTGAAATTAAAACGTAAAAATTTTACTCCCTTACAAGGCCTCAGTTGCTAAGCAATGCCTGCATATTTCTACTAACCGTTTTATTCTTCATGCCATAGCCATCTCTAAGCACAAAATAAACATTTGGAACAGAATCAACCCTCACACATAAAAATACGTTTGTCCAGCATGAATCTAACTATTGGCTTTACCCTTCCAGGCACAGAAACAGTAAATTAAACCCACACTTTATTTCTAGTGTTTACCAATACAAATCCCTTGAAATTACATATGATGTAGTTGTTTTCCTAACCAGTATTGCTACATAGCTCATTGAGCTTATGAACCACACATTTACATACATGCCGAGCAGAAGTATTTGTATTTTCTATTATCTCACCTAATTATGTATTATTTAAAATTGTCTTTCTCAGTCTTCTGTGCACCTTGCTTCTGACTTTATCAATACTGTATTTTGGTGGCCAAACCTCCACTGAACAGGTCCTTCATGCCACAAAACTGATTACAATGTCCCAGGAATCTGAAGTCCTCCCTCTTGCACCATAATTCTAGTCACATATTAACCTTAAATTGTTCCAATTTCTACTCTCATTAGCCTGTCGCACTGGGAAGTAATCCAGAGATGCCTACCAGGTCCTGCTTTTTAAATTTACTTCCTAGCTCCATAATCACTGACTGCTAGACCGTAATCATTTTCCTCCCTATGTTGTCAGTCTACGACATCTGGTCCTTCCCTTTCCCCACAAAATGTTCTTTCTGCAAATTCACTTTAATGAGAAACAATCCTTCATAGGTAAAAATATTTTGTGAAACAAGGTTAAATTCTGTAACTTGAAATTCTTGGAATACTTAAACAAAAAAAATTCAGACAGAGATATTACCATAACCCATATTCCACAAATTTGAAAAATAAATTTACCATTTTTCTTTGCTTTCTGTCTCAAAGTTTTGGTTAAAAGTCTAGGGTTAACTCTCAAAACTACACAATATTATTTTCAACAAAAGGCATCAGCTTGCTCTGAAATCTAAATTTGCTTTGGTGTGCTACTCTTCGTGACTTAAGACTCAAGTAATAGTAATTGCTGAGTTATGAAGTATTTGGTTACATCCTCTGAACCATACTATCATTTAACTAAATATTGGGCAGAAAGAGGTACACTTTGGATTTGTAGGATACATTGTGTCCGCTTACAAGTGTGAGCGTTGACATTAAACTAGAGAAAACATCAAGTGTACAAATTGTGACAGCAATCCTTTTACATTACTGTGCTGTCAAAGGTCGCAAGACATTTTGTATCGGGGGAAAAAAAATAAAAACAAAATTAACTACTTTAAATTGTAGTATTCTCACATACCTCACGAGCAACATTGCTTGTTTTGACCTCCTGAATAACAGTACCAAAGACTATGTATTCAACGTCTGCTTTTGGAATGCTAGTCCTTGTAAGTAGTCCCCTATGTGAATAAAAATGTTGTCAGTTTCCATAATGAGTTTAAATATTCTAAAATGGAACACAATATATATGTATGAATGCAAGAATTCCAAAGTTTGATCAGCCCACTTACTGTAGCACTGCTCTGGCCAAATCATGGGGCATCAAATCTGCGTACCTACAAGAGCACAGACACAATTTATTATCAACATGTAATTAAGTTTTAAAGAGTTACATAAAAATCCATTCTGGTAACAAACGGAATCATACTTGGCACTGAACTATTCCTGTCTTGAAAATTCAACTTGCCTACGAGCCAGTAGCAGATTTATTCTTTTAGTTCCTTGAATTGGAAAGAATTATTTTCCTCTGTTAACACTTCCCTTGCAATACTCCTAGCCTTCATTATTATTTTGCAGATGCATAGTAAGGATATTACTGGACTCAACTGCTTTGGTTGCCACGGTTAAACATATACAAATACATACAAACAACAAGCACTCAAGTCGTAGCTGAAAATGCTATATAAACCCGCTTTAATGACTATTTTCACGGGGTGGAGATGCCGGCGTTGGACTGGGGTGGGAGAAAAGGGAAGGACGGCAAGGCAAAGAAGAAAATATAAATAGTGCCTGTCTATTGCATTTTCATCTCAAGGAGGTGGGCGCAGGCTGGAAAGGGGCCTGCTGCCTCCCAAAATGGTCATGAAGAAGCAAGGAATGCCAAGGCAGGCAGGTTATAAGGCAACTGTAGCAACGGAAGCAGGACAGAGCTCTTTGATCAATCTTGAAAACAAACTTCAAACCATACAAAATCCTTGAATACATACCTAAATACTTAAAAACATATCATACAAACAGGCTGAATGGCCTCCTATGCCATAAATGATTATTTTTCTTTTTTTCTTTTCATAAATTTAGAATACCTAATTCATTTTTTCCAATTAAGGGGCAATTTAGTGTGGCCAATTCACCGGCCCTGCACATGTTTGGGTTGTGGGGGCGAAACCCGCGCAAACATGGAGAGAATGTGCACACAGACAGTGACCCAGGGCCAGGATCGAACCTGGGACCTCGGTGCCGTGAGGCATTAGTGCTAATCCCTGCATCACCGTGCTGCCCTGCCATAAATGATTATGTGACCACCTAAAAACACCGTTTCAACTTATCTTTCAAAAAGCTCCTGATTCCAGACCAGAGATTTCCTATGGTTCACGTGAGCTTTGTTTCCTGCACAGGCTGGCCTAACTCCGTCAGATTTGCAAAGGGGGTGGTGGTGTGAAATTCCAACCCCTATAAGAAGCCGGCAAGGTCAGGAGTACTACCTGCAGGCCCAGTTTACACCCTTATCCATGCTGGCACAAATTGCCATAGACAAGAATCGGGGTGGGAATCCCGGAATCAGGTTGTACTCACATTTATAATTTCCTTTCACCTCTGATTCGAAACAGACAGAAACATAAAAATCTGTTCCCAAGTGCAATGTGCAGGTTCAAATGACATAACCCTCATCACTTACGTGGTACCAGACATCAAGAATGGAATTCGGACACCTTCAACCAGGACAACATTTCTCAACCCTGGTTTTGCTAGAGTTTTCTTACTGGCTGATTGTGCTGTTGGACAGAATTTTAAGACAATGTAAACTTACATCACCAAAACATTTAAGAGTCAAAGTCAAACATCCAACTAACCAGTAAATGCATGCCAGTGATGAGAAAAATCTGTATGAAAGCACTATACCTTGAGACGGAGTGCGAGATACTGAGCTCAACAAACGTGCATCTAGTTTCAAAAGAATTATATTATCAGTAAACCTTTCAGCTCATTTGTCTCATTACAGATGTCAGAAACAACTCGTGTTTGTAAAATACCTTTGACATAACAAAACATCCCAAGACACTTCACAGGAGTATTATACAAAGCAAAGTTAGGCACTGGGTCAGCTAAAGTGATATTAATTTGATTTATTGTCACATGTATTGGTATACAGTGAAAAGTATTGTTTCTTGCATGCTGTACAAACAATGCATACCGTACATAGGGAAGGAAGGAGACTGCAGAATATAATGTTACAGTTATAGCAAGGTGTAGAGAAAAGATCAACTTAATACGAGGTAGGCCCATTCAAAAGTCTGATGGCAGTAGGGAAGAAGCTGTTTCTTAGTCGGTTGGCATGTGACCTCAAACTTTGGTATATTTTTCCTGACGGAAGAAGGTGGAAGAGAGTATGTCCGTGGTGCGTGGGGTCTTTAATTATGCTGACTACCTTTCTGAGGCAGCGGGAATTGTAGACAGAGTCGATGGATGGGAGGCTGGTTTGCGTGATGGATTGGGCTACATTCGGCCTTTTGTAATTTCCTGCGGTGTTGGGCAGAGGAGGACCTACACCAGGCTGTGATACAACCGGAAAGATTGCTTTCTATGGTGCATCTGCAGAAGTTGGTAAGTGTCGTAGGTGACATGCCAAATTTCCTTAGTCTTCTGAGAAAGTAGAGTTGTTGGTGGGCTTTCTTAACTACAGTGTCGGCATAGGGGGACCAGGACAGGTTGTTGGTGATCTGGACACCTAAAAACTTGAAGCTCTCGACCCTTTCTATTTCGCTCCCATTGATGTAGACAGGGGCATGTTCTCCAATACGTTTCCTGAAGTCGATTACAATCTCCTTCGTTTTGTTGACATTGAGGGAGAAATTATTGTC
The DNA here is from genome assembly GCF_902713615.1 of Scyliorhinus canicula. Lineage (NCBI taxonomy): Eukaryota > Metazoa > Chordata > Chondrichthyes > Carcharhiniformes > Scyliorhinidae > Scyliorhinus > Scyliorhinus canicula. Next base: position 123,341,022 of record NC_052151.1, read on the forward strand.
GTTGCTCCAGTTCATCAAATTCTCTATCTCAGTCCTGTACTCAGTCTCGTCATTGTTTGAAATCCGACCCACTACTGTGATGTCATCAGCAAATTTGAAAATCGAGTTGGAGGGGAATTTGGCCATACAGTCATAGGTGTACAAAGAGTATAGTAGGGGGCTGAGGACACAGCCTTGTGAGACACTGGTGTTGAGGATGATCGTGGAGGTGTTGTTGCCTATCCTTACTGATTGTGGCCTGTGGGTTAGAAAGTTCAGGATCCAATCGCAGAGGGAGGAGCCGAGATGAGTTTCGTAGGAATGATGGTGTTGAAGGCTGAGCTGTAGTAGGGTGGTAAAAGTTTGGTTGGAGAGGGGGGTTTTAAGGCAAGCTTCTTAAAGGAGGAAAGCTAAAGGAGAAGAACTTAGCGTTAGGAATACAAAAGTCATTTTAAGGGAATTATATTTGTAATGGTAAACTTTAGAAATAATGTATAGTTCCAGGTGTGTTTAATGTAATATGTCTGTGGCTGGAGGGCAAAACCTAGTTAGATACATGCCTGACAAAGGTGTTGGTATGCGTGGGGGTTGGTTAAGTTCCAACTAGGTTTCTATTGTGCTCAGAGGGGGCTACAGTGTGAAAAATAAATATAAGGCATAAGCTTGTGGTCTTTGCTTAGCAACTGTGGTCCTTGTACGGTAAAAAGCTTGCAAATGTTCGTTTAGGTAATTTAAGAGCAGTTGGAGACAGAACCTCAGGGAACGAACATCTCTAACTCTGCCAAAAGAAAGACTGGACAGGATGGGAGCTGCAAAGAGGCAGGCTTCCTAAAGTACAAGTTACAGTCCAGATAACCAGGAATTGGGACAGAGAGATGGTCTAAGAAGTCTGGAGTTAAGTGAACAGAAACCAAGTTATTATTCAAAAGAATTCAATAAAGAGTAAACAAAGAGCTCTGAATTAAAGAGATAATCGCAGCAACTAAATTTAAAGAGGGACAGCAGACTTCAGAGGTAGATGAAACAGTTGGTGTTATTGTAGTAGTCTGGGAATCAAGATTTAAGGCAATTGTGAGTTGCACAACAATCAAGACCAAGAAACCCTAAAGCGGTTGGTGTGGAATTCTGGACTGGATTCCCTGTTAAAAAGTAGAGTGGAAGCTTTGTTTTAGAAGTGTCATTTGGAAATCCTAGACTGGATTTTGGAATGCAAACCACCAAGGACAGCATAATAATAATCATAGAATTTACAGTGCAGAAAAAGGCCATTTGGCCCACCGAGTCTGCACCAGCCCTTGGAAAGAGCACCCCATTTAAGCACACACTTCCAACCTATCCCCGTAACCCAGTAACCCCACCTAATAATAATCTTTATTATTGTCACATGTAGGCTTACATTAACACAGCAATGAAGTTGCTGTAAAAATCCCCTGGTCACCTAGTCTCCGGCGCCTGTTCGGGTACACTGAGGGAGAATTCAGAATGCCCAATTCACCCAACAGCACATCTTTCGGGACTTGTGTGAGGAAATCGGAGCACTCGGAGAGAACGTGCAGGCGCCACAAAGTGACCCAAGCTGAGAATCGGACCTGGGACCCTGGCACTGTGAAGCAACAGTGCTAACCACTGTGCTACCATGTCGCTTTGAGTTTTAGAGAGTCAGAGTTTTACAGCATGGAAAGAAGCCCTTCACCCATCACATCCACGACGACCATCAAACACTTAATTATTCTAATCCCATTTTCCTGCACCTGGTAGGTAGCCTTGGATGCAATGGCATTTCAGGGGCTCATCTAAATACTTCCTAAAAGTTGTGAGGGATTTATCTCTACCATCCTTTCAGGCAATGAGTTCCAGGTTCAAGTTTTTCCCTCACATCTCCTCTGAACCACCTGCCCCTTCACTTATGCCCTCTGTTTACTGACCCCTCCATTAAGGGGAAAAGCACCTTCTTATCCATCCCATCTTTGTCTCTCTTAATTTTATACACCTCAATCAGGTCCCCCTCAGCCTTCTCTGCTCCAGGGAAAACAACCCCAGCCTATCCAGTCTCTCGTTAGCTGAAAGAATCCAGCCCAGGCAGCATCCTGGTGCATCTCCTCTGCACCTTCTCCAGTGTAATCACTTCCTTTCTATATTGTGGTGACCAGAACTGTACACCGTACTCCAGCTGGGGCCTAACCAGCATTTTGTACAGCTCCAGCATTACCTCCCTGCTCTTATATTCAATACCTCGGTTAATAAAGGCAAGAATCCTATAGGCCTCCTGAACCATCTTATCTACCTGTCCTGCTGTCTTCAGAGATCTGTGAACATGCACAAAGGTCCCTTTGATTCTCCGTTCTTCCTAGGGTCCGACCATTTGTTGTATATTCCCTTGCCTTGTTAGTCCTCCCAAAATGCATTCCCTCTCACTTTTCATGGTTAAATTCCATTTGCCAGTCTTCTTACCATCTAACCAGCTCGTCTATATCATCCTGTAATCCAAGGTCTTGCTCCTCACTATTTACCATATCACAAATATTTGTGTCATCTGTGAACTTACTTATCATACTGCCTCCATTCACATCCAAATAATTAAATATACTACTAATGGATCGAGCACCGATCCCTGTGGAACACCACTGGTCACAGGTTTCCAGTAACAAAAACAACCTTCAACCATCACCTTCTGCCTTCTACCACTAAGCCAGTTTTGGATCCAGTTTGCCAAATTGCCCTGGATCCCATGGGCTCTTACCTACTTCATAAACCTCCCATGTGGGACCTTGTCAAAAGCCTTACTAAAGTCCATGTAGACTACATCAACCACACTACCTACATCTACACACCTCCTCAAAAAATTCAATCAAATTTGTAAGACAAAACAATGGTGACTATCTTTGATTGATCCTTGCCTGTCCAAGTGGAAATGAATTCGGTCCTTCAGAATGTTTTCCAGTAGTGTCCCTACCATTACAGGCTCACTGGCTTGTAATTTCCTGGTTTGTCCCTATTTCCCTTCTTGAATAATGGCACCACATTAGCAATCCTCTGGCACTACTCTTGTAGTCATGAAGCACAGTGGGCTAAATAGCTGTCTTGTAATGCAGAACAAGGCCAGCAGCACGGGTTCAATTCCCGTACCGGCCTCCCCGAACAGGCGCCGGAATGTGGCGACTAGGGGCTTTTCACAGCAACTTCATTGAAGCCTACTTGTGACAATAAGCGATTATTATTATGATGTGGAGATACCGGCGTTGGACTGAGATGAGCACATAAGGGATGTTACGACACCAGGTTAAAGTCCAACAGGTTTGTTTTAAATCACTATCTTTCGGAGCACCTGAGAGCAGTGCTCCGAAAGCTAGTGATTTGAAACAAACCTGTTGGATGTAAACCTGGTGTTGTAAGACTTCTTACTCTACTACTACTACTACTACTACTCCTGTAGCTCGAGAAGATTTGAACATTTTTGTCAGTGCCACTGCAAGCTCCTCCCTTGCCTCCACAGCAACCTTGGATACATCTCACTTGGCCTTGAGGATTTATCAACTTTTAAGCCCATTAAAATTGTCAATAGCTCCTCCCTCTCAATGTTAAGTTGTTCAAGAAAATCACAATGTGGCTGCCTGATTTCTAATCTACATCATCCTTCTTCATAGTGAACACAGCTGCAAAGTACTCATTTAATACCTCACCTATATCTTCAGGTTCCACACACAAATTGTCACGTTGTACCCAACAGGCCCTACTCTTATCCTGGTCAACCTCCTGCCCTTAGTATACTTATAAAATACCTTTGGATTTTCCTTTATTTTACCCGTTAGTGCTTTTTCATGGCCCCTATAATGAGAGAATAATTTAAAGTGTGTGTTTGGGATAGGAGTTTGGAAACTCTCAAGTGACAATCATCTGGGTGGATTCAGAGGAGAAAAATCACAGAAACTAATGGGTTTAGAGCAAAGTAGTCTTGTGTACTTAAAATTGACTTTTTGCATTAATGAGACCACTGTAGCTTAAAATGTACTTTGTAATCCATGTTAATCTTTAAATCTGGGTATATTTGTTCAGATAAGGGTCAAGTAAAGGAGTATTATATTATGATCCAACTTTTCATGTTTAATAAATGTTTTTATTTTGTTGCTAAAACTAATTAGCAGTCCTGTGATTCACTTTCTCCACTTTTATGAAAGAAAAGTAAAATTTACAGTCTTTTGAGCCAGAGTTCCATTCTGGGATCTTTCTGTCCAGTTATCACACCAACTGGGACCATAACATTAGGGATTAGGCAGTTGAACGTATGAACATAAGAAATAGAAGTAGTAGACTTTACAGAAATATTTTCTTTAATTTACCCCATCCACATGCGGAATTAATTGTTAGGTGCATGAATATCAAGGTAATAGTGGATGTGCGCTACCAGTAGAAACAAAACAACCTACATATAATTTTTTTCAAAGTTACCACAGGCATGGAAGAAAGAATACCATCCCCAGCCATTGATAACTAACATTCTGGCCCACAATCTACCACTACATTACCATACCCGAAAGGGCATTTATTAGTTTGCATATTGTAGCTTTTATTTATTTTAGTCACTTGACAGAAGTTGAATTGGTAGACATGGTGCAAGACACAAGGATCTTTTGTTATCATTTGGCAAATTAAAAATAGAAAGGGTGAAGGTGGTTTGCCTTTTGAAATAATAAAAAAGTGTCTCTGAATTTGGAGAGGGGCTGGCTCTTGTGAACTAGAGGGTGAAGGTCAGAGAAACAGTCAACTTGTAAATTAAGTGATGTCATGTGAGAGTACCTTTAAGAAATGAATGTTTAAGCAATGTACCTTTAAGAAATAGAGCAGAGACTTCTGGTGGCGTTCGTGAGCAGAGCGGTCGCAGAAAAAAGGGCTCCCGCAGGTCCACGAAGACGGGGTTTTTTTCAGGAGGCCTCCGTAGGGGGAAACAAAATTTAAAGTCCTGCGAAATCGGGAGCTGTGGAACTGGGCCTTCGGGAGCAGAGCGATCCGGTGTCAGCGGCAAACACCCCCCCCCCCCCCCCCCCCCCCCCCAACGACAGCAGAGTGCAGGGCAGGTTCGGAGCGGCGACCTGGACCGAAGCAGGGGCCGAACCTGCAGAGAGGAAGGAACAAAGGAGCGACCAACGCCCCCCCCCCCCCCCAACCCCAAAGGAGAGCGCAGGGTGTAACGAGCGGCGGCCCAGACCAAGCAACGGGGACAGAAGCGGGGACCGACCAACCCCCCCCCCCCAAACTGGCAGTGACCACCACGAGGCAAGAACAGAGAGGGACCCCCAACCAGAAGCCTCTCTCTCTCTCGACCCTGGGTGAGTGAGGGAAAAGGAAGGAAAAAAGAACTTTTGCAAAAACAAAACTCTGAAAAGAAAACTTTTAAAGGGGGGGGGGGAAATTTATTTTTGCACTTATTTTTTTCTCACCCAAAACAAGTTCACCTGAGAAGAGTTTCATAAAAGAGGAAAAATAAAGTGGTAAAGGAGAGAAGGGAGGAGAGAAGAAAAAGGGAAGAAACAAAGAAAAAATAGGGGGTGGAAAAGGGGGGAAAAAAAGCAAAAAAAGAAAGGGAAGGGGGGAGAAAAAAAAATGCCAGAAGGGAGCCAAAGCAGAGGGAGAAGGGGCACCAAAGGCAGACGGGGCAATGGGCGAGCCAGTTCAGACGAGCTAATCAGCGCATGAAGCAGCAGAACGGAAGTATCGCCGCATCAAAAAGAGCTGGACAGACAGGTGCACTCTCCCCCAGGGCCAGGGGGGAGCTGGAACTGGAAGGCAGCCTTTGCCGGTGTGCTGAGGGAACAGCAGCAGGTAAACAAGGCAGAGGCTAGGGCAGACATAGAGGCCGCAGTGCAGGCAGCAATGACCAAGGCCCTGACAGGGGTGCAGCAGGCCCTGGGCAGAGCAGAGGAGAAATTGGACACCCAAGGGGAGAAACTGGAAGCCCAAGAGGCGACCATTAAGGAGCTGGAGAAAGCAGCGACTGACATGAGCATCCGGATCACGGCCCTGGAGAGGGAGGTGGCGAGACTGGGCACAACACAGGGGAGGCTGAAGAGCAGAGTGGACGACCAGGAAAACCGCTCGAGAAGGCAAAATGTCAGGAAAGTGGGCCTGCCAGAGGGGAGCGAGGGTAGAAACCCCAGGACATACGTGGCCGAGATGCTAGGCAACTTAGTGGGGAGGAAAACCTTTCCCAACCCACCAGAAATGGACAGAGCACATCGGTCGCTGCGCCCGAAGCCCAGGGCAGGAGACTACCCGAGAGCAGTTATAGCTAAACTGCACCAGTATCAAGGTAGGGAAACAATCCTGCGCTGGGCCAGGAAAAATACAGCCTGCAAATGGGAAGGACACACCATTAGAATTTACGAGGACATTGAGGCAGATCTAGCCAGGAGATGGGCAGAGTTCAATAGAGCAAAAGCAGCACTTCACAAGAGCAACGTGTGTTTTGGTATGCTGTACACAGCGAAACTCTGGGTCACATACCAGGAAAGAGAATACTTCTTTACAGCCCCCGCCGAAGCAAACAAGTTTGTTGAGGAACACGGGCTGGAAAACCACCTGCGAAGGTAGAAATGAGGGGCCCCTGGCAAGGGGCAACAACACACTGACCCGAGGGGGGGTGAACAAAGAGCAAACCACTGCCCGAGAGACCGCTTCAGGTGGGAGGCCAGGCACTAGCATGACGGAACGTGAGTAGCGGAGAAGGGAGAGCAAGCAAGAGGAGTGCAGGGTAGGATAGGGGACGAGCGGGCAGAAAAACGCAGAGGCCAGGCAGGGGAGAAGCGAGACAGTAACTCCCGAGAGGGAGGCCACTGTACTAGCAGGAAAGCTAGCGCCGGGGGCATGCAACAAAGCAGGGCCGTAGCGCGCCCCCAACAGGGGGGAAGGCGCAAGGCAGGGTGCGGGGGGGAGGGGCGGCGACCACACAACAGAGACGGGAGAGTAAACGGGGACAGGAACAGGGGAAAGAGGGACGGGGGTGGGGAGGGACACAGGGAGGGAGAGACCGGGGAGGGGGGATGCAGGGAAGGAGGGACAAACAAGACGAGAAAAGGAATAGGGCTACAAAGTGCCACAAAGGGCTCAAAACAAGGAATCGCTGCAAGCACCCACCCAGTACAGTCTCTGGGCGAAGGGAGACCCCAAAGTGCAGGGGACCACCCACGTGGCGGACGCACAGTGGGCGGCCATGTCGGGTGCCCCGGGCCAAAGGGAAACCCCGGAGCGCAGGGACCGAGCGCATGGAGAGAGCAGTGACAGCGGCCATCCTAGACGGCTCTCTAACAAAGGGAAACCCCGGAGGGCAGGGGCGCGTCCACCAGGTAAGTATGGTTAATCCCACAGGAACGAGGCGGCAGATGCCCCCCCCACCAGGATAGTCACCTGAAACGTAAGGGGACTCAACGGCCCAGTGAAAAGATCCAGAGTCCTCACCCACCTCAGAAATATATGAGGGCCAACATATTCTTCCTCCAAGAGACACACCTGAGAGGACCGACTGCGGGTAAGAAAGGGCTGGGTGGGACAAACCTACCATTCCTGCTATGGGTCAAGGGCCAGGGGGGTGGCGATATTGATTGGCAAGAGGACGATGTTTAGGGCGACAAAGACGGTTACGGACCCGGGGGGACGGTACGTCATGGTCAGCAGGGCCCTGGATGGGGCACCGGTAGCACTAGCCAACGTGTATGCACCCAACTGGGACGACACGAGCTTCAACTGTGTACAGGATCCAAAGACGGACAGATCAAACCCCAAAACGGGGAAAATCTCAAGCATGGCAATGGAACTCAGTCACTTTATGGATGGGAGCAGTGGACCCCTGGAGGTTCGCCCACCTGGGGGAGAAGGAATTCTCCTTCTTTTCCCCAGTACACAACGTATACACCAGAATTGACTTCTTTGTGGTGAGGAAAACGGTGCTTCCGGGGACAGACAAAGTGGGATACTCCGCAATCAGACCACGCTCCACATTACATGGACATGTGGCAAGAGATGGGCAGGGCCCAACGCCCCACATGGAGGTTGGGCGGTGCCTTACTAGTTGACAAGGTCTTCAACAAAAGGATATCGAGGGCCATAGTAGAATACACAGAGAACAACCAGAACGGGGAGGTCTCACCCTCCACGTTCTGGGAAGCGGAAAGGCTGTACTAAGAAGGGAAATCATCGCTTTCAAAGCGCAAAGAGATAGGGAGGAAAGGGTGGCTGGGCAGCAACCGGTCGACTCCATACTGGAGGTAGACCGTAAATACTCTGAGGTCCCGACCATAGAGCTCCTGGCAGAGAGGAAAGAGCTACAAAGGAACTTTGACCTGCTCTGCACCAGGAAAGCAGTGCACCAACTCCGCCACACACGTGGGACCATGTAAGAACACGGAGATAAAGCCAGAAGCCTGTTGGCACACCAGCTGAGAAAGCAGGCAGCCACCAGAGAAATTGCACAAATCAGGGATACCAGAGGCACGTTAGAAGCAGAACCAGAAAAGGTTAACAAAACCTTCAAGGCCTTCTACCAAGGGCTGTACACCTCAGAGCCCCCAAGGGGGGAGTCCGAGATGAAACGGTTCCTTGATGGACAGGACATTCCAGTCGTGGGGGAGGGCAGAAAACGGGGCTTGGAAGCACCACTAGCACTGGGAGAGATCATGGACAGCATTAGCTCCATGCAGGCGGGAAAGGCGCCGGGACCAGACGGATTCAGGCGGACTTCTACAAAAAATTTGCGACAGCACTGGCCCTGCACCTGCGGGAGATGTTCACAGACTCGCTAACTAGGGGAACACTGCCACCCACGCTAGCACAGGCCTCAATCTCGCTGATACCCAAGAAAGACAAAGACCCAATGGAATGTGGATCACACAGACCCATCTCACTGCTGAACGCAGATGCCAAAATCCTAGCCAAAAGGCTAGAAGACTGTGTACCTGAGATGGTCACAGAGGACCAGACGGGCTTTGTCAAAGGTAGACAGCTTACCTCGAACATCAGGCGCTTGCTGAACGTGATAATGACCCCCTCCGGGGAGAGAACACCAGAGGTGCTCGTCTCCCTCGATGCAGAAAAGGCCTTCGACAGAGTCGAATGGAAATACCTCAGAGGTACTGGAGCGGTTCGGGCTTGGAACAGGGTTCACCTCCTGGGTAAAGCTCCTATACAACGCTCCCATGGCTAGCGTCCCGACCAACAATACCAACTCCCGATGCTTCCACCTGCACCAGACAAGAATGCCCACTGTCCCCGCTGCTGTTCGCTCTAGTGATCGAGCCATTAGCAATCACGCTCAGAGCAGCAAAAAGCTGGAGGGGGATCTGAAGGGGAGGCAGAGAGCACAGAGTCCGACTCTATGCAGATGACCTGCTCCTCCACAGAGCAGCATGGACGGAATCATCGCGCTCCTGAAAGTTTTGCGCCTTCTCGGGCTACAAACCCAACGTGAGCAAAAGCGAGATCTTCCCAGTACACCCACAAGTAGGGGGGGGGGGGGGGGGGGCAGCACTAACGGGACTGCCGTTTAAACAACCCCGACACAAATTCCACTACCTGTGGGTCCAAATAGCCCATGACTGGAAAGGGATCCACAAATGGAACCTCACCAGTCTGACGGAGGAAGTTAAAAAGGACCTGCAAAGATGGAACACACTCCCACTCTCCCTCGGGGGGAGAGTCCAGACAATCAAAATGACGTACTGCCCAGGTACCTCTTCCTACTTAGATCCATTCCGATCTACATTATTCGCAAGGCCTTTTTCAAAGCGCCGACAAACTAATCATGGCGTTCGTATGGAAGGGGGGGGGGGGGGGGGGGGGGGGGGGGGGGGGGGGGGAGAGAAATGCCAAGATCCCAAAGAAGGTCCTACAAAAACACAAAATCCAGGGGGGGCTAGCCCTCCAAAACCTACAATTCTACCACTGGGCGGCGACGGCCGAGCGAATAAGGGGATGGATCAAAGAGCCAGAAGCCGGGTGCGCGCGAAAGAGGCCTCCTGCATCGGGACCTCCCTCCGGGCCTCACCATGGCAGCACTCCCATCCTCACCCTCCAATCCTGGAACCAACTACGGCAGCAATTTGGCCTGACCAAAATGTCGGACAAAGCTCCCATCTGCAACAACCATAGGTTCATACTTGCACTGTCTGACGCCACCTTCAAAAAGGTGGGGGCAGGACGGAGGGACACTGACAGTCAGGGACCTATACACGGACGGCAGGATCGCAACACTGGACGAACTGACAGAGAAATTCCAGCTAGCCAGGGGAAACAAGCCAAGGTATCTACAGCTCAAAACTTCCTACGAAAGGAGACAAGGACGTACCCACAACCGCCACGACAGACACTACTGGAAGAACTACTGGACGAAATCATACTAGACAAAGGAAGCTGTAGTGACATGTATGACCGACTGATATAAAGGGCCGACACCGTACTGGACGCAACAATAAAGAAATGGGAGGAAGACCTGGGAATTGAGATAGGGTGGGGACTCTGGAGCGAAGAACTGCATGGGGCAACTCCACCGCCACGTGCGCAAGGCTCAGCCCGACGCAGCTAAAAGTGGTACATAGAGCCCACTTAACAAGAACCCGTATGAGTAGGTTCTTCCCGGAGGTGGAGGATAGATGTGAACGGTGCCAACGAGGCCCGGCCAACCACGCCCACATGTTCTGATCTTGCCCCAGACTTGCGGAGTACTGGACAGCCTTCTTTGAGTCAATGTCCAAAGTGGTGGGGGTGAGGGTGGAGCCATGCCCGAAAGTGGCAGTCATTGGGGTTTCAGACCAGCCAGATCTATTCCTGGGGAGGAGGGCGGACGCCCTTGCCTTTGCATCCCTGAACCCCGCCATGGAATCCTGTTTGGCTGGCGGTCAGCAGCACCACCCAAAATTGCAGACTGGCTGTCCGACCTCTCGGAATCTCTCCAAATGGAGAAAATCAAATTCGCCATCCGAGGGTCAGACGACAACTTGGAAGCCATTCACGCGATTGTACCGGGACCTGTTTGTGGCCAATGAACAAGAGGAAGAATAGCCAGGTAGCCAAGAATCAGGGGAAAGTAGCCAAAGCATGAAAGGGAGAGTTAGACTGGGAAGGGGGGGCAGCTAAACCTAAGAGGAAAGAAAGGCAAACCATGGGAGGGATGGGAGGGGGGGGGAGAAGAGGGAAGAGATGGGGAACAAGAGAGGAGAACCAGGGAAATGACAGCCGGAAGGAAGGCACGGATACAATAACGATAATGGCATCTCCAGGAGCAGGGAACGAGGAAAATAAAGACGAAAGACGGGAGGAACGGCAGAAACGGAGGTGAGCGCGAAATGGCAGCGAGATCCGTCCGGGAAAAGCAAGCGACAACAACACCAAACCCATTTGAGTATTGCCCACTGTAATTATTTCTCCGCACCTGAAGTATATTTACCTCCGCAGTCTCAACCACCCCCTCCCTCCCCCGCAAACAGTCGCCTACTTATGTGTTGTAAATAATTTTGCCAGGTATACAGAGTTGCTGCTGTTGATCTGGTGCACAATACCCTACCAGTTATTCTATTTTATGTTTTATTGTATTTTCTTTTTACTATTTACTATTTTCTTTTCTTTGGTGTGTTTGGGTGTGCCCTTCTCTTCTATATATATGTGTATGTATATATATGTTTCTTATCCTGTGTACATAACGGTAAATATACTTTGGTCAAAAACCCAATAAAAAACATTTACAAAAAAAAAGAAATGGAGCAGCTCATATTACTGAAGTGACGTCAGAGGGTGGGGGTAGCTGAGTTGAGCTCACTTCTGCTTTTAGTATCAGTTTGAGAGAGCAGCTGAAAAGTGCCTGGCTGGTTTGCTGAGAGCTGCATGAAGAAAAAGAGCTTGGGTGTGTCTGTGTTCGCAGTGAGCTGGATCTGCGGTGATCTCTGCCAGGAAAGACTATCTCTGAAACATTTGGATGATTTAAACTCATAATAGTAATGTCTTTAACCTGATATGTTTCTGTTTAAAGGTGTTAAGTCTTTTGGAGGTTTGAAGGAACATTTTGAGGGATTATTTAGTGTTGTATTATTTTCGGGGTTATCTTTGAAGTAAGGGGTGTTTAGGGATCCAATGTTTATTTAAAAAGGTTAAGTTGAATTCATGGAATAAACGCTGTTTTGTGTTTAAAAACCCACGTGCCCATAATTGTAATACCACACCTGGAGACCTAGCCGTGTGCTTCAAAAGCAATAATACATTAAAGGGAGAGGTTGGTTGAACTCCATGATACATTTTAGGGTTCTGAAAACGTCGCTCCCATAACAGTGAGTATTGATGGGGAAAATACATTTTGGAACTGGGGAAGGCAGTGTTGTGGTGAAGAGAATAGAATCCCAGGAGGGAGGATGGTGGTGGAAGTAGTTTTTGGGGGAGGGGGTGGCATTTATTTCATCGACAATTTGTTTTAAGATTAAAAATCTATGAATTGCAATGAGATGAACCAGTTCACCGCTTTTAAAGTAAACCATCTTTCCCAGTATTAGAAAGGAGAATTGGGGAGAAGTAGTACATAGAAGTAGACACTGTTTAAAATGTCACAAAACATAATTTCACAAGAATCTTTGCATTATCATTTGGCAATCTGAGCTAGGAATCTAAACCTTTTCAAATTCCCTGGAAATATCCTTGGTGTTTTTAATGTGTTGAATATCTTTGGGATTAATCCAGTTGAAGTACAATTAGATTGGTGGTATTAACTGGCCTAAAAAAATACACCTACCAACTCCCAATAACTTCTTAACTCTTATAACTTACCTCCTTGATCGCTGTTTTCCACCTCCAACTCCCCACATCCCATCCAACCCTCCACTTTTTTCCCCGGACGACATCCGCCACTTCTCTCCCACTTGCCACATAACTCCCTGATCCAACCACTTGACACCTTGCCTTCATAAACCATCTCTCTGAGCAAGACCTCAGCAGAGGGCAGTGGCTGGGAGGAATCAAGTGATGGAGTGGAAGAGGCTGCAAGTTGGAGGATCGGGGAGGGAAGCTGCAAGCAGAAGGGCGGGTGAGTGAGCTACAGAAAAGACAAATGCTAACGTAGCTTCAGGCTCCAGGAACTGAAAAGTGTGAGTTTTTTGTTGTAAATTCCACCTGATTAATCATGCCAGGCTTGTTTCTCGTTGATCGATTTCCTGTTGTCAAGTACGTTCTTTGTTCATGGTCTAGATTTGCAGTAAATAACGACCAAATTTGCACAACTTCAATAATTAAGTGCATGGCACTTGACGGATTATTGTGCGGTCACGCAGACACACTTTAAAGGGAATGCTGCCATATTGTCCATCAAGCCTGCTCCGCCATTCAATATGATCATGGCTGATTGAAGGCTTAGATCAATTTTCCCACCTACTCTCAAAATCCCTCGATTTCCTGAGATACCAAAAATTCCGAATCCCGCAGTCTTTAATATATTCAATGATAGAGCATCAACATCCATCTGGAGTTGAGAATTCTCGAGTGAAGAAATTTTTCCTCATCTTTGTCCAAAATAATCTCGCTGTTATCTGCAGACTGCACCCCATGTTCAAGATTCCCTAGCCAGCAAAATCAATGTCTCAGCACCTATCCTGTTAAGCCCTGTCAGAATCTATTATGTTTCAATTAATTACCTCTCATTCTTCTAGACTCCCGAAGATCCAGTTTACTCAGCCTCATATTTCAGAGAACCCTCTGAACTAGGGACAAATCTATTGGGCCTTTGCTGTATTCACTCCAATGAAACAGCTTCCCTTACATTACTCGTAGTCTTGAGACTTGATTAATGTAGATCGTAAAGAGCTGAGTCCCCACTGATCCTTGCAGTGCTCCACGAGTCACACGTGCCAACTTGAATAAGACCCCATTTACTTCCATTCCTTGCTTCCTCTTTAACCAATCATCTAACGGTGCTAATATAGTGCCCCGAATTCCATGAGCCCGAATCTTGCCTATTAACTCATCGAATGCTTTTTAGAAATCCAAGTATACTACATCTACTCTCCCTTTCACAAAAGAATAGACAACAACACCTTCTCCACTATAGTCCTCAATACCGGGGACCCACAAGGCTGCGTCGTCAGCCCTCTACTATACTCCCCATACAAACACACGACTGCATGGCTAAATGTGACTCCAAATCCATCTATACTTTTGCTGATGACACAATTGTAGTGGGTAGAACTCGAACAACGACGAGTCAGAATACAGGAGAGAGGTAGAGAACCTAGTAGAGTGGTGTAACGACAACAATCTATCCCTCAATGCCAGCAAAATTAAAAAGCTGGTCATTGACTTCAGGAAGCAAAGTACTGTACACACATCTGTCTGCATTAATGGGGCTGAGGTGGAGATGGTTGACAACTTCAAATTCCTAGGTGTGCACATCATCAAAAATCTGCCCTGGTCCACCCATGTCGGCACTACCACCAAGAAAGCACAACAGCGCCTAGACTTCCTCAGGAAACTAAGGAAATTCGGCATGTCCACACTGACTCTTACCAACTTTTACAGATGCACCATAGAAAGCATCCTATCTGGCTGCATCACAACCTGGTATGGAAACTGCTTGGCCCAAGGCCTCAGGAAACTTCAGAGAGTCATGAACACAGCCCAATCCATCGCATGAACCCGCCTCCCATCCCTTGACTCTGTCTACATCTGCCGCTGCCTTGCGAAAGCAGGCAGCATAATCAAAGACCCCTCCCACCCAGCTTAATCACTCTTCCAACTTCTTCCATTGGGCAGGACATACAACAGTCCGAGAACACGCACAAACAGATTCAAAAACAGTTTCTTCCCCGCTGTTACCAGACTCCTAAACGAACCTCTTATGGACAGATCTTAGCAATACTACACTCCTGTATGCTTCACCCGATGCCAGTGTCTATGTATTTACATTGTGTACCGTTGTGTTGCCCTATTATGTATTTTCTTTTCACAGACTAAATGATCTGTTGACCTGCACGCAGAAAAACACTCTTCACTGTACCTCTGTACACATGATAGTAAACAAATCCAATCCGATCCATGTCGACTCTGTCTGATCATGCTATCGTTTGAGTGCATTGTTAAGATTTCTTTAATAATAGCTTCCAGCACTTTCCCAATGACTGATGTACGGCTGTCTGGTCTGTAGTTTCTGGGTTCTCTCACTGCTTCCTTGAAAATCAATGTTACATTTGCCAACTTCCAATCTGTTGGAACTATTCCAGAATCTAGGGAATTTTGGAAAGTCAGAGCCAGCACATCCACTGTTTCTATAGCTATCTCCATCAAGTATGAGAGTTTGACAGAGTTTCGTCCCTTATATTTCTCTGGTACCTTTTCTCTACCGATATTAATTATTTTAATTTCCTAATTTTTTAGCTTCTAGAACACCCTCAAGCTCTGATATGAAACATGTTTTCTACTGTGAAGTCAGAAAATATTTGTTCCATGCCTCAGCCATTTCTTCATTCCTAATAATAAGTTTACCTGTCCCTGCTTCCAAGGGCTTAACATTTATTTACTTTATGGACGCTCTTTCTTTTTGTAATTTAGTCAGTTTATAATAAAATTACTGGTTAGTTTACTCTCATCTTCTATTCTCCGTTGATTATCATTTTTTGGTGGTCCGTTGCGGGTTTCATCTAAAAGATTCATAATCTTCAAGACTTACTACTATCCGTTTTAACATTAGGGGCCATAACCTCCGACTCGCGTTGGAAAGAGATGACCTGCAGCATTAGAAGAGTTTAATGCGTATCTATCTTGGCAACTGGGTTAAAACTTCCAATCGCCAGAGCTGCTTGGGGCATCAAAAGACTCCTCGCAAGCCCAGCGCAGTCCAGTGTGGCGGATTCAAAGAGGCAAAGACCCCTTTTTACTACACTAGCTGCTGTAAAGCGGCTAAATTTAAAGGGCACAGTAAAATTGACATGCCAGTGAGACGGTATATGCCTAAGGTAAGTGGATGGGATTTGGGTGGTCTGGGTGAGGGATTTGGAGGTCAGTGGTGTTCGGAGGTCAGGATGGTGGATCAGTTGGGAGTCAGGTCAGGTGGGAGTCAGGTCAGGCTTGGTGGGGGGGGCATTTTGAGAGAGCAATCAATAAAGCAGAAAATATCATGGGTTTCATTAATTGGAGCATTAAGTACAAATGTAAGGAGGTCATGTTGAGCATGTATAAGGAACTAGTTAGGCCTCATCTAGAGTATTGTGTCCAGTTCTGGGCACCATCAGAGAAAGTACAGAGGAGATTCACAAAAATTATTCCAGGCATAAACAACTGTAGCTATGAGGATAGATGGGAGAGGTGGATAGATGGGAGAGGTTGGGTCTGTTTTCCTTGGAGAAAACAATTGATCGAGGTATTCCAGATCCTGAGGGGCTTGGACAGAGTAAATAATGAGAAACTGTTCCTTCTCAGGTGTACATCAAGAACTAGAGAGCACAGATTCAAAAATAGAAGGAAAACCTTTTCATGGTTGGAGTCTCAAAGGAACTTCCTGAGAGTGTGGTGGAGGCAGGTTTGATTGATGTATTTAAAAGGGAATTGGATTACTGTCGGAAAAGATTACTAAAATAGGCAAGGGAGTAGGATTAGGTAGAATGCGCTTTCAGAGAGCCAACGCAAACTCGATAGGCTGACTGGTCTCCATCGGAACTGTAAAGATTCAGTGATTAAATATCCTTACAATCTTTACATTCTGATTATTTTTAGTTTCTCAGGTTAAAAGAAGCAAATTTTAATTTCAGGGTAGTAATAAGGTTATCAAGTATTGCCATATAGCTTTGCAATGATTTCCCTGAACGTTACATAATTGGTGTGACATGAAACAAACACATTCATGAGAACAGTGTATAGAAATGTGAAAATACACATATCATGGTATTACATCTTTCCATTCTCTCCTAGACAGCACAATTACAATTAATGTCAGCTGGGGCCTAATCATGTCACTCAGCCATTTACTTAGATGCCTGCAACATAATGGAGGAATCTCTTCATGCTCTTCCTTCAATAGCAAAGCACCAAATCCTCCCAAACAGCACAGCAAGAATGGGCACTCTGCAGTATGAGAGGAGGTGAACCTGCATTCTCCCATTCAATGGTTTCTTACATTCATGCTCCAGCAGATGCTACCACTGACAATACCAGACATTAAAACAATAGATTACTGAATGAAGCGTTCTACAAACTGTGAAAAAACTGCTAACGATCCAATTGTAATATATTGCAATGGTTTGTTACTTTTAAATATATGCTTCCAAGATACGGGATTTTTAAAAAAAACATTTTTATCAAGCATCCTCATATTAATCGGAATA
The DNA here is from genome assembly GCF_902713615.1 of Scyliorhinus canicula. Taxonomy (NCBI): domain Eukaryota; kingdom Metazoa; phylum Chordata; class Chondrichthyes; order Carcharhiniformes; family Scyliorhinidae; genus Scyliorhinus; species Scyliorhinus canicula. The sequence goes on from NC_052151.1 coordinate 123,358,331, forward strand.
AGATGTGGTTTATCTGCATATTATCCTCTCTCACCAAAAGTGGGAGAACAAATCAGCATTTCAAAACCCCTTCTACCTTACCCGTCCTCCCCTTATAGTATGCAATTTTGGGAGGCGGTATGCTCACCCAGATGAGTCATAATGGTGGGATCTCAGTACCCAAGGAAAGAAACAAACAGAAGATGGCAGTTAAATTTCACAGCTCAAAAACAATTTTGTGGAAATAAAAACTTTTCTGAAATAGTACTACGCACATACTTACTTAACTTTGCAGTCCAGGACACACTGGTTGAGACATTTCTGAATGTGTGAGCCAACATGGAAGCCATGATCAAAAGGTTAAAATCTATTGAAGGAAAGCAAATTGTGACAATGACAGATGCTCAACAATAATCTAAAGTTGCCATTTCCCCCAAACAGAAGTAATTTGAACAAAAGCAAAGTAAATTTCTAGGCACATTGTCTCCTCAGCCAGAGATTATCGGTGACTGACAAAATGACGAACGGTAATGCCACAAAAATGCTTCAAAAAGTCATGTTTTCACCTTCACATTTTACCTTGAATATCTCACTCCTGTATCAAAATATTTTAAAAATCACACTGCTGGCCATGATATTCCCGACATACAGTACAACAAAAACAATACGACAAAGTCCAAGGAAAAGCTATGTGGAATGTACATCAACATAAGGTCATCAACACCTACTGTGGGGTTACTTAACCACCAAAATGATTAGCATCGTTTTCGCAAAAGTAAACCAGTTTCACGCATTCACACTTTTACCTGGGTAGAAAACAGAAAAGATTGAGCAGTAAAATTGTCTTAGCAAAAGATGTACCATAACAATGGCAATGTCACAGCGTTGTAATGGTCACCTCATGAGTGAAAACATTTACCCCATATGAGTGAAAACATTTACCACCATTAAGCATAACATATCCTTTCCTATCAAGCAACAATATGCAGCATTACATTCAGGTCACATGAAAACCAACAATTGCAGCTGTTTTGTAGAAATTATAAACTTGACAGAGAGATGAGCGTTGAAGTTCTCACTTGCGGCACTATAATACTGAACGTACTGTGGTAAGCAGTTTACCATTTGGAAACAACGATAAAGCAGAAAGCCTCTACCAGCAAAAATAAATAAATAAAACCACAAATAGGACGAAGTTGCCTGGACTTTTAGGGCCAACATACCACGGGTCAAGGCTGCAAGGGGACAGTTTGGACACGCCTGGGTGACATCACGATAAAATAAATTATGGAACAATGTAATTTACATGAAGGGATTTACTGATATCCTATTTGCTAGCAGTGCGTAATCGATCAAATACATCTTGCTGGAAAAGGCCTCCAAGCTAAGCACTGCATTATAATTTAAACCGCATACAGCAGCTTCCTCAACGAGCAGTCAATGGTCATGAACAGTTAGAGAGCGCGTAGACCTAACAGGGGTTGACAGTGAATCGCCAATGCAACCTGTCGATCACAGGCAGCGAGTGTGGCTCAGCGACAGGCAGCAACAAATAAACACACTCGCAAAAAAACAAAATCTGCAGCATTCGCAGCTCGACCCGCTACCTGCCTGCCTGGGGCCGGCCCGCTGCCAGCCTGCCTGGGGGCCGGCCCGTTGCCTGCCTGCCTGGGGCCCGGCCCGCTGCCAGCATGCCTGCCTGGAGCCGGCCCGTTGCCTGCCTGCCCGGGGGCCGGCCCGCTGCCCGGGGGCCGGCCCGCTCTTCCTCCTTCCCGCCTCACATAGTCCAGGAACCCGGCTTCCCCCCCCCACCCACCCACCCCACTCCCACTCACCGAGCGCCTTCGGTCCCCAGACTCCGCTTCTCTCTCAACTGCCCGCCCACCCCCGACAGCTTGGCCGCTGTCTTTGATCAGGGGTTTGCCGGCAGCCTCAGTCCAGGATCCGCTCTCCCTCCTCCCCCGGCTCCGAGCAACTGCCAGCCCAGCGGATCCCCACGACCCTCCCAGCCCACGCCCAACTCCGCCTTCACCACAACCATCGCCACATTTCACCCAAATTCACCGAAGCCGCATTCTGTCACCTCCAGCAGTGCAGCAGATTAATGCAATAACACAAAAATATATATCAGTGAGCTATCTGGGAGCAGCTGTATTTTGTGGCGGGTGTTGTGTTTTGTTCAGGCGGTGTGAGGTCCCCCCCGCTGTCTGAGGGGGAGGGGCGGAGGCGGCTCTGTGGCCCGAGCTGCAAATGGAAATGGCGGCGCGGGCGGCCGGGATCATGAAGCGGCTCTCGTTGTTCAGGCAGTTCCGCTACTCAGGTAAAATGACCCTCAATGGCGATTGAGAACTCCCCCCGACCAACTTAGTAGCTTCGGACTGCTCACTGCTGGCGGTGATATAATTTAATCTAATGAGCTTTGTGGTTAATGATAATGTTTATTATTGTCACAAGTAGGCTTACATTAACACTGCAATGAAGTTACTGTGAAAATTCCCTAGTTACTACACTCTGGCACCTGTTCAGGTACACTGAGCGAGAATTCAGAATGTCCAATTCATCTAGCAGCACGTCTTTCCAGACTTTGTGAGAGGAAACTGGAGCACCCAAGGAAACCCACGCAGACATAGGGGGAACGTGCAGACTCTGCACAGACAGTGACCCAAACCAGGCATAGAACCCACTGTGCTACCGTGCTGGTTACATCGTTTACGTGAACTTGGGTATAAAAGGCAGTCACCGTTTAGTAATCAGTGCAGCCAAATTACTGCATAGGGAAGCCACTGTTTCTTTTTCAATCAGACGAAACCCGATTGCTGCCTTGAAAAACACACATTTATGGTGCCTTTCTCCATGGCGAGAGTCACAAATGTTCCCATATTTTAGTATTTTTCTGCTTTTATATCTGATATTTTGGCTTTGGCCGAAATGCACTTGGTGTGGAGCAGACCAACTTCCAAAAATAGAGGCTGAATGTTTTAATATTGTCTGTTCTTACAAGTCAGGTCTATGCAGAGCTAAATTACACACTGGAGGAAAAGTGCAAGTTTTAATACCATCTAAATGCTAGTTTCATTGTTAACTCACTTAAGTTAGTAGGTTTTGATCACTGCTCCTCAATTGATGCCTAAAATGAACAAACCACTCATTTGTTTGACATGCATTGTCTGTGAATTATGGAATAGAAGACCGGTCTTTATTTCTGTAGTTCAGGTGGATGTTAAAGATCCCACAACCTTATTTTTTTTAAATGCTTTGCCAGTCGCCTCCCTCAACCAACACAACTTCAAACCATTTAACTAGTCATTTGTCTTGTTGAGTTTGTACAAAGCTGTGTCTAATAGAATGTGCAGCAGTCAATAAAAAAAAACTGTCAGACCAGTAGCATTGACAAAGTTGCTGACATAAAAATCAATTTAACAGAAATTGGAACATTTGGCTCAAAATCTTTTTCCTAAATGTTGAATATTGTCTATAAATTTTGGATACATTAATGAAACCTGAGCATTTTGAAAGTGAAATTTAAATTCAGTCCAAGGAAACTGATGGTGGGAGGGAAAATTTGCAATATTTGAGAAACAAAACTTGCTTTACTAAAATCAATCATGGCCAAGCCTACTCTTTTGGATCAACTCAACCTCTAGATTTTGCTATAACATATTTAGCATAATACCTCACGTAGACCTGTATGTAGTACGTCTCATGGTAATCTTTTTAAAAAGAGGTGGGTCATGCCATTGTCTTGATTGTTCTTGGCTCTGATGAAGTATGCATCAAAGTGGTTTTGCAAAGTGATAAAGTCCTCAAATGTGTAAATAATTTATTCATGAAGAAGTCTTTGGAATTTTTCCTCAGTGATCAGCAAACTGAATAGAACGTGGAGGAACACTAGTCTAATATCTAGTCGAACTTGAATGCTTGGTATATCAATGTTTACATTTCTTCAAAAAGACATGTTATTTGAAAAATGGCGCAAGTAGCCAACTGGCATTTGATGAGCTCGATGCCATTTTGTTATTGGAGTGCAGTTCTTCGCACTTGCCTGGGGATTATCATGATGTGTGGAGTGCACTATGATATTGAGTGCTCCCTTTAAAATGTAGTTGTGCGTGGCCAGTTTTTTTCAGTGCGTGATCCCTTTAAATTTTACAGTAGTTGTGTGAGTGCTGTATTTATCACGGAAATTGGTTATAATATGCCTAAATAACTGCACGGATTATCTTTTCAAGAACTTGTATAGCTCATTTAATGTAATTAAACACCCCTAGGTACTTCACAGGAGTATTATGATTCAAAATATGATATCAAACCACATGGGGAAATATTAGATCAGGTGACAGAAAGATTTGTCAAAGCTGAAGGCTTTAAGAATTGTCTTAAAGAAGGAAATAGAAAATAGGAGCAGGAGTAGTCCAATCAACTCATCAAGCCTGCTCTGCCATTCATTGTGATTATGGCTGATCGTCTTATGAAAACATCTGCACGCTGGGACTTCCGGTGTGCATCATGAAGTGAGTGAGCACACACGAGGCAGCTCCTGCCTAAGGTTGCAGAAAAGAGCTCTTTTTTGGGCAGCACGGGTTGGAATTTCGATGAAAAGGCGTGGGTGAATGTTCAAGGAGTATTTCCCCCCAGGAATAGGATGTTTCTTGGTTATCAGACCCTCAGAAACAGTGCAAGATTTGTCTGAACAGCAACAAACAAAAGCCTCTTCAAGCATGCTAGCGGGGGAAGGGCCAGCTTATAGGTCTCAAGCTGACCTGAGGGCCTTTATGAAAGCTGAATTCTAGCAGCAGAGGGAAGAACTGTGAAAAGATCTCACCAAGGCCATTGAAGAAGCGGAGACGGACTTCCGGTAGCGGTGATGCAGAGCTAAGCCGTACGTTCAGTGGCTCCCACTATTTTCGGACTTTGGGGCTCTTTTAAGGGCTCGTAGTGGTGCTGTTTGGAATTTTCCCCGTGTGGGAACACTCCTTCTCAGATTCTCCACCGGTGGATGGCCTGGACTAGGAGTGGAGCGGTCAGAAAACCGGCTTTGCAGTTGCCGCAGCTCCCGCTACTTAAGGACTTTTGGGCCGATTTGAGGGCCCCAAACGGCGCTGTCTCGACGAATCCCGGTGGGGGAAGGTGTCTAGAGGAGCATTCCCCATAATTTATGGTGCTCACCCGGAGTGGGGCAAAGGAAAAGGCTGCAGCAGCTCCACAAGAAAAGCGGGGGAAGAAAGACAAAATGGCGGCCGGCGGAACACCTGAGGACTGGTGGAAGTGGGCGCAGGAGCAGCAAGCTGCTCTTCTGCGCTGTTTTGCGGAGCTGAAGGCTGAGTTGCTGGACTCACTGAATGCGACTACCAACAAGCTGCTTGGAGCTCAGGCGGCCCAGGAGGTGTCTATCCGGGAGTTGCAGCAGCAGGCCGCTGAGCGGGAGGAGGAGGCCGTGGTCCTCGTGGGGAAAGTGGAGTTGTACGAGGCACTTCACAAAAAGTGGCAAGACCGCTTGGAGGAGCTGGACGTTTGCACGAGGCGAAAGAATTTGAGGATCCTGGGCCTGGCAGAGGGGCTGGAGGGGTTGGATCTCCCGTGGTACGTGACCACGATGTTGAGCTCGTTGATGGGAGCGGGGTCCTTCCATTTGCCCCTGGAGCTTGAGGGAGCTCACAGAGTGCTGGCCAGGAGGCCTAAGGCAAATGAACCCCAGCGGGCGGTGCTGGTGCGGTTCCATCGATTTAGTGACCGGGAGTGTGTGCTGCGCTGGGCCAAGAAAGAGAGGAGCAGCAAGTGGGAGAATTCGGTAGTACGAATCTACCAGGACTGGAGTGCGGAGGTGGCAAAGCGGAGGGCCGGGTTCAACCGGACGAAGGCGGTGCTGCATGCCAAGCAGGTCAGATTTGGAATGCTGCAGCCTGCGCGTCTGTGGGTGACATATAAGGACCGGCACCACTACTTCGAGTCTCCGGAGGAGGCGTGGGCCTTTGTACAGGCGGAGAAACTGGACTCGAACTAGGATCTGGGGACACTCTATGGCCGTTGCTGTTTTCGCTGTTGCTGTTCTTCAATTTTGACACGTGTTTTTTTTATGCTGCTTTTCTTTTTGCTCTGTTTCCGGGTGGGTTTGTCTGTTGGGTATGGATGTGGGGTATGTGGGCAACGTTGGGGGTATGTGCTTTATATGTTCTCTTCTGTACGGGGCCGGGGGTTGGGGTGAAACTGGATTTTGAGGAGCTGCGTCGCAAGGGTGGGGTGTGGCAGTGTGAAAGCGCGGGCTTTCCTCTGGTTGTCCGCGCTGCGGGGCAGGGGGGGCGGAGCTGGATGTGGGGGCGTGGTCTCTACTGGTTTTCTTTCCCGCGCTGAAGCGGTGCCAAGGAGGTGTGGCAAGAGGGGGATGACCCCATGCCGGGAGGAGATGGGTTTTGGCAGGAGCTGCCGGGTCAGCAGACGTCAGCTGACTCACGGAAGTACCATGGAGGGTGCGTCGCGTCTAGGTGGGGTCCTAGCCTGGGGGGGTGGGGGGGGATACCGGGTTGCTGCTGGAATGGCCAGGAAGGAGCTGGCGTGGGCTGGGGGGGTAGAGGAGAGGCGTTATCGCCATGGGGAACGGGTCACGCGGGGCGAGCTGGCCTGGGGCGAGCAGTCGATAAGCTATGGCTAGCCGGCAGGGGAGAGGGGGAGGTTGCTCTCTGATTCGGCTGATTACCTGGAACATGAGGGGGCTGAATGGGCCGGTTAAGAGAACCAGGGTATTTTCTCATCTGAAGGGGCTGAAGGCGGACGTGGCTGTGCTCCAGGAGACCCACTTGAAGGTGGCGGACTAGGTTCGTCTGAGGAAGGGGTGGGTGGGGCAGGTTTTTCACTCAGGATTGGACGCGAAGAACCGGGGGTGGCGATCCTGGTGGGGAAGAGGGTGGCGTTCGAGGCGGCTGAGGTGGTGTCGGACAAGGAGGGCAGATATATTATGGTGAAGGGTAGGCTGCAGGGAGAGAAGGTGGTGCTGGTTAATGTATATGCCCCGAATTGGGATGATGCCGGCTTCATGAGGCGCTTGTTGGGCCGCATTCCGGACCTGGAGGCAGGGGGCCTGATCATGGGGGGAGACTTTAACACAGTGCTGGATCCCCCACTGGACCGGTCCAGTTCAAGGACGGGTAGGAGACCGGCGGCTGCCAGAGTGCTGAGGGGGTTTAGGGACCAGATGGGAGGGGTGGATCCCTGGAGGTTTGGGAGGCCGAGAGCGCGGGAGTATTCCTTTTTCTCCCATGTCCATAGGGTCTATTCCCGAATAGATTTTTTCATCCTGAGCAGGGGATTGATCCCGAAGGTGCAGGATGCAGAGTATTCGGCCATAGCGATCTCAGACCATGCTCCGCACTGGGTTGATCTGGAGATGGGGGAGGCGCGGGACCAGCGCCCGCTCTGGCGCCTGGATGTGGGGCTGCTGGCTGATGAGGAGGTGTGTAGGAGGGTCCGGGGAAGTATTGAGGGGTATCTTGATACCAATGATACGGGGGGAGGTCCGGGTGGGGATGGTCTGGGAGGCTCTGAAAGCAGTGATCCGGGGAGAGCTGATCTCCATCCGGGCCCATAGGGAAAGGAGGGAGAGGAAGGAGAGGGAGAGACTGGTGGGAGAGCTCCTGGATGTGGACAGGAGATACGCGGAGGCACCGGAGGAGGGGTTGCTGGGGGAACGGCGCAGTTTGCAGACCAAATTTGACTTGTTGACCACCAGAAAGGCGGAGACACAGTGGCGGAGGTCGCAGGACACGGTATATGAGTATGGGGAGAAGGCGAGCAGGATGTTGGCGCATCAGCTCCGCAGGCGAGATGCGGCTAGGGAAATTGGTGGAGTGACGGATAGGGGTGGGAATGTAGTGCAGAAGGGGACAGAAGTAAATGGGGTCTTTAGGGACTTCTACGAGGAACTGTACCGGTCAGAACCTCCGATGGGGAGAGGGGGGATGGAGAGCTTCATGAACAGGCTACGGTTCCCAAGGGTTCAAGAGGAGCTGGTAGAGGGGCTGGGGGCGCCGATAGAGTTGGAGGAGCTAGTCAGGGGGATTGGACAAATGCAGCCAGGTAAGGCGCCGGGGCCGGACGGGTTCCCGGTGGAATTTTATAAAAAGTATGCGGATCTGGTGAGCTTTCAATGAGGCATGGGAGGGGGGGGGCTTTGCCCCCAACGATGTCGCGGGCACTGATCTCTCTGATCCTAAAGCGGGATAAGGACCCCTTGCAGTGTGGATCATACAGGCCTATCTCGCTCCTCAATGTTGACGCTAAGTTGCTGGCGAAGATCCTGGCCACCAGGATAGAGGACTGTGTGCCAGGGGTGATACATGAGGATCAGACAGGATTTGTCAAGGGACGGCAGCTCAACACGAATGTGCGGAGACTGCTAAATGTTATTATGATGCCGGCAGTGGAGGGGGAGGCGGAGATAGTGGTGGCGCTGGATGCGGAGAAAGCGTTTGATAGAGTTGAGTGGGTGTACCTGTGGGAGGTGCTGGAGCGGTTCGGATTCGGGGAGGGATTCATCAAATGGGTGAGGCTGCTCTACGCAGCTCCGATGGCGAGTGTAGTTACAAATGGAAGGAGATCGGAGTACTTTAGGCTCTACCGTGTGACCAGGCAGGGGTGCCCCCTGTCCCCCCTGCTCTTTGCACTGGCAATTGAACCTTTGGCTATGGCGTTGAGGGAGTCAGGGAGATGGAGGGGTCTGGTGCGGGGTGGGGAGGAACATCGTGTATCGCTGTATGCGGACGACCTGCTGTTGTATGTGGCGGATCCAGAAGGGGGAATGCCGGGGGTGATGGAGCTGTTAGCGGAATTTGGGGGCTTCTCGGGCTATAAGTTAAATTTAGGCAAGAGTGAGGTATTTGTAGTACACCCGGGTGATCAGGAGGAGGGAATTGGGAGACTCCCATTTAAGAGGGCAGTGAAGAGTTTCAGATACCTGGGGGTGCAGGTGGCCAGGAGTTGGGGGACTGTCCATAAGCTTAATTTTACCAGGCTGGTGGAGCAGATGGAAGAGGAATTTAAAAGGTGGGACATGGTGCCGCTATCGTTGGCGGGTAGAGTGCAGTCCGTCAAAATGACGGTTCTCCCGAGGTTCTTGTTCCTTTTTCAGTGTTTGCCCATCTTTATCCCTAGGGCCTTTTTTAGAAGGGTTACGAGCAGCATCATGAGCTTTGTTTGGGCGCATGGGACCCCGAGGGTGAAGAGGGTCTTCTTGGAGCGGGGTAGAGATGGGGGGGGGGGCTGGCGTTACCCAATCTCTCAGGGTATTATTAGGCGGCCAATGTGTCGATGGTGCGCAAGTGGGTAATGGAGGGGGAGGGGGCAGCATGGAAACGGATGGAGAGGGCGTCCTGTGGAGATACAAGCCTAGGGGCCCTGGTAACGGTGCCGTGGCCGCTCCCTCCTACGAGGTATACCACGAGTCCGGTGGTGGCGGCTACCCTCAAGATTTGGGGGCAGTGGAGGCGACATAGGGAAGAAGTGGGGGGCTCGATAGAGGCTCCGTTAAGGGGGAACCATAGGTTCGTCCCCGGGAACATTGATGGGGGATTTCAGGGTTGGTACAGAGCGGGCATCAGACAGCTGAGGGACGTGTTTATTGATTGGAGGTTTGCGAGCCTGGGGGAGTTGGAGGAGAAATTTGGGCTCCCCTCGGGGAACATGTTCAGGTATCTGCAGGTAAAGGCATTTGCTAGGCGGCAGGTGGAGGGATTCCCTTCGCTTCCCGCGAGGGGGGTGAGCGACAGGGTGCTTTCGGGGGTCTGGGTCGGAGAGGGGAAGATATCTGATATCTACGAGGTTATGCAGGAGGCGGAGGAGGCGTCAGTAGAGGAGCTGAAAGCTAAGTGGGAGGGGGAACTGGGGGAACAGATCGAAGACGGGACATGGGCTGATGCCCTGGAGAGGGGGGGGAAGGGGGAGGGAAAAGGGGGGGGGGGGGGGGGGGGGCGGACGATGACTATGTTTGTTTATTTAATTTAAATTTATTTTGAAGTTCTTTTGTTGTTCATGGGGGTTGGGGGGATGTGATACATGCGTCGATACGGTCTGGAAGTGGTACGGTTATTATGGGTTATTTTGTTGCATTTCATTGTTTGTCGTTATGTTTTATATTTTCTGTAAAAAATTCCAATAAAAATTATATTTAAAAAAAAACATCTGCACGCTCCCTCTTCCCCTTGATGCCTTTAGTGTCTGGAAATGTTTTGATTTCTTAAATATATTTGGTGATTTGACCTCCACAACCTTATGTCGTTGAGAATTTCACAGGTTCACCACCCTCCGAGTGAAGAGGTTTCCCCTCATCTAAAGTTTGTTCTCATGCTCTATTTTCCCCCTCAATGAATCTCTTGGCGCTTCTTAATTTCTTAATGCTAGTCTTAATTTATTTGGTTAGGCCACTTTGCTTGTTGTATCTTTGCAATGTATAACTGTATGCATCCACTGTCGTGCCTTTCAATGGGAGAGAGGGTAATCGAAAGCTTAGGGTCTAGAAAATTGATGGTGCGACCACCAGCGGGTGAAGCCAGAATTGGAGGAGCATGGATGACTTGAATCGATGCGAGACTGGACCAGATACAGACAAAGAGACCCAAGGCTGTAGAGGGAATTGAAAACAAGGGTGAGAATTAAAAAATGAACACATTGCTTGACCATTGTCAAAGTGTTGCTTGACCTGGAGCCAACGTAGGTGTTTTTCTTTGTTTATGGGATGTGGGCATCTCTAATTGCTCAGGAAGGTTCTGTTGTAGGAACACCCACAGTGCTGTTAAGAAGGGAGTTCCAGGATTTTGAGCCAGTGACAGTGAAGGAACAGTGATATCATTCCAAGTCAGAACAATGTGTGGCTTAGAGGACAATTTGCAGGTGGTGGTTTTCCATGCATTTGCTGCCCTTGACCTTCTAGGTGTTGGAGGTCGCACGTTTTGGAAGGTGCTGTTGAAGAAGCCTTGGTGAGTTGTTGCAATGCATCTTGTAGATGGTACACACTGATGTAACTATGTGTATTGGTGGTGGAGGGAGTAAATATTTAAGACGGTAGATTGTGCTTTTCAAGTGGGATGCTTTGTTCTGGGTGGTGTCCAGCTTCTTGAGTGTTGCTGGAGCTGCACTCATCCAGGCAAGTGGAGAGTATTCCATCACGCTCCTGATTTATGCTTGGTGGACAGGTTTAGGGGAGTTGGGAGGTGGGATTTTGCCAGCCTCTGACTTGCACGTAACCACAATATTGCTGTGGCTGGTTCATTTTTGGTTTCTGACCCTCCCAGGGTGTTGGTAGTTGGGGAATCAACAATGTCAAGGGGCAATGGTTAGGCTCTCTCTTGTTTGAGATGCCATTGCCTGGTACCCTTACTTATCACCTATCTGCCTAAGTGTGAATATTGTCCTGATCTTGCTGCATGTGCACACATACTACTTCAGTATCTGAGGCGTCAGAAATGGTGCTGAACATTGCGCAGTCATCCACGAATATCCCCACTTCTGGAGGAAAGGTCATTGATGAAACAGCTGAAGATAGCGGGGTCTCAGACACCATCCTATCTAAGATTTACTGGACTAATGCCTGGAATGGACGGGTTGTCTTGTGATGAAAGACTGGACAGGCTAGGCTTGTATCGGCTGGAGTTTTAGAAAAGTAAGAAGCGACTTGATTGAAATATCTAAGATCCTGACGGGACTTCACAGGGTAGATGTGGAGAGGATTATGAGGTAATCTAGAACTAGGGGTCAGTTTTTAAAAATAAGGGGTCACCCATTTAAGACAGATGAAGAAAAATTATTTTAGGTTTGAGTCTTTAGAACTCTTCCTCAAAAGACGGTGGAACCAGAATCTTTCATTATTTTTCAGGCAGACCTCTGAAATTAAGCTAATTTGTCCATTTTTGAACTAAGGTTGTAATGAGGTCAGGAGTTCAGTGGACCTGGGGGAACCAGAACTGAAGGTCTGTGAGCAGGTTATTGCTAAGCAAATGCTGTTTGATAGAAATGTCGGTGACACTTTTCATCACTTTGCTGGTGATTGAAAGTAGACTGATTCAGCAGGAATTGCCTGGGTTGGATTTGTCCTGCTTTTTGTCGACCAGACGTACCTGGGCATTTTTCCACATTGTTGGGTAGATGCTGGGTACAGTGCTGGAGCACATCTTCACTATTATTGCCGGAATATTGTCAGGGCTCATAGTCTTTGCAGTGTTAAGTACCTTCAGCCATTTCTTCATATCATGTGGAGTGAATCGAATTGGCTGAAGACTTGCATCTGTGATGTTGAGAACCTCCCGAGGAGGCTGAGATGGATCATTCACCCAGCATATCTGGCTGAAGATGGCTGTAAATGCTTCAGCCTTATCTTTTGCACTAACTAGTCTCCCCCTTTTGTTTGTTGTTTGATTGTCCACCATCATTTTTGACTTGATATGACAGGACTGCATAGTGTACAGCTGATCTTTTGGGTGTGGGATCACCTAGTTCTGTCTTCTGCTGCTTCTGCTATTTGGCAAGCAAGGAGTTCTGTGTTGCAACTTCACAAGGTTGATGCCTCAGTTTTTGGGTACGCTTGGTGCTGTTCCTGGCAACCCCCCTCGCTCCCTCCTGAATTTTTCATTGAAGTCAATGAAGTGCTCTGAATTTATGAGACGTTAATTGGCACGACGCCTGCTGCATTTGACTAGTTTAGGTGCTGTGCTTCCGGTGCCATTTCACTATTTGAAGATCTTGGTGAATTTCACTGTTACGAATACATGGATTTTGGTTCATATCTGAAAGAATTAAACAAATTAAATTAGGACAACAGATTTTCATTGCTTCCAATTATGAAAAAAAGGCATCTCAAATGAATTTTTAATCAAATAGCTCCTAAATTGCACTAAATCTATCTTCCATATGTCTAATATGTATCCGAAATGTTTTCTTAAGTTTAATGTTTCAAAACTTAAATGGAATAAATTTTCTTCTTGAATCTATCTCACAGCTAGGAAATAATGCAAGGATACTCCCAGTGAATGTAGAACTGGGCCTTTTCCCATTGAGAAAAAGAATCCAGGTGAATATGAAGATATTAGTTAGATTACAATCAATAAGCCTCCTCAATCCCTTGTTAATTAGTTTTAATAGATCAAATTGTCGTGGTTCTACATTTTCTATAAAGATTTGTACGACAAATTTAAAGTCAATGTGAAGTGGATTTTAAAGCCTGACTTCAGAGTGTGTTTTGCACCTCCAAGGACTTCCATTCACTTCTCTTTGGGATGAGAGTGAAGCCTGACAGCTTAACACTAATACTATGCTTGTAATTTAACAGTTATAACGAGCACTTTTCACTTTCCAAGTTTTGTTCTTTATGCTGTTCTTGCTCATGAAAATATTTGAATGTAAGAAAATGCTATCCAGTAGCTAATTTTAATCAAGTTGAGCAACACCGGTTTTATGGGAGTATTTGTTAACAAAAGGGAGGATGATCTAATCTGCAAGCAAGCATTCATGTTGGTGGTAGGACAAAGGTCATCCTAGCGCAGTTTTACAGCCATGAATATGAAACGTGTAAAGAATCTGTGCCAAAGTTCAATGCTTAAATACTAGGCGGGATCTAGAAGACTTGCATGATTCATGGGGTAGAATTTAGTATTCCCATTGTGTGTTAAGGCTACTTCATAAAATTTAGAATAAACTAAATAATTGTTACGGTTATGTTCTATAAAGTGAATACAAGTCCATTTCAAAAGAATAACATGGCTGAATCATACTTGTGTTGTTTATTTTTTAAAAGTAAATCTATTTTCTACCGATAGGACTGCAACATCGATCCTTTCAATTCATTTTCTAGTGATACTTACTGCGATTAAATGAGAATGGATAGAATAGCTGATGTTTGCATTGACTATTGTTTTCATGTCCCCTATCTTCCCTGTCATTTTTCTCCCTTAGTATACATGGCCTTCAGGCAAAAGACCAAATGGTGGTTTAACCTTTATCTTGCTTAGTGTTGGTCCAAGATACTGTTCTTGCACAATTAATGTGACTGATGCAATTTGCTTTGGTAACTGAACGTAACATGGTTATTCAGTAAGATCATTAAATGGGGGAAAGGTCATTGAGTAGAAAAAAATGAAATATGGCCGTATTCCTTTACAGATAATGCTGGAAACACTCAGGTTAGACAACTCCCATGGAGATAGAAACAGAGTTTGTGAAACGTTATGGAAAGGGACAAAGCAATTTGTGGGGTAAGATAATTACATGGGGGCGGGTCAGTTTCAGTGGAGTGAGAACAGATCTGGCCCATGCAAATTGAAATCAAAAGATTGGCAAACATTGGATTATCTTTTAAAAAGGAGATAATTTAGGCACAGTTGGAAATGGGTGTCTACACTGGGGAAAGGTAGGACAAACAAAGCTAAAGCCCCTGGATGCCGAGAGAAATAAGAGAGTAACATGTTGCAGAAAAAAAGGTGGATGTGACATGTCAAGTTTATAATCAGGTGAGAGCTAGGCTGAATATATAAAGTTCAGAGAGACAGTGAAAAAATTAAGAGCAGCTAAGAGAGAGTATACGATGAAATGGGCAGCACGGTAGCATTGTGGATAGCACAATTGCTTCACAGCTCCAGGGTCCCAGGTTTGATTCCGGCTTGGGTCACGGTCTGTGGCTTGGGTCACGGTCTGTGCGGAGTCTGCACATCCTCCCCGTGTGTGCGTGGGTTTCCTTCGGGTGCTCCGGTTTCCTCCCACAGTACAAAGATGTGCAGATTAGGTGGATTGGCCATGATAAATTGCCCTTAGTGTCCAAAATTGCCCTTAGTGTTGGGTGGGGTTATTGGGTTATGGGGATAGGGTGGAGGTGTTGACCTTGGTTAGGGTGCTCTTTTCAAGAGCCGGTGCAAACTCGATGGGCCGAATGGCCTCCTTCTGCACTATAAATTCTATGAAACCAAAATGCTATAGGTGCTGGAAATCGGAAATAAAAACAGAAAATGCTGGAATTCTATAGACTCTGGAACAGTTCTTGAAGATTGGAGGGTAAGCAGGGAATTATGGACCAGTCAGCCTTGTGTAAGTAGTGGGGAAAATTCTAGAAGCCATTATCAAAGGTTTTATAACAGAGCATTTAGAAAATACTGGCAGCATTGGACAGAGTCAGCATGGATTTATGAAAGAGAAAGCATGCTTGACAAATGACTGGAATTCTTCGAGTATGTAACTTGTAGAGTTGACAAGGGGGAGCCAGTGGATGTGGTATATTTGGACTTTCCAAAGGCTTTTGACAAAGTCCCACATAAGAGATTAGTGTGTAAAATTAAAGCGCATAGGATTAGGGGTAGTGTATTGAGATAGATAGAAAATTGGTCAACAAACAGCAAACAAAGAATAGCAATTCATAGGTCTTTTTCAAATTGGCAGGCAGTGAGTAGTGGGGTACCGCAGGGATCGGTGCTAGGACCCCAGCTATCCACAATATGTATTAATGATTTAGATGAGGGAACAAGATGTAATATCTCCAAATTTGCAGATGACACCTTTGCAGATGACACCAAGTTGGGTGGAAGGTGAGCTGTGAGGAGGATGCAGAGATCCTTCAGTGTGATTTGGAAAAGTTGAGTGAGTGGGCAAATGGATGGCAGATGCACTATATATTGGAGAAATGCAAGGCTAGCCACTTTGGTAGCAAAAACGCAAAGGCAGACTTATCTGAATGGCCATAGATTCACGAGAATGGTTCTCGGGTGAAACTTATTGGCCAAACTGGGGCAGTACCCTTGAGAGAAGAGAAGGTGGAAAGGAAATTGAAGTCCAAAATTCCAGTGATCTGTGTCTTGAATATATTCATTGATTTATCATCCATAGCCCTCTTGAGTAGAGAATTCCATAAAGGAATCGCACAGTAAGTGAGCATCTGGAATGTTCTATCTGTTATGCTCCTCGTGCTCAATGTGGCAGTTCAGGGACGTGGCCAATGCCCCTGACTTCTTCATGTGCAGGAAGTGTGTCCAGCTGCAGCTCCTGTTAGACCGCATGATGGCTCTGGAGTTGCGGATGGACTCACTTTGGAGCATCCGCTTATAATTCTTATAAACATTCCAGAAGCCTTTGGTTCTTGGCTGCCCAATAATTACAGTCACCAGGTTTGTAAGTTGAAACACAATTACTGTTTATTTATACCAAAAATTAGCATGAAATATGCAGCAAATGCAACTAGACAACAACAACCTAATACCTACTACCCTCTTTAACTGCCCCACCCTCTAACCACACCCATGACAGACAAGCACAGAGGAGAGGAAGGGGGTAAAAATAATAAGTGTGAAGGTCAAAAGATCTTTGCTTCAAATGGTGGTTCTTTAGCACACTATCTTCACAGCATGCTGGTTGGTCAAAACCTCTGGTTTACAGCTGATAATGGTATTCCTTGCAGAGTCATTTAGGGTCCCCACAGGTTAGCAAATACAGTACTTACTGGCAGCAGGCTTTCTGTACTTTATTTCTCATTAAGCTGGGCCTTCAGCTCAAGGTTCGCCTTCAGGCCTATATCTTTCTGTGGAGACACTTTATTTCACGTCAGACCTTGCTCTCAGCTCATGGTTTGACTTCAAGCCTTTGCAGTCTCAAGAGAAAGACACCCAGGCTTGCTGAAGAGAGAGTCAGCCTTCACAGTGGTCTTCTGTAGAGGATAAGTAAGATCTTTTTCAAGAGAATTAGTCAAATCCCTTCATTCCAGCTGCAGAATCAAAACTGAAGCCAAACTTAACCCTTGGAGCGCTGAAAAGCATTGCAGTGGGATCAGATCCATTCACCTGTTACTGGGAAGAGCACAGCCTTTTGGGCCATCATTGGCCATCCGCCAAATCAATCAACCCGAGACCCGGCAAATCTCTGTCCATTGGTGCCGATCAGTCTATAACTCCAGTCCAAACCTGCACAGGTTTCTTCTTGAATTAAAGACACAGAGCTCTGCTTTCTTCTGTTTGAATTAAAGTTACATGTCCATAAATCATCTACAGATCAAAAGTGTAATGGCATAAATAAGAGAATAAACAGGGGATAAACCAGAAGGCCCCTTACCCAGAGGCTGTAGTAGAGGCGGGTACAATTTTTGTCTTTTTAAAAAGCATTTAGACAGTTATATGGGTAAGATGCGTACAGAGGGATATGGGCCAAATGCGGGCAATTGGTACCAGCTTAGTGGTAAAAACTGGACAGCGTGGACAAGTTGGGCTGAAGGGCCTGTTTCTATGCTACAAACCTCTGACTGACTCTCAATCAAGAATCTATCTAACTCAGCCTTAAAAATATTCAATGCCCCTGCCATCACTGCACACTGTGGAAGAGAATTCTGTGAACTAATATCTCGAAGACTTCCAGTGATAGGGATGTGGTGAGCGGATGACAAAAGGTGGGTCTCTTCCTGAAAACTTGGAATCAAGCACTTTAAATGGAAAATAACCCACTAAAACCGAGAGAAACCCCCCCACCCTCCTCTAACACCAACAAGATGAGCCATGTCAAGCGGCAGCAATTCCAGAAGTCGAAAAGGCGGCATAGCCAAAAATAAAAGCTGGGATATAATAGAATTTGCAGTGCAGAAGGAGGCCATTCGGCCCATCGAGTCTGCACCAGCCCTTACAAGAGCACCCTACTCAAGCCTATATATCTACCCTATCCCAGTAACCCCCACTTAACGTTTTTGGACACAAAGGGCAATTTAGCATGGCCAATCCACTGAATCTGCACATCATTGGACTGTGGGAGGAAACCAGAGCACCGGAGGAAACCCACGCAGAAACGGGGAGAACGTGCAGATTCTGCACGGACAGCGACTGAAGCCAGGGATCAAACTTGGGACCCTGGAGCTGTGAAGCAACTGTGCTAACCACTATGCTACCGTGCTGTCCTGTTACTGTGAAAATCCCCTAGACGCCACATTCCGGCGCCTGTTCGGGGAGGCCAGTATGGGAATTGAACCAGCGCTGCTGGCCTTGTTCTGCATTACAAGCCAGCTGTTTAGCCCACTGTGTTAAATCAGAGGTTAGGAGGAGAAAAACAACGAGACGGCGAGCACGAGGGATAGCGATGCCCCAGCCACATCTGAATGAGGCGTGCCGCCATGCCGCACGTAGAGCTCCCCCCCCCAAATCCGACCAGCACATGCAGGGAATTCCTCACGCAGGAACTCCAAGAACTCGAGGAGGCCATTATGGTTGACATGGGGAAGGTATCTGTGGCAGAGGCACTGATCACCTTACAGGTGGCACGTGACAGGGCGGAGAGGCGGCTGGAGTCGCAGGACATGACAATTGAGGTGCTGAAGAAAGCCACAACCAATCAGAGCGACCGGATCACTGCATTAGAAACAGAGTTCGCAAGGTTGGCACAAGGGACACTAAAAGGGAAGGTCAAGGACCAGGAAAATTGGTCGCGACGTCAGAACCTCCACATAGTGGACCTACTGGAGGGGACAGAGGGCAGGAACCCCATGGAGTATGTGGCCCAAATGCTGCATAACCTATGAGCTGAGACAGCTTCCCAAAACCCCCAGAAATAGACAGAGCTCACGGGTCACTCCAGTCAAAGCCCAAAGCCATTGCAAAGATGCACAGCTATCAGGACCGGGAAAGAATCTGGAGCTAGGCGAGGCAGACAAAATCCTGCAACTGGGAGGGACACCCATTCCGGGTCCACCAAGACATTGGGGCAGATCTGGCCCAGTGCCAGGCAGAGTTCAACAGGGCTACGGCAGCCCTTTAAAAGAACAATGTAAAATTAGGAATGCTGTACCCAGCTAAGCTCTGGGTGACTATCCAAGGCAATACTATTTCCCTGCACCAACAGACGCAGACAAATTCATCCACACACACGGGCTGGGAAGACAGTGACAAAACCGTCGCTTACCAGATGCCCCAACGGACTGGGACAATATGAAACTGTTTAGCGTGTGACTGTACCGCCTCGCTTTGAATAGTAGAAGTAAGACTCAGAAAAGAGGTGGCTAGAGCAGCAGAGCTCAAGAAGGGGTGGAGAGGAGGTGGGTGGGTGGAATAAAGAAACACAGCGATTGAGGGGGTATAGAAGTTGTGCCCTATCCGCTATTCATGCCCCACTCCACTCCTGTTTCCCATGCCTTACTCAGCTCTCGCTTCTTCTTGAACTGAAGTCGCATTTACTTTTATGTGCTCTGCTCTTGCTGATTCATGAAGGTTCACTGGATTACTTGCTGCCATGATTACTTGTTCAAGAAGAGAGATTGAATAGAATAGTTCTGATGAGAGGTGACCTAATTGAAATGTACAAGATTCTGCCAGGGCTTGATAGAGTAGGTACTGAGAGGCTGTATCCCCTGGCTGGAGAGCCTCAAACAAGGAGGCATAACTTCAGGTTAAAGGGTCGACTATTTCAAACTAACTTGAGGCATTTCTTCACTCAGGGTTGTGAATCTACATAATTCTGTATCCAAAAGGATATAGGGTGCTGAAATTGTTACGTCTATTCCAGGCTGAGATCAGTAGATTTTGGACTCCCAAGGGAATCAAACGATATGGAGAAAATTAAGTTGAGGGAGAAGATCAGCCTTGCTCTTATTCAAAGTATTGTCTTTCATCTTTGTCTCTATGTTTCTGGAACATACCTCTTTATTCACTTGAGAAAGGAGCTGTGCTCTGAAAGCTAGTGTGTGAAACAAATATGTTGGACTTTAACCTGGTGTTGTAAGACTTCTTACTGTGCTCACCCCAGTCCAACGCCAGCATCTCCACATCATACCTAGGAGGAAAGAAGAAGCAATTCTCTTGTGGTGCCCATGATGAGTTTTAAGTTATTGCAAGGGGATAGTTAACATGTTCAAATAAAGATTTTTAAAGACATTTTTAGATTATTTCAAGAACTCCACAATTAACTGGTTCCCATGCAGAACTACTATTATCAATATCAAACTTTGATTCCAAGAATACACCAATAAATATAACCTAGTTGGTAAAATATTACCTTTTCCAGAAAAGGTTAAAACACTTTTTCTCTATCCAGGTGATACATGCCAGCAAATTGGCTACAACTAAGTTAATGAATCTGCATGTCCCAATTCTGACTTGATGCCCTTTCTAAATATTGGCACCATGTGGGTCTCCTGCCATTCTCTGGAAATAATCTGAGATTTGAATGAACAGTAGCACTGTAGCACAGGGTGGCACGGTAGCACAGTGGTCAGCACAGTTGTTTCCAGCTCCAAGGTCCCAGGTTCGATTCCCGGCTTGGGTCACTGTGTGCGGTGTCTGCATGTTCTTCCTGTGTCTGCTTGGGTTTCCTCAGGGTGCTCCAGTTTCCTCCCACAGTCCAAAGATGTGCCGGTTAGGTGGACTGGACATGCTAAATTGCCCTTAGTGTCCAAAAAGGTTGGGTGGTGTTATTGGGTTACGGGGAAAGGGTGGAGGTGTCTGTTTAGGTAGGGTGCTCTTTCCAAGGACCTGTGCAGATTCGATGGGCCAAATGGCCTCCTTCTGTATAGTAAATTGTACGATTCTATGAACTGTTGAGTATACAAGCAAGAGATATACCAAGTCTAATTCCAATTCCTGTGAGTACCCTTTCAATAATGTTAGGAGCAGCAGCCTGAACTGTTCTAAAAGCTATAAAATTAATAGGTTGCTAAGTGAGAATGAATGTACTGAAATTTACTGTATAAACTTCTATTTTGCTTGCACTTGGCTAGGGTTGGAAAAAGTGGGGTAATACCTATTAAGGACTTGGAGAATTTGAGTCAGAGCCGGGTTTGGACGGGTCAAGGGTTGCCCAATGCTGGAATTGACAGGCACGTGAGCAGACAAACAGATTACTAATCCAGTGCCATACATGCGAATGCAGTGCCTAGCTAATTTGTCCTTTAGAATTTTCATTTCAATTAAAGTTGATGCATGGCACAAAATGGGCAAGTCTTTCCGACAACTCTGGTTTTCAGACAGATGGATTTGAGATGCTCTGCCTGTGTAATATTTTATTAGCCAGAAATGGGTTATCTCTGATCAGCATAAATCTGAAGAATGAGCAGAAAATGAGAGTGGCACGTGGGGCAATGGTTAGCACTGGGACTACGGTGCTGAGGACCCTGGATCACTGTCCGTGTGAAGTTTGCACATTCTCTCCCTGTCTGTGTGGGTTTCACCCTCACAACCCAAACATGTGCTGGTTAGGTGGATTGGTCACGCTAAATTGCCCCTTAATGGAAGAAAAAATAATTGGGTACTCTAAATTTTTAAAAAAGAAATGCATTTGATACATTTGAAGAGGGGAATAGACATTTTTCCTTGAACTAAGTCAAATCTTTCACATATTTTATGTTGATCACTTGCGTACTATGTTAATAGACAGCATCTTCATCAGCTGGGTTTGTGAAAAGTGAATTCTTAGCCTACCCAATCAACATTATGAAATCCAAACTTATCTTCCCGCAAGCCTTCAAATGCATGTGCAGGCCTCAGCAGTCTGCATATGCGCAGTACAGCATCTTTACATTCTTCAATCTCAGGACAGGCCCAGCATACCTGCGCTTAAAGCGAAGGCAAAGGTGCAAAAATCCAGGTCAGGTGATTGGGAGTGGAGGGTCATAGCTAGCAAGTACTCAGACAAGCGAACAGGGAGAAATCCAAAAAGGAAGTCCCACGTAAAGACAAAAACAGTGGACAAAAACAAGAGCTGAAATTGCGCTTGTGAATTGGTGCTCTAGTGTAAACTTGGAAATCCAGGGGACTGGAATCTCGGAAGACCACATTGAAACCCTGTGAAGTTTTTGAAGCTGTCCATTTGACTTTTGGCGAGAATTCCAAGGCAAGTTCTACAATGGCGAAGGTTGGAAATCTTTGTGAGAGAGATGAGTTTGTGAAATTGGTTGACTATGTTACTGTCTGGGTGGGTTATTGAGAAATCTGTGAAATCTGATTTTGTTGCATTTGGCATTGTGTAGCATGGTGTGTTTGACCACAGTTCGCCTGTTAATTCATGCGTACCTCATATTAACCTTGAAAGTTAGAGTATACGGTAGATATTGTAAATTGTTTTATAATTCTAACCTTTAAAATTAACTGTTTAAACCTGTGAAATGTGGCTTTATTCATTCACTTAAGTAGGTGTATTAAATCCAAAAGTTTGCTAACTTTAAACAAAATGTTATTGATCTCTAACCAGATCTTAACGACAATTTAGAGGTCTGAAAAAGGATCACAACAATAAGAAATAGGAGTTGGCCATTTGGCCTCGGTCCTGCGCCACAGTTCAATAAGATCATGGCTGATCTGATTGGTGGTATTCTCACTTTGTTACTGACCACTGACCCTCTGTAATCCTTGATTCCCATGTAAATCTAATCTCCTGAAACATTGAATAAAGGTGGCGCATGTTTTCAAACTTTTTGTTTAGCTTGTTTGCTAGAAGGAAGCCATTCAGCCCATCGAGTCTGCACCGACCCTCTGAAAGAGCGCCCTACCTAGGCACACTCCCCCACCTCATCCCTGTAACCCCACTTAACCTGCACATTTTTGGACTGTGGGGGGAAACCGGAGCACCCAGAGGAAACTTATGCAGGCATAGGGAGAACGTGCAAACTCCACACAGTCACCCAAGACCAGAATTAAACCTGGGAACCTGGCGCTGTGAGGCAGTAGTGGAAACCACTTACCATTCCTCAAGAGGTTGTCTCGCCTTTAGTGTACTGTGTCTAAATACTGTATTCTTTGTATTACAGGTTATACCTGTCGCCATTTCACAGTTTCTTCAATTATGATGGGTATGTATTTTCAACAATAGGATCAGAAGCAAGCAGTTTTCCAATGTTCATAATGGGCTGACCTGGGCTGAATGTTGACAGGGCTGAATATTGAACTCTCCGAACAAAGTCCCAAATCAATTTTTCATATGATACGCAGCAGATGTTCAGGTCTGTGTTTCAATATAAAATGGAAGTGTGTGTGGGAGGAAAATGTAGTTAACTGACATCTGCAAACACTGGATGGTTATAACCCAGAGCCGAATTATGTTCTGACCAGAACTTATTAGTTGTGATTTTTTAAAAGTGTATTGATGTAATGCAGTGCACAAATTTAAAGAAAGATCATTACTATTTTACCATGGGCTTTTAAAATTTTTATTTTCCTTGTGCTTACTTCTAAGATTCTTCTCACATATAAGTCTTCTCATCAGAGAGTATACATTTTGCAGTACATAACGCAGAGTTGAAAATTGCTTGCTTTAGCTTAACATTCTGCAATGAAATTTAAGCAATAGTTTCATCACACTTCCTCAACTGGCCAGTTTCATACAAACCATTAAAACCATTATTTGTAGAATCAAAACAATTATGCAAATACAACAGAATAACAAGAAATATTTTTTAAAAGACTTGTTTTTCTATGGTACCTTTCACGACCACAGGACTTTCCAAAGTGTACAGCCTATTAAATACTGGCTGAGAAAGTCAGCAAGCAGTTAATTTCATCCTTCGAGCTTCAGGCTTTTTGCAAGTAAAAATAGTCCAGCAAACCTTTCCCCCAGATTTTTTGTTCTAATGGAATTAAGACAGTTTATTAGTATTAAACAAGAAGGGCAGCACGGTGGCACAGTGGGCTAGCCCTGCTGCCTCACAGCGCTGAAGTCCCAGGTTCGATCCCGGCTCTGGGCCACTGTCCGTGTGGGATTTGCACATTCTCCCCGTGTTTGCGTGGGTTTCGCCTCCACAAACCAATAATGTGGAGGGTAGGTGGATGGCCACGCTAAATTGCCCCTTAATTGGAAAAAAATAATTGGGTACTCTAAATTAAATCTTGTCTTTGTGTGAACATAACATAATATAGATGTTCCATTTAAAAGTTGATAGATAGTGGTATTGTAGTTTATGATGTATGCATCCTCCTTCACATTTTATTGAAAAATGTGAATATATTGAATATTTTATTTTAATTTGTGACCCCAGAATTAGTTTCTCAAATTCAGAGGAAATTTCTTGGAATGCTGTATACTTAGTGGTTGGATTCCAGGCATTTGAAACTCTCAATATTTACAGCAATCTAATAATTTAATTCCAAGTAGAGTGAAGGACATCATGATTGTAATAAATTCCTAATCTGAAAAACAGTCTCGTCTCATGGATGTTGAGACAATGGGCATCTTTCCGTTGGAAACTCAGGAGAGCATCCAGTTTGACTGAACATGTGCTAAACTAAATAGAAATGACTGCAACAAATCTATCGCAGTTGTTGAAAATTATGGTCCATAATTTGTGTGAGGCCACTTTTGGCAAAAAATCATAAGAGTACCTAGTGGTGAGTTTATGGTGTATGCGCAAGCATCTTTGTTTGGGAAAATACTGCGCTCGATCATGCTGCACTGAGCACCACTGCCCCCAAGCTTTGCACCATTCTTCAAAACTCTAAGACTTACACACATTAAAGGACAGAATAGGTTTTTTTTCTTCAATGTTTCTTGTATTTTGCAAAATTTACTGTCTTACAGAGAGGACACATGTCAACTGTGAAGTTAAAGGTGATGTTGCTGTTATTCGATTTAATGCACCAGATTCTAAGGTAGGTGGAGTTATGGGATAGAGTGGGGGTATGGGCCTAGGCTGATTGGCCAAAGGGCCGTCTCCTGCACTGTAGTGATTCTGTAATTAATTTAACATCTTTTATTTGTTGCTAATACTGAATAATTAGCCATGATTGAATAGTGGAGCAGATTCGATGGACCGATTGGCTTAATTCTGCTCCTATTTCGAATGGTCTTATAAGTACAATCATTAATTTACCTGTTCTAATAAAAAATAAAGGCAAGTTGTATTTTATTTAACCACAATATATTGCTGAATCGCCAAAGATATGGGGCGGGATTCTCCCTTCTGGGGACTAAGGCCCCACGCCTGCCGGAAAACGGACAGGAATCACTCCAGACATTTTCCTAGACGTCCGGGGTGATTCTCCGTCCTCAAGGGGGGTAGCAAGGTCCGAGCGTGTGTCCCGCAGCTCCTGGCTGCCAACGGGGCGCTGGAGTTAGGGCGGCGCAGCTGCACAGGCGCACGGCGGCAGACCGCAGGTCCGTGCATGCGCGAGGCGGCCATCTTCGCGCTGGCCCCCGCGCAACATGGTGCCGCCCTACAGGGGTCCGGCACGGTGGAGCATAGCCCCCCCCCCCCCCCCCCCCCCCCCCCCAAGGAATGAGCCCGTGAGCCTGGCCACCATGGAGTCCCTCCCCGAATCTGATCCCTCCGCGCCCCCACCAGGGCGGCCCCCGCAGCCAGAACGCCGAGATCCCGCCGGGTGGGACCACATGTGAACCACGCCAGCGGGCACTCGGCCCTTTCAGCACGGAGAATCGCCACCGGGGTTGGTTTCAACAGCTCTCGACCAGCGCCACGTGCGCGACCGGCGCCGATTCTCTGGTCGTCGGAGAATAGCGTGCTGGCGTGGAAGCCCATTTTGGGTATTTCTCTGCCCCCGCGCTGAGCGTGATTTCGGCGCTGAGGGTCAGAGAATCTGGCCCATGTTTAGTGTTCTTCTGTTATTTTGCTGCATGTTTGTTCTGGGTAAAAAAGGCAATTCCCGAGGGCAACGCGGTGGCACAATGGATAGTACTGCTGCCTCACAACCCCAAGGACCCAGGTTCGATTGCGGCCCCGGGTTACTGTCCATGTGGAGTTTGTACATTCTCCCCGTGCCTGCGTGGGTATCATCCCCACAACTTAAAAAGATGTGCAGGGTATGTGGATTGGCCACGCTAAATTGTCACCTAATTGGAAAAAATAATTGAAAACTCTAGATTTTAAGAAAAGGCAATTCCCCAAATTTCAGGTGATGTGGGAGTTACTGCCCTTGACATCAATGCAGCATTTGATCACAGCATTTCAGCAAATGTGGCATTAAGGAACCCTGACAAAATTGAAATCGATGGGAAAATGGGGTGGAGGGCACGAAGAAGGGGTGAACTCTCTCTTCTTCGGAAACAAACCAAACACAAAGACTGTTGTGATTGTTAGAGGCCATTCATGTCAGCCCCAGGAATTCCTTAGGATAGTGACAAGGCTCGACGACCTTCAGCTACTTCATCAGTGATCTTCACGCCCAATGTAAGGTCAGAGGTGAGGACGTTTGTTGACTTTGCACTGTATTCAGTACCATTCACGACTCCGAAACTGAAACAGTACTTGTCTGCATGCAGCAAGACCTGGACAATACACAGGCAAATAAACAAGGCCAGATGTCAGCTTTGATGTTTTAGAAATGAGCACTAAAATTAACAATTCCAAGATTGAAGAGGTTATCCAGGCAAACAAAGCATCAACAAAATTAAAAATGGAGCATTCTGTCTTGAAATTCCCATCATGGAATCATACAGTACAGAAGAGGCCCTTCAGCCAATCAGCCTACACTGACAAAAGGGTACTCTAAATCTACACTAATCCCACTTTCCCGCACTTGGCCCATAATCTTGAATGTTATAACATTTTAAGTGCTCATCCAAGTACTTTTTTAAAGATTGTTAGGTTTCCTGCCTCAACTATCCTCCCAGGCAGTGAATTCCAGATTCCCACCACCCTCTGGGTGAAAAATTGTTTCCTCAAACCCCTCTAAACCTCCTGCCTTTCACCTTAAAATGATCTCCCTTGTTATTGACCCTTCAACTAATGAGAACAGCTGCTTTCTATCCCCCCACGTCCATGCACCTCAATCATGTCCCCTCTGCGCTTTCACTGCACCAAAGAAAACAACCCAAGCTTATCCAGCCTCTCTTCATAGCTAAAATGCTCATTCCAGGCAACATGCTGGTGAATCTCTTCTGCACCCTCTGCTGTGCAATCACACCCTTCCGATGTGACCAGAACTGCACACAGCACTCCAGCTGTCGCCTAACCAAAGTCCTGTACAGCTCCAATATAACCTCCCTGCTCTTATAATCCATGCCATGATTGATAAAGGCAACTGTCCTATATGCCTTAACTACCCTATTCACCTCCGGGATCTGTGGACAAGCACCTCAAGATGCCTCTGTTTCTCTGAGCTTCTTAGTGTCCTGCTATTCATTGAATACTCCCTTCCATCACCCCTTGTTTCCTACTACAAAACTAATTTTGGATCTAGCTTGCCACGTTGCCCTGGATCCATGTGATTTTATCTTCTTTGGTCTCCCATGTCGGACCTTGTCAAAGGCTTTGCTGAAATCCACATAAACTACATTAACTACCCTTCCATCATCTACACACCTGGTCACCTCAAAAAATCCAATTAAATTTATTAGGTGTGACCTCCTTCTGACAAAGCCATGCTGACTGTCCCTGATCAAACCTTGCCTCTCCCAATGGAGATTGATTCTGTCTTTCCAATTTTCTCCAATAGTTTCCCTACCCCTGATGTGAGACTCGCACTAATTCCATGGTTTATCTCTGCCACCTTTCTTGATAAGTGGAACCACGTTAGCTGTCCTCCAGTCCTCTGGCACCTCCTCTGCGGCCAGAGAGGAATTAAAAGTTTGGGTCAGAGCCCCTGTAATTTCCTCCCTCATCTCCCACACCAGCCTGGGATACAACTGCTAAGACCCTGGGGATTTGTCTACTTTTAAACCCACCAGTGCCTCCTCGTTATTTTTAATAGCGACTCATCTTAGCGCAAACCTCTGTGATGGGTTTTCAAGTGCATAAGGATCTATAATATTTCTGATAGGGAAAAGAGGTAAATGTTGTTCTTTGGCAGAGGAAGCTAAATTGTTACAGAGAGTAGTAAACTGTGAGCGTAGTAGGTACTTGGTCACAGAAACTCGCATCCATGTTAAGGCGTCAGATTGACTGTCCTTCATATTGAACGTATTGGGAGAAATTAAAAATAAGAGGATTCGGGAACAATACTTATTCACTTTGGGGTACTGTGCATTCTACAAAGCATGTTGACAAGAAAAGATTACAAATAGATATTGCGAATTTAAAACAAATGTTAGAGAGCAGGGAAATAACCAAACTAAAATGGGTTGACACCAGCCATCGATTGTCAGATTGTTTCACAAATAGAGGTCAGTAAGAAGTCTTACAACACCAGGTTAAAATCCAACAGGTTTGTCTCAAACATGAGCTTTCGGAGCACTGCTCCTTCCTCAGGTGGATGAGTCATTCACCTGAAGAAGGAGCTGCGCTCCGAAAGCTCGTGTTTGAAACAAACCTGTTGGACTTTAACCTGGTGTTGTAAGACTTCTTACTGTACTCACCCCAGTCCAACGCCGGCATCGCCACATCACAAATAGAGGTGTGAGCTCAAAAGCATTATTGGTGATTCTCTGAAATGGGCAGCTGGTGATTTGAGGAGCTGTAAAAAGGATATTTTTTAGGACATTGCTTTCTTTGTATTTTTAAGGAGGGGGAATAGGGAAGTTTGAATAATATATGGAAAAAAAATTAGGAAGAGAAAGGAATCCTTTTTATTTCTTTGTTATACTTAATGCTGACATTTGTCTTGACAAAGAAGGGAATCTTTTGGAGTAGGAAATAGTTAATAGTCAAGGAGTGTGTTTATAATTGTAAG
Source organism: Scyliorhinus canicula (assembly GCF_902713615.1). Lineage (NCBI taxonomy): Eukaryota > Metazoa > Chordata > Chondrichthyes > Carcharhiniformes > Scyliorhinidae > Scyliorhinus > Scyliorhinus canicula. The sequence goes on from NC_052151.1 coordinate 123,386,842, forward strand.
TTAATTGGTTAAGCACATCACTGGGTGTATATAAAGAGAAAACATTTTGCAACTAGTTTGTGGCCGGATATCCTTGGAGAGGGAGCATGTGGTGTCCCCTGGCACTCTTTGAGACCTGTGACCGGAGGGTATCACAGAGGCTGGGGTGCATCATTGACCTCCCCAACAACATTTTATTTCCTTTGTGATTTTGCTCTTGGTTACAAGCCCCCTTAAAAGATTTCCACATTCATTTGACTTGTTTATGTTGTTAATTTGGCCATTTGTCTACGGATTGCTCAAAAGCATACGAAAGGGAGACAAGTGATAATAGAGTTGGAGTTAATGTCATTGAGAATAAAGCTCTATCTGGAAGAAGTCAAGACTTGGTTTCTTTGTTACCCACTAGCCAGTGGAATTTATCACCTAGCAATCTCACCTAGGCATTCAACAACACTACATTCACTGAATTCCCCACCATCAACATCCTAGGGATTGCCATTGACCGAATACTGACTTTGACCAAGCATATAAATAACGGGGCGACCAATGCAGGGCTTGGGAGTTCTGCAGTGAGTAACTCGTCTCCTGACTTCCCAAAGCTTGTCCACCATCTACAAGATAGAAGTCAGGAGTGTGATGGAATACTCTCCACTTGCATGCATGTAACTTGAACAATACCTGAACACTAGCGAGGTCAAAGTGGCTTACTTGATTGGTACCCCTTACACCACCTTATAGATCCACTACCTCCACCAGTGACGCATTGGCAGCAGTATGTACTACCTATAAGATGCATCAACTTGCCAAGTCTCCTTTGACAGCCTACTACCTAGAAGGACAAGTGCAACCAAAACATGGGAACATTATCACCTGCACGTTTCTCTTCAAATCACACCATTCTGACTTGCAAATGTTTTACAGTGCCATCATATTCGCTCGCTTAAAATCCTGAAATTCCCTCCACAACAAGAGTTGTAGATGTACCTTGCTCGTTTTACTGGAGTGTATTAACACGCCTCCGTTTAAAGGCCGTGTGCTTAACACTACTATGGCTCTGTGTATGTAATTATGCTCAGGAGTCGCCAGGTGCCATATTTAGACACCTCACAAGTATATCAAGGTCAGGTTCAAAGTAATAAATCTGTACACCGATTCGTAAGTCCAAACGATTGATATTTATTAAGACAAATATAATGAATACACATGCATACGCTAAAGAGACTAACTTACTTCTAATACTAAACAACTAAAATACTTATCTAGACAAGAACAGGCAAGGTCAGGGAGCAAGGCCTTCGTCCCGTTCTTGGTCTGCAACTCTCAGGTACTTAAAGTTGTCAGGATCTAGCAAGGTCTGGATCACGTAGCGATCGTTGTATTGGCACTTACAGTTCGATGGCTGATGGCTCAACGGCTGGTGATGGAACTGGAGTCAGGATGCGATGTATCAGCAAAGCAGAGCCGGAGCGACAAAACAGACCGAACCATGTGCGGGGTCTACTTTTATAGTCCCTAGAAGTCCGTGCCCCTTCGGGGCGGGCCTTTTACCTGCCATGTATCGATTGGGCCTTTCCCAATCGATATCTTCTAAACCCCCCAATCTGAGGGTCGTCCCCCGATGGGTGGGCTGTCCCTATGGTTCTTTGTGTTGGATACAGTGGTGCCGTTCTGTCTGGGCGTCTACTCAAAAGTATCTATTGATACTTAAATGTTTCTATTGTGCAGGGTCTGGATCTGGATCACCTCATTACTATGTAGATCTTGTTGCCATTTACACCTTTGGCTGAAACTCTGCACCTGGCCAAAAACTGGTTTCTGTACGTGCAGAATGCTAATTAGTCTCCTGCAAACTGCTTGTCCTTGCTAAGACTGTTTTTCCCTACAGCCTTAGCAGTTCTCCATTTTGTAGCCCAGTGTCCATCTTAGGTGGCTACAACCTACACCATAAGGACTTCAGTAGTTCAAGAAGACAGCTCACCACCACCTTCTCAAGGATAATTAGACAATAAATGCTGGCCTTGCCAATTGACTAGGGTTTTATGGGCAAATTGTCTTTCTCTTATGATCCTACTTTCTTCAAGTCTTCCTCCAGCAGAGGCTAAAGTGCCCGTTAACATTTAAATATGCACATGAATCCGGATCTATCATGTAAGTAAATAAAATATTCCAATTTTAAAAGCAGAACTCCATTCTCTTCCAGGGCCAAATTTAAATCAAGCATAGACTGAAGTGATGAAGTTTCTTCCTGAGTGAAATAACGTGTTTCTAATCTTAGTCCAATAGGCCTAGCTCAAATTCAATACAAATGGCAATTGTTCTATCTCAAATTGTGCTCGTTATTTTTTATGTAAGATCTGGGCCACTATACCTCTGTAGTTTAAGATTCTGCAGATGAAAATGTGGATTTGTGTGCATTTAATGATTTGGTGAGTAAAGCTGTAGAGATGAAACAGAAAAAGGTGGCTTCTTCGAATGGTGTCTTTATAATTCAGCAAAGAACCAAGCTGAAAACAAAAGTACATAGACCTGAAAAAGGAAATAAGAGGCAAGGAGAGTATATGATTAATGCATAACCTAAAGTGGAATCCAAAACTCCTTTAAACATAGAAACAACAGAGTGGGGCCAATTTCAAACCAGAAAGGAGATATTTTTATGGAGACAGGGATAAGGGTTGATGTGTAATTTGCATCTGTCTTTGCTCAAAACAAGGAGGCTGCGAACATCAGAATAAAGGAGAATAAAAATTTAGATAGGATCAAAATTGAGAGGGAAACCTGAAAGATGGGCAGCTCAGAAAACTCATCCAGTCTGGGGGGGATGCATCCTAAGTTGCTAAAGGATGTTCGGATGGAAACTATAGTGACTCTGTTCGCAATTTTCAAATTATCCATGGATTTTCAATTGGTGCAGAGGATTGAAAGGTTGTAAATGGTACATCCCTGTTTAATAAAGGGGAGGGGTTACACCCAACAATTACAGGACAATCAACTTAACATGGGTGGGGTGGAAAATTTTACGGGACCATGACAAAATGGATTGTCACCTGGGAAAAATATCCAAAAACAAATGAAAGCCAGCTTGCATTTGTCAAATGCAAATCCTGTTTGACTTGATTGAATTCTTTGACTAAGTAACAGAGGGTGGAGATGGTAGTCGGGTAGTCGAGTTGATGGTCTTTCAAAGTCATTTGATAAAGTACCACATTTGCAAAAGTGCCAATGGATCCGTGGGTACAAAATTGGTAAAGAGGCAGAAAGTAGTGGTGAACAGCTGCTCCTCAGACTCCGAGGAAATACGCAGTTCTGTTCCCCATGGATTGCTGTTGAGACCACTGCTATTTTTGATCTACATTAATGACCTGGGCCTGGGTGTCCAAGGCATCATTTTAATTGCAGATGGCAAAATACACAGAAATTACATAAACAGTGAGAAGAATAATAACATCAGGAGGAATAGACTGCTAAAATGGGTGGACTCTGGGCAAATGAAAGATAATGCAAAGATGTATGAAGTGATTCATTCCTGTAAAAAGAATGAGGAGAGGCAATGTAAACTAAAGGTGGTGCTGGAACGTAGGGATAGTTGTACGCAAATCCCACATGACAGGGCATGTACGCAAATGACAGGGCAAGTTGAGACTTTAAAATGCTGTGTGGCATTCTTGGCTTCATAAGTAGATGCATAAGAGTACAAAAGCAAGGAAGCCTTGTTAAACCTTTATAAAACACTAATTATGCCCCAAATTGGAATGTTGTATCCAATTCTGGGTCGCACGCCATCGAGGCTTTCAAGAAGGTGCAGAGCAGACTGAGGAGAATTGTACCAGAGGTGAGGCACTTCTGTTACATGGAAAAATTGGGATTGTTTGTCTTGGAGCAGAGAATGTTAAGGGACATTTGTAGAGGTGCTCAAATTACCCATGTACTCAACTGACTGACATTGGTTTTGAGACCCTGGAGATCCAATCCTTTCACGGTTACACTCCTCCCCAACTCCAGCCTGAAACCATGCATTCTTTCAAATTTGGCTTCTTATTCAACAAATCTCACTCGCTTCCACCCAGAGTTAGTCACCATTCCTCAGTCTTTTCAAGCTCAAACTCTGGAATTGCCTTCCAATAGCTTGTTACCTTTAAGACTGCTTAAAACACAGCTCTTTCAGCAAACCATTCGGTTTCCGCATCAAATATTTCCTTTGACTGGTGTTTAGTTTTATTTGATTTATGCTCATCTGGATCACCTTGGCAGTTTTTCTACGTTAGAAAACTATATAAACATCAGTTTTCACACCTTTCACCCCTTTTGTTCTCTCTGGTGACTGCCATTAGCACTCTTTCCCCTTGGTTTCTGTGGCTATTAGCACTATGTTCCCTTGGTTTCTGTGGCTATGACTCATCTTTCATTCTCTCACACCACAGTATAAATGTTTCCCACTTTCTCTATCTTTTAGATTTGACAACGGGTCGTCTGGACTCGAAACGTTATCTCTTTTCTCTCCCTACAGATGCTGCCAGACCTGCTGAGGTTTTCCAGCATTTTCTCTTTGGAATATAAACACCAGATTAGCTCAGTTGGTTGTACAGATAGAACAGAACATACAGTGCAGAAGGACGTCATTCGCCCATCGAGTCTGCACGACCCACTTAAGCCCTCACTTCCTATCCCCATAACCCCTCCTAACACCTTTTGGTCACTAAGGGCAATTTTATGATCCACCTAACCTGCACGTCTTTGGACTGTGGGAGGAAACCGGAGCACCCGGAGGAAACACACGCACACACGGGGAAAACGTGCAGACTCTGCACAGACAGTGACCCAGCAGGGAATCGAACCTGGGACCCTGGCGCTGAGAAGCCACAGTGCTATCCACTTGCTGCCCTATGCTACCGTGCTGCCCCTTGTTGCTCCATGATGAACATTGAGGCCAGCAGCACAGGTTCAACTCCTGTTCCGGCTAAGGCTATTCATGAAGACCCGCTTTCTCAACCTTGCCCCTTGCCTGAAGTTCCTAATACTTGGGTTAAATCACCTCCAATCAGCTCTCCCCCTCAAAGTGCAAAGCTGCCTATGGTCAACTAGGACTACGGCGACTTTACATTAATGCAAGTTGTTAATGCACATCACTTTCTGACAGGTAATATTAGGACAGATTTTCACATTCTTAAAATTACTTTCAAAAATGCTGGTAAGAATTTGGTGTAGCAGTTGTATTTTCATATTGTGTGATTCCTATATTTAAGCTTAAGGGATACATCTGCTGACAACATACATCTGCTGACAAGATTCATCTGACAACATACATCTTGACTCTTGGGAATGTCCCCAGCAATGGAAAAACTGATGTTGTTTACCTTTAATAAATATTTATGGAGATATCTCTCATTCCTTCACTGCCTTGTGCAGGATTTAAAAAAAAAAATTAATTTACAGGATGTTAATGTCGCTGGCGAGGACAGCATTTATTGCTCATCTCTAGTTGCCCTTAAAAAGATGGCAATGAGCTGCCTCCTTGACCCGCTACAGTCCCTGAGGTATAGGTACAACCACAGTGTTGTTATGGAGGGAGGTCAAGGATTTTGACCCAACGACAGTGAAGGAACGGCAATATATTTCTAAGTCGGGTGGTGAGTGACTTGGGGGAGGACCTCCAGGTGGTGAGTTCCTAGGTTCTGTTGTCCTTGCCTTCTAGATGGTAGTGGTTATGGGTTTGGAAGGTGCTGCGTAAGGAACCTTCGTGAGTTACTGCAGTGCATCTTGTAGATGGTACACAAGGATGCCACTGTTTGTTAGAGGTGGAGGGTTTGAATGTTTGTGGAAGGGGGAGCAATCAAGTGAGCTACTTTGTCCTGGATGGGATCAAGCTTCTTGAGTGTTGTTGGAGCTGCACTCATCCAGGCAAGTGGAGAGTATTCCATTACACTCCTGACTTGTGCCTTGTAGATGGTGGGCAAGTTTTGGGGGGTTCATGAGATGGTAGTGCTGGGTTAAATTTTTTCAAGTCTCTGTCTGTTGCAGGGGTATCGCTGGATGATCGCGACTAGCAAAAAGAGTTTGAAGCTTGCAAAGGATTACCTAGCCTTTGACCTGCTCTGGTAGCCACAGTATTAATATGGCTAGTCCAGTTCAGTCTCTGATCAATGGTAACCCGAGGATGTTGATTGTGGGGGATTCAGCGATGGTAATGCCATTGAATGTCATGGGGTGATTGTTAAATCCTCTCTTAAGAACATAACATAAGAACTAGGAGCAGGAGTAGGCCATCTGGCCCCTCAAGCCTGCTCCGCCATTCAATGAGATCATGGCTGATCTTTTGTGGACTCGGCTCCACTTTCCGGCCCGAACACCATAACCCTTAATCCCTTTTTTCTTCAAAAAACGATCTATCTTTACCTTAAAAACATGTAGTGAAGGAGCCTCAACTGCTTCACTGGGCAAGGAATTCCATAGATTCACAACCCTTTGGGTGACGAAGTTCCTCCTAAACTCAGTCCTAAATCTACTTCCCCTTATTTTGAGGCTATGTCCCCTAGTTCTGCTGTCACCCGCCAGTGGAAACAACCTGCCCACATCTATCCTATCTATTCCCTTCATAATTTTAAATGTTTCGATAAGATCCCCCCTCATCCTTCTAAATTCCAACGAGTACAGTCCCAGTCTACTCAACCTCTCCTCGTAATCCAACCCCTTCAGCTCTGGGATTAACCTTGTGAATCTCCTCTGCACACCCTCCAGTGCCAGTACGCCCTTTCTCAAGTAAGGAGACCAAAACTGAACACAATACTCCAGGTGTGGCCTCACTAACACCTTATACAATTGCAGCATAACCTCCCTAGTCTTAAACTCCATCCCTCTAGTAATGAAGGACAAAATTCCATTTGCCTTCTTAATCACCTGTTGCACCTGTAAACCAACTTTCTGGGATTCATGCACTAGCACACCCAGGTCTCCCTGCACAGCGCATGCTTTAATATTTTATTGTTTAAATAATAATCCCGTTTGATGTTATTCCTACCAAAATGGATAACCTTACATTTGTCAACATTGTATTCCATTTGCCAGACCCTAGCCCATTCACTTAACCTATCCAAATCCCTCTGCAGACTTCCAGTATCCTCTGCACTTTTCGCTTTACCACTCATCTTAGTGTCATCTGCAAACTTGGACACATTGCCCTTTGTCCCCAGCTCCAAATCATCTATGTAGATTGTGAACAATTGTGGGCCCAACACGGATCCCTGAGGGACACCACTAGCTACTGATTGCCAACCAGAGAAAGACCCATTACTCCCCACTCTTTGCTTTCTATTAATTAACCAATCCTCTATCCATGCTACTACTTTACCCTTAATGCCATGCATCTTTATCTTATGCAGCAGCCTTTTGTGTGGCACCTTGTCAAAAGCTTTCTGGAAATCCAGATATACCACATCCATTGGCTCCCCGTTATCCACTGCACTGGTAATGTCCTCAAAAAATTCCACTAAATTAGTTAGGCACGACCTGCTCTTGTAGGAGATGGTCATTGCCTGGCACTTGTGTGGCCCAAATGTTGCCTGTCACCTGTCAGCCCAATCCTGGTTTATTGTCCAGGTCTTGCTGCATTTGAACATGAACTGCTTCAGTATCTGAGGTTTTGAACATTGTGGAACATTGTGCAGTCATCTGCAAACTTCCCTACTTCTGACCTTTTGCTGAAAAATAGGTTATTGATGAAACAGCTGAAGATGGTTGGGCCTAGGACTCTACCTTAAGGAATTCTTGCAATTATGGCCTGGAGCTGAAATCATAGGCCTCCAACCACCACAACCATTTCCCTTTGTTCCAGGCATGACTCAATTCAGCAGACAGTTTTCTCCCTGATTCCCATTGACTCTAGTTTGGCTAGGGCTCCTTGATGCCTCGGTCAAATGCTGCCTTGATGTCAAGGACAGTCACTCTCACCTTACATCTGGCGTTCAGCTCTTTTGAACCAAGGCTATAATGAGTTCAGGAGCTGAGTGACTCTGGTGGAACCCAAACTGAGCATCTGTGAGCAGGTTATTACTGAGAAAATGCGGCTTGGTAACACTGTTGATGACTCCTTCCATCACTTTGCTGATGATGGGGAGTAAACTGATAGGACGGTAATTGGTCAGCATGGATTTGTCCAGTTTCCTATGTACGGGACACACCTGGGCAATTTTGCACATTTCCAAGGAGATGCCAACATTGGAGCTGTACTTTTGTTTTCATAAATTTAGATTACCCAATTATTTATTGCAGCCAATCCACCTACTCTGCACATTTTTGGGTTGTGGGGGTGAAACCCACGCAGACACGGGGAGAATGTGCTAACTCCACACGGACAGTGACCCAGAGCCGGGATCGAACCTGGGACCTCAGTGCCGTGAGGCAGCTGTGCTAACCATTAGGCCACCGTGCTGCCCTACATTGGAGCTGTACTGGAACAACTTGGCTAGGGGTGCAGCAAGTTCTGGAGCACAAGTCTATTGAAACAACTGTTCCCAGGTGAAGTTTCTGGCCTAGCACAAGGAAACTTGAACTTGTAGAGCAAAGCCCCGTAACTGTTTTTTTTTAAAGAAATATGTTGCCGGAAAATTGTCAGACGCACAGACTTTGCAGTAACCGGTGCTTTCCACCGTTTCCTGATATCTCGTGGAGTGAATCATATTGGCTGAAGACTTGATATCTGTGATTCTGGGGACCTTCGGAGGAGACCGAGATGGGTCAACCATTCGGCACTTCTCGCTGAAGATTATTGCGAACGCTTCAGCTTTGTCTTTTGCATAAATGTGCTGGGCTCCTCCATCATTGAAAATGTGAATATTTGTGAAGCCTCCTCCTCCAGTGAGTTGTTTAATTGTCCACCACCATTCATGGCTCGGTGTGGCAGGACTGCAGAGCTTAGATCTGAGTTTGTCGTGAATACGCTTGGCTCTGTCTATTACTTGTTGCTTATGCTGTTTGGCACACAAGTAGTCCAGATTAATACCTCATTTTTAGGTGCTGGTGTTGTTCCTGGTATGCTTTCCTGCACTCTTCGGTGAACCTGGTTCATCAGCTGGATTGGTAGTCATAGAATGGGGGATATGCTGGTTCATGAGGTTGCAGATTGTGCTCGAGTATAATTCTGCTCCTGCTGATTGCCCATAATGCATCATGGGTGCCCAGTCTGGAGTTGCTAGATCCCTTTGAAGCCTATCCCAACTAGCACAGTGGTAGTGCCACACAACACATTGGAGGGTATCCTCAATGTGAAGACGGGACTTTGTCTCCTCAAAGGATTGTGCGCTGGTCACTTCTACTGATACTATCATGGACAGATGTATCTGCAGCAGGCGGGTTGGTGAGGATGAGGTCAAGTATGGTTTTCGCTCTTGTTGGTTTCCTCACCACCTGCTGGAGTCCCAGTCTTGAAGCTATGTCCTTTAGGACCCAGCCAGCCTGGTCTGTGATGGTATAACCAAACCACTCTTGGTGATGGACATTGAATTCTCCACGTTCTGCGTCCTTGCCACCCTCAGTGCTTCTTCCAAGTGGTTCAACATGGAGGAGTACTGATTCATCATCAGATGGTGGACTGTACATGGTAATCAGCAGGAGGTACCCTGCCCATTTTTAACCTGACGTCATGCGACTTGCAGAGTCGATGGGATCCAGAGTTGATATTGAGGACTTCCGGGGCAACTCGCTTTCGACTGTATGCCACTGTGTCGCCACCTCTGCTGGGTCTATCCTGCTGGTGAGACAGGACATTCCCAGGAATGTGATAATGGTGTCTGGGACATTGTCTGTAAGGTATGATTCCGCGGGTATAACTATGTTAGGCTGTTGCTTGACTCGTCTGTGAGACAGCTCTCCCAACTTTGGCACAAGCCCCCAAATGTTATTAAGAAGGACTTTTGAAGGGTCGACAGGGCTGGTTTTGCCGTTGTTGCTTTGGTGCCGAGGTCAATGTCGGGTGGTCAGTCCGGTTTCATCCTTTTTTATGTTTACGTAGCAGTTGAATACAACTGAGTGGCTTGCTGGGTCACTTCAGACGTCATTTAAGAGTGAACCACATTGCTGTGGGTCTGGAGTCACATGTAGGCCAGACCAGGTAAGAATGGCAGGTTTTTTTCTCTAAAGGATATTAGTGAACCAGATGGGTTTTTACTACAATCGACAATGATTTCGTGTTCAACATTAGACTTTTAATTTCAGATATTTTGTTGAGTTTGTATTCCGCTATCTGCCGTAATGGGATTCGAACCCGGGTCCCCAGATCATTCCCCAGGATCTCTGGATTACTAGTCCGGCGACAATAACACCGTGCCGCCTCACATATTGGAAACTAAGGAATGAGCACTTCATTAAAATAATGTAACTTGGTTTTCCTTTGCTCCTGATAGGTTAACACCCTATCTAAAAAACTGCAGTCCGAGTTTACTGAGGTGATGAATGAAGTTTGGACAAATGATGCTGTTCGAAGTGCTGTCCTTATCTCATCGAAACCAGGCTGCTTCATTGCTGGTGCTGACATAAGGTAGTTTATATTTTTAAATACAGTTCCAGGCGTCAGTTTCTGTATAAAGTGTACTTATGGTAATTTGTATATGCTTCTCTCATTTTACAGAGGTGTAGGAGCAGAGGGATGTTCATGTACACAAATTTTTGAAGGTTGCAGAACAATTTAATAAACGTGTTTCTTAAAAGAGATAAAAGCATTCTTAAAAGCATATGGATCCTGGGCTTTATAAGTAGAGTGCAACAGCAGTTGTTGTTATGCTCAACTTTTATAAATCATTTGCAGTTAACTTTTCCCCCCAAACTGAGCATCATCTCCACTGAATTCTGCGCTACCAGTATCCTGGTGGGAGTCATAATTGCCCAGAATCTTATAATAATCAACCATATTGACACTGCACCTGCAAAAGCATATGAAGGGCTCACCTCCTGACCCCTCAATGTCCCTTCACCATTGACAAGTCAAGGATGTACTGCGTTAACAGGATTCAAATTGAACAACATACAGGACAGAGGAGACTGTTTCCTAGCATCTTTGCCATAAAAGTTTTATTTATACCTCCACTGAGTACTGGAACTATTACATTTTAATTTGACAGTATGTCGCACCCAAGATCTGTATTACTGAGAAGGACAATTGGCAAAGTCTCATTTCACTTCACGTTGTCTAATTCTTTCATCACTGCACTTAACATTCCTTCACATCATGAGATACCATTGACCCAAGGGCTACAGTGGCTGCTACATTGCCAAATGCTGAGAACACAAAACAAATTATGAAAAAGGGTATGCCAGCTTTTAAGGCCGTCATGTGTGATTTTTTTTAAATTTTCAGTATGATAGAGGAATGTAAATCTGTTGAAGAAGTGACACAGCTATCTCAGGAGGGACAGAAAATGTTTGAGAAGATTGAAGCATCCACCAAGCCTGTTGTAGCTGCGATCAATGGTTCCTGCCTTGGAGGTGGTCTTGAGGTATGGGAGGTGTTCCAACTTTTACATGTAACCTAATCAATTGCAGCGAAACGTGCAGCAAGAGCTTGAAGCTGACAGCCAGCATATCTCAAATGCTGAGCAACATGTTTTTAATTTCAAATTGATCTCAGTAGATATTTTTGGCTCTTTAAAATCAATTTTCTCCATATATTTTGTTTTATATCTCCACACAGTCCACCTTTGTCCCATAACCCGCAATGACTGCACAATGTCGGGGGCAGCACGGTGGCGCAGTGGGTTAGCCATGTTGCCACACAGCGCCGAGGTCCTAGGTTCGATCCCGGCTCTGGGTCATTGTCCGTGTGGAGTTTGCACATTCTCTCTGTGTTTCCGTGGGTTTCGCCCCCACAACCCAAAGATGTGCAGGCTAGGTGGATTGGCCACACTAAATTGGCCCTTAATCGGAAAAAATGAATTGGGTACTCTAAATTTATGAAAAACAAATGACTGCACAATGTTCAGCAGCTTTTGCAACGACTCAGATAATTAAACAGTCCACCTCCAAATTAAACAAGATCTGGACAATATCCAGGCTTGGGCTGACGAGTAGCAAGTAACATTCATGTCACACAAGTGTCAGACAATGACCTTCTCCAGCAAGACAGAATCAATACATCGTCCCTTGACTTTCAAATGAAAATCGCTTATTGTCACAAGTAGGCTTCAAATGAAGTTACTGTGAAAAGCCCCTAGTCGCCACATTCCAGTGCCTGTTCTGGAAGGCTGGTATGGGAATGGCATTGCCATCACTGAGTCCCCCACTATCAACATTTTGGGGGTTGTCATTGACCAGAAACTGAATTGCAATAGCCATATTGATACTGGCTACAAAAACAGGTCAAAGGCTAGGAATCCTGCTGCAAACAGTCACTCCCTCCACCACTGATGCACAGTTGCAGCCGTGTGTACCATCTACAAGATGCACTGCAGGAATTCACCAAAGCTCCTTAGTCAGCACCTTCCAAACCCATGACCACTGCCACCTAGAAGAAAAAGGGGAGCAGATACATGGGAACACGACCACCTGGAGGTTCCTCTCCAAGTCGCTCACCTTCCTGACTTGGAAATATATTGCCGTTCATTCCCTGTCACTGGGTCAAAATCTTGGAACTCCCTCCCTAACAGCACAGTAGGGGTACCTACGCCACATTGAATGCAGTGGTTCAAGAAGGCAGCTCACTACCACCTTTTGGGCAATTAGAGATTGGCAACAAATGCTGGCCTGGCCAGTGACATCCCGTAAAAATGAATTTGAAAATGGCAGCCATTTCCACTGAAATATACTGAAAAGAAATGTCTTTTGCTCGGACGAATGACGAGACGCAATATAAACTAAAGGGGACAGTTTTAAAGAGGGTGAAATAAGACCTGGAGGAATATGTCCAGAAACTATTGAAGATGCAGGGTAGTTTGAGAAAGTGGGTGAAAAAGGCATATGCAATCCTGGGCTTTATAAGTTCAAGGCATAAAGTACAAAAGCAAGCATGCAAATTATGATTAACCTTTTTAAAACACACTGGTTCAGCCTTAACTGGAGTATTGTGTCCAATTCCGGGCACTGCATTTTAGGAAGTGCAGAAACTATTTACGGAAATGGCTGCAGACAATAGGGACTTCCGTTGTCACGATAGATTGGTGAAGCTGGGCACATCTCCCTTGACAAGAAAAGCTTGAGAAGAGATTTCATAGAGATGTCCAAAATCATGAGGGGTTTAGAGTGAGAGAAACTGTTCTATTTGGCAGAGGGGGTCAAGCACCAAAGGACACTGATTTCAGGTGAATGGCAAAAGAATCAAGGTGACATGAGTGCATTTTTTTAAGTAGCAAGTGATAAAGGTCTGGAATGGACTCCCTGTGAGGGTGGCGGAGACAGATACAATTGTGGCTTTCAAAAGGGAATTTGATAAGTATGCAGAAAGTAAACAATGCAGATCTGCAGGGAAATGGGAGTAGTTGAATTGCTCTCGTAGAGAGCTGGGAGAGACGTAACTGTGCTGTAACTATTCTATGGTTCTATGGCAGCTAATCTAGCATTAGTTGTGTGGAACAAGAATTCTAAACTACTACTTTTTTTTTTTTGAAACCTGTAACTTCTGAAAGATTTGGCTCTAATTTTAAACAGCCCCCTAATCCTAGCTGAAATAGTTTCTCTCTGTCTGCCCTCTTCATATCTTGAAAAAATTGATGATGTCATTCCATAACCATCTAAATTGCAGAGAATATAAATTCAATGTGTGCAATCTTGCCTCCTAATTCAACCCTTAGAATTCATAATTTGGTATCTGTTTGAAATTGTCAGTCTTGTTGAATTCAAATACTCCCATTTTCCTGCAGATCTGTCAGTCTCGTCGTAAGCCACATGAATCGACAATATTAGAAATTTGAGTATTAGATTTTTGCACCAATGGAACAAAATACAAATATAATCTGCATTCAACAATGAAAGCTTGATGTAGGTGTGTACTGTACACCCACTGTCAGCATCAACGGAGCTGAGGTGGAGATGGTTATCAGTTTCAAATTCCTAGGGGTGCACATCACCAAAAATCTGTATTGGTCCACCCACGTCAATGCTAACACCAAGAAAGCACCTATATTTCCTCAGGAAACTAAGGAAATTCAGCATGTCCACATTAACCTTTACCAACTTTTACAGATGCACCATAGAAAGCATCCTATGTGGCTGCATCAGAGCCTGGTATGGCAACTGCTCGGCCCAGGACCCCAAGAAACTTCAGAGAGTCGTGAACACCGACCAGTCCATCACACGAACCTGCCTCCCATCCATTGACTCCAACTCCACCTCCCGCTGCCTGGGGAAAGCAGACAGTATAATCAAAGACCCCTTCCACCCGGCTTACTCACTCTTCCAATTTCTTCCATTGGGCAAGAGATACAGAAGTCTGAGAACATGCACGAACAGACTCAAAAACAGCTGCTTCCCCACTGTTACTAGACTCCTAAATGACCCTCTTATGGACTGACCTTATTAACACTACGCCCCTGTATACTTCATCCGATGCCAGTGCTTATGTCATTACGTTGTATATCTTGTGTTGCCCTTTTATGTATTTTCTTTTATTCCCTATTCTTCCCATGTACTTAATGATCTGTTGAGCTGCTTGCAGAAAAATGCTTTTCACTGTACCTCGGTACACGTGACAATAAACAAATCTAATCCAATACAGCAATCATTTTGGAGGTGTGGAAAGAGACGAGTCTTGGATCTCATCTCATTTCAGCATTAACTATAACTGTTGAAGATGAATGCTTAGACTTTCTATTATATCATTGACAGATTGTGATTCCTTCAACTGTGTAATTGAATTGGTGCACAGCTTTTACTGCAGCATAACTTTCACGATTTAATCAAATTAAGTGTGATAATGTTGTGTAATTTAATCAAAAAAGTGTGATAATGTTTGTACTGTGTCACAGAAGTTAAATTATTGCATGTGTTTCTAGGTTGCCATAGCCTGCCATTACAGGGTAGCAACAAAGGACAGGAAGACGATACTGGGCACTCCAGAGGTCATGCTTGGTTTACTGCCAGGAGCTGGTGGCACTCAGAGGCTGCCAAAGATGGTGATTAATTTTTAATATGTAAAGCTGAAATAACTGCATTGAGAAACACGTTTTAATTGTCAGACATTATATTCATGCGCGAGCACCCAAGCATAGCTAATATAACTGAGACAAATACTGATGCAGATATTATTTTCCGCAAATCTTGTGTGTGTATATTTACACATTTATAATATGAAAACAAATGTTAATTTTTAGCTACTGTCTAATTGTAAACTTTTAAATATTGGCCACATGCATATCAAACATTAGGGAGGAGATATCTGAGGTATATGCTCTACACAGCACATGTCATTCCAATATTTAAATAGGGAGATGAAACATGCCCAGGGAGCAATAGACCAATTGGCTTGTCAGTGGTGCGAAAGATAATAGAATCTTCTCTCAAAGACGTAATTGAAAAATTCTTGAAAACAAATAGAACCAGGCACCATTGATTTCAAAAGGAAAACCCATGCCTGACCAGACTTTGGGTGTCACGGTAGCACAATGATTACAACGCCAAGGACCCAGGTCCAATTCCCGGCTTGGGTCACTGTCTGTGTGGAGTCTGTACATTCTCCCCGGGTTATGTGGATTTCCTGAGGGCACTCTGGTTTCCTCCCACAAGTCTCGAAAAACATGCTTGTTAGATGAACTGGACTTCCGAATTCTCCCTCAGTGTACCTGAACAGGTGCCAGAGTGTGGCGACTACGGGATTTTCACAGTAACTTCATTGCAGTGTTAATGTAAGCCTATGTGTGACACTAATAAAGATTATTATTAACTTATTGGATTCTTTAAATAAGTTACAGAGGATAGATGAGGGTAAAGCTTTAAATTTGAATTTGAAAAGTCTTTAATAATGCGTTGCACAGTGACTAAGGTGAGAGTGTGGGGGTTTGGAGGGCACAATTAGCTGAATGGATAGCAAGCTGGCCACAAAATTTACATATAATTTACAGTACAGAAGGAGGCCTCCACCTTATCCCTGCAAACCAGTAATCATACCTAACCTTTGGGACACTAAAGGGCAATTTAGCATGGCCAATCCACCTAACCTGCACATCTTTGGACTGTGGGAGGAAACCGGAGCACCCGGAGGAAACCCACGTAGACAATGGGAGAAAGTGCAAACTCCACACAGACAGTCACCCGAGGCTGGAATTGAACACAGGACCCTGGAGCTGCGAGGCAGCAGTGCTAACCACTATTCCACCATGCCCCAAAGCATTACCCTGGGTCTCTGGATTAATAGTCCAGTGATAATACCATTATGCCACCACCTCTCCTATGTGGCAAGTTGTTTGCTGTGGTTGGTGCTGGTACCACTGCTTACAATTTATATAAATAATTTGGACTCTGGAATCAGAAATACAATTTCAACACCAAATTGTCAGGTGTAATTACCACAAAAGAAGAATGTGACAAAATATAGGAAGATGCCACATTTACAGAATGGGTGCCTAATTAGCAGGTGAATTTCAAAGTAGATGTGTTTTAGATGAGGCATTTTGATAGCAAGAATAAGGAGGTCACATACTGCTGGATAATGTGGTAGAGGAGCAAGAGAACTCTAGGTGCACAAGTACAAAAATCACTAAGTAAGGATGCTGATTAATAAGCCCATGGGGAAAAAAGAAAACCAAGCACCAGGTTTATTTCTAGAAATATAGAATTGAAAAACAGGAAAACGTTGAATGTGTTTCTAATTTTGCACTCTAGATGTAGTCCCATCACAATTCTCATAAAAAGGATAGATGTAGAAGGTCCAAAAAAGATTCACATGGATGATAACTGGAACTGTGCAGTTATACTTTTCAGAAAAGGCTGAACAGGTTGAGGCTCTTTTCTCTGGAAAAGCAAAGGTTAAGGGTGACCTGAGAGAGGTCTTTAAGATAGTGAAAGGAAAACTGAGGCCATGTGTAAGACAGTCTCTAATAGATGATTTCTTACCCAAAGAGTGGCAATAGTGTGGAGCTCACTACAATTGGATTAGTTGTGATGCATAGCATGGATGCATTTAAAGAAAAGCTAGAGAAACACATGAAGGAGAAAGGAATAGAAGGATATACTGATATGATTATATGCTGTAGGGTGGGAGAGTGCTTATATAGAACATAAACACTGACATGGACAATTTGTACCCAATGACCCAATACTTGGTGAACTCAATGTCCTCATTTCTTGAACTGGTTTATTATCAGGTTGGTCTTCCTAATGCTTTTGATATGATGTTGACTGGGAGAAACATTCGTGCAGATAAAGCCAAGAAGATGGGTTTAGTTGACATCCTAGTTTCTCCCCTTGGTAAGCTACTTTTCAAAAATATCCAAGCAATAGTTATTTCTATTTAGCAAGAGCAAATGTATTAACATGCTCATTAATTATTTTGCTTGCCCTGAACCAAGTCTGGCTATATGTAAAAGTAAACAGAGCACTTGCATATTGTAGATATTATCAATGTAAAATTAGTTGAAGCATAGTGTTTACTGACCCTTTTCTTCTAGATTTAGTACAATAATCCACATCGCATTTTTAATTTTGATTACATATTGCATAATGTTTGAAAAGATCCTTGAAATACTTTAGGTCTAAAAACGTTTTGAAATCCAGTGTGGTCACTATTGTTAATGAGAAAATCAAACCAACTTAAAATGGACTTTGATCACAATGGATATTGGAAATATTTGATGGCGTTTTTAAAAACAAATATAATTGAACCCAAAATATTATCTTTGTGAGCAATTCATGAAGTTTACCAGTTTTTCTGGGCATTTTCTGAACTCATGAAATTGGAAGGATGTTTAACCAAATTTCAAAATTCAAGGATGCTATTAAAATGTTTTGGCAAAAGGAATATTTGTGTTTTAGAGTGAATTTAACTTGTGGTGGTTTCCTATATATTGAATCCTTTCCTGAATTGGATATATGTGCATTATTTTGTATTTTTTTATAGGACCTGGCCTCAAGAGTCCAGAAGAGAGAACAATGGAATACTTGGAAGAAGTGGCAATTGATTGTGCCAGGGCAATAGCAAATAAGCAGATTTCCCTTAAAAGGAAGAAAAGTCTTGTTGATAGTAAGTACTTAAAACTGAAAAAATTCTGAAAACGGAATTAAAACATGTGTGCAGCAGTTCAAGAAGGCAGCTGACCGCCACCATCTCAAGGGAAATTAGGGATGGGCGATAAATGCTTACCGAGCCAGCGAAACCCACATCCCGTAAATGAATTTTTCAAAAGTAATTTTGTTTATACTGATTTCTAACTGTTCTATGGTGCTTTAAAAATCTCCTATAAAGGTTTTCTGGCATATAAAATGGAGCCTTCAAGATTTCAGTGTCAAGATATTGTAGGCCTGATTTTAACGAGTTCAAAATCCCTACCCACTACTTGCAGACACTGGCAGATGGGCTGATTTCCTGATCTAATTACCTGCTAGGTTTGCAAATTCACTAGTTAGCAGTTAGTTTACTGTTTCTCTTGTTTGCTTAGAATCATAAAATTTACACTGCAGAAGGAAGCCATTCGGCCTATCGAGTCTACATCGCCTACTTAAGCCCACTCCGCCATCTTAACCCCGTAAGCTCACCTAACTTTTACACTAAGGGCAATTTAACATGGCCAATCCACCTGACCACATTTTGGGAGGAAGCCGGAGCACCCAGAGGAAACCCACGCAGAAACGGGGAGAAAGCGCAAACTCCACAGTCACCCAAGGTCCGAATTGAACCTGGGTCCCTGGAGCTGTGAGGCAGCTGTGCTAACCACTGTGCCACAATGCTGCCCAAGTTTTATATTTATTTATTCATGAGACTTGTGCTTGTATCATTTTCTGAGATAGTTTCCATACTCGGGTGTCATTTATTTTGTGCTAAAGCATCAATTATTTGTAAAAATGGCATTTTTCACAAACACTATGATATACATATTGTGGAACAAAGAAAGCAGATGGAGGACACACTTATTCTAGAACTGTAATCACAAGTTAAACATTGGCAGTATAAACATTTAAAAATACGAAGTATACACACATTTTCACAGAATTATAATTATACTTTCAAGACAAACATTGCATTTCTTTTCCTAAACCTCTTTAAAATACTGTACAGTTGAATGGGAATTATAAATTACACAAAACTGGATTTGAAACCGTAAATGCATTTGGCAAACACATTTATACACAAGCAGATTTTAATTATGAAAAGCAACACAAAAAGCTATTCAGCGGAATTCTCCCTTCTGGGGACGAAGACCCCACGCCGGCGGGAAAAGCCAACGTCTCTGGCGTCAACAGGCCCCTAAGGTGAGGAATTCTCACCTGTCTCGGGGACTGGGTGGACGGCGGAGGGGTTGGCGCCGCTCCAGCCGGCGCCGAAGGGACTGCGCAAGTTCGTGCATGCGCGAATCCACCGGCTCAATTCCGCGCAGGCCAGCCGTCGTATTTTGGCGCGTGTGCCTGCCGGCCATGGCGGTGCCCTACAGGGGCCGGCGCGGTAGTAGGAAGTGCCGCCTTCGAACAGGCCCATCCGCAGATCAGTGGTCCCCGATCGCGGGCCAGGCCATCGTGCCCCCCCCCCCCTCCCCCAGGTCGGATCCCCCCGCGCCCACCTCCCGAGTACCGCCCCCACCGACTTACCTGCCAGGTCCCGCCGTGTGGGACGATACGTATCTCACACCAACGGGATTGGCCAAAAACGGACGGCCGATCGGGGCCCAGAGAATAGCCGGGGGTGGTGGTGGGGGGGGGGGGGGGGGGGGGGGGGGTGACCACAGCCAGTAGCCCCCGACCGGCTTGGCGGAAATCCCGCCCCCGCCTGAACAACGGTGTCAGAGAATACGGCAGCCAGCAGCGTGGCGGGATTCGCGCCGCCCCCCGGGGCGAGGGGTCGGGGGATCCCGCCCATTGTTTTTGGTGACCAGTTAAAACATGATCTAACATTGAGAAATGTTAAGCCCAGTGCCAGTATGTTTGGTGCATAGGATGAATCAGGTTCAAGAGCATTTTGCTCTGAATAGTTAAAATGAACTGAAGACACAGATTGTGGCATATAGACCTCAACCACACATGTATGTGGCATTGTTAGAATATATGTAGAATTGAGGGATACTTTATTCATTTTCTGATGTGGGTGTCGCTGGCATAGCCAACATTTATTATTCATCTCTATTATTCATCACCTTATTGAACTTCTTCAATCTGTGTTGAAGTCATTTCCAGTACTGTTCAACAGGTAGTTCTAGAATTTTGATCCAACAACAATAAGGGAATAGCAGTATATTTCCAAATTGGGATCATCTTGTGGCTTGAAGTTGATGGTATCCCCATGCACATGCTCTCCTTGTTTTACCAACTAGTGGAAACTGTAGGTTAGGGAGGCTTTGCTAAAGATGTTTAGACGAGTTGGTGTTGTGTAGGTACACTTAATCCATAAGCTTCCGTGCATGCACTACTTCAGTAGTGGCAGTGGTGGGTGATTGTGGAACAAAGTATTTGCCCCGGTTTAGATGTTTAGCACACTGGGCTAAATCGCTGGCTTTGAAAGCAGACCAAGGCAAGCCAGCAGCACGGTTCGATTCCCGTAACAGCCTCCCCGAACAGGTGCTGGAATGTAGCGACTAGGGGCTTTTCACAGTAACTAAGGGGCTGGTTTAGCTCACTGAGCTAAATCGCTGGCTTTAAAGCAGACCAAGCAGGCCAGCAGCACGGTTCGATTCCCGTACCAGCCTCCCCGGACAGGCGCCGGAATGTGGCGACTAGGGGCTTTTCACAGTATCTTCATTGAAGCCTACTCGTGACAATAAGCTATTTTCATTTCATTCCGATATTTTTTCATTCTCTATATGGAAATCACCCCATTCACAGATTTAAAATTTACCTACTTCACCACTAGCGCTCTGTGGCTGCATAGCATACGACCTGCACAATAGACTGCAACACCTTGCAAAATCATTTTCAACAGCAATCTCTCTACCCAGGATAAGGGTAAGGGGTGCATGGAAACATCACCATCTCCAAGTTCCGATCCCAAATTACACACCATCCTGATTTGGAGATTACTATAATACAAGGTCAAAGTTCCATAGCTCTCAAAAGGGATAGCAGTGTTGGAGTACTTTCATCACACAGACTGTAGCAGTTCACCTTCTCGAGGATAGTAAGGAATGGACAATAAATGTTTGCTTTGCCAGCATATCCAAGAGTTGTATCCAAGTTATATTGTTATATAACTTGTAGGTTTGTCCATATGAATAAACAAAAATACCAAGCAATAGAAAACTCATTGGTCTGCCCAAACTGTTCTGTACATTTAAGATATGGAATACATCCCAATATACAAGAGAGAAGTAATTGAATTACATAAAACTGGGCTGCCCTACCTGAAAGGGTTGTAAAAGCAGAAAATCTTTTGGATAAGCACTTGAAATGCATTGCTCTACAAGGCTACGGATGAAGAGTTGGAATAGGTGATCAGGCTGGATGGCTACTTGTCAGCTGGCATGGACACCATGAGTTGAATTATCTCCTTCCGTGTTGTAAGTTTCGATGCTGCATTACCCACTCATTTTGAGCTGTGTGATCCCCAGCAGAAGGTAAAAAAACATTATAAAACAACAGGGGAAAAATAAGCACCCAAAAAAATGGAAATTCCCCCCCCCTCGAGGAGAGAGGGAATGGTGATAATATGGCAGACAAAGAGATCTAGTATGCAAAATTATGAGGGGCATAGAGAGGGTATATCCAAATAAACATTTCCTCTTAGGAGAGGAATTAATAACCAGGGTGCATAGATTTAGAGCGGATTGAAAGAACAACTTTTTCACCCAGAGGGTTGTAGAAATCTGAAACTTACTGTCTGAATGGGGGCGGGGGACACACCCCTCAGAACATTTAGATGAGTCATTCGAAACATCATAACATACAAGGCCATGGACTAAGTGCTGGAAAAATGGGATTAGGATATCTGCTGGCTGGTGCAGACACGATAGATCCCAGGGCCTCTCTCTGTGCAATGCCTTATGACGTTGAGGGGAGGTGGTGACCTGGTGGTATTGTCACTGGACTAGTAATCCAAGGTTCACATACCACCATGCCAGATGGTAAAATCTGAATTCAGTAAAAGTCTAATGAATGCCATGAAGCCATTGTTGTAAAAGCCAAAAGGAAAAGAAATCTGCCACCCATATCTAGTCTGGCCTACATGTGACTCACAATCCACCGCTGACTCTTAAATGCCCTCTGAAATGGCCTTGCAAGCCACTCAGTTAATGGCGGTTGGGAATAAATGCCTACTCCCCATGAAGAATGAATAGGGAAAAAACACAGGTCAGTTCCAATCAGTAGTAGCACAGGGGATTCACAAGTTTTATGAATAAAAGAGTATTTCTACTTGGAAAAATGTCAATCTAAGCCAATCATGTCTCAAATAACTGAGTGACCCAGTAATTTAAAAATATTTGTTCATTTTCCTTTCAGCTAGAGCATCAATCCATGTATTTACAAATGGTCGCCCTCTAAATTGAAGCAATATTTACAGAATTGTTGATTTCAACAGTGCAGCAATCAATAAATATGCATAAAGGATATTATAGAAATTTGAGACCAGGTTATAACAGTTGACAGTTTACTTTCCAAAACTAGTTGAGACCACTAAACATTTGTAGCCAAACTAGTATTTTTATTCCAATAATGTTACTTTAAATGCAGGATTTCGCATTATTCATTCATCAAAGACTGACAGAATCAAACCTTCTGTCTGGAAAAGCTACATAGAATATGAAAGTCTGATTTGGAATCCTTTTCTTCTGCGTTGAGGTTTAAACCTGTCATTTCAATGTTATTCAAGAAACAAACACCCTGGCCTAATTTTTCACACAGCTGGTGGCTCCACACTGCCGGCTAAAAAGACAAGAGTGGGGATGGAAAGTTAGGGCTGTCTGGTTGTTAGCTCTGATAGTCTTCTGCCCCCATCTGGGATGATGATTAGGCTGCAGATCTCTTGGCCACAGATGATCGACAGGTCTCCGATCCCAGCAGAGCCATTGAGAATGCCACTTCCAGGGCAGCATGTGGCGCAGTGGATGGCACTGGGACTGCGGCACAGAGGACCCGGGTTCGAATCCCGGCCCTGGGTCACTGTCCTTGTGGTTTGCACATTATCCCCATGTCTGCGTGGGTTTCACCCCACAACCCAAAGATGTGCTGGTTAGGTGGATTGGCCATGCTAAATTGCCCCTTAATTGGAAAAAAAAAATAATTGGCTACTCTAAATTTATTTAAAAAAAGAGAATGCCACTTCCAGGACTGCAGTCAGACCTCCATGAGGCAGAATAGTAATGGAAGTGGAGTAGTTTTGCCAGGGATAGTCCAGCAGGCTCCTGATAAGGGTGTTGGGTGACCCTGATTGAGAGTTTGTGGAGAAGCAAACTGTTGATGATTGTTGAACTGCACCTTGAGCCTAAGTTATACCGTGGCATGCTCATTGGAGTTAGCTGCTTGGTCCATTTGTTCTAAAGCATTGAACAAATGCAAATTACACAATGTCATTAATGTTTGTATACCGAATTGTAAAAGATAATTTTTTATTTTCTAAACTTTAATTCTTATTTCAGAGGTGCAGTCGTGGGCTTTTAAATTCCCTTTAGTCAGGGAGCAAGTATATAAAACGGTAATAAAAAAGGTGATGGCACAAACCAAAGGACTCTATCCTGCCCCACTGAAAATCATTGAGGTATGTTTAAAACTGTATTTACAGAGGTTAATTATGCTGAGATGAGTAGAACAGTGTGGAATTCAAATTAGTGATTTAATTTATTGCTTCATTTAAGGTTGTGAAAACTGGATTAGAGCAGGGATCAGATGCTGGTTATCTGATTGAATCACAGGTAAGGTACACACATTACACATTAAAAAATCATGAGAGTCTGGGGGAAAGTTAATGAGATTAGAATCAAATTATGCCTAGAAAGTAGCTGTGAGATGTATTGGAAGTGAGAGAAGTGTTTTTAAAAAAACTTGAACACGTGTAAAAAGAAAGTTGCTCAATGTTGTATCTCTGTAGCTTAACCAAAACCTGGCGTTCAACCCTAACGTTTTACAAAGGTTCTCCCTCTAATTGCATCTGACGCCATGCCTCCAATTGTCATTCCCATTCACATTTTACTTTGTAGCAATGTGTCAGATTTTGCATCAATGCAGTAGTGGGATTTTCAAGTGAGTACAAGTTTTTAAAGTTTTATTCCCAATTCACATTTATGGCTCAATTTGTAAATTGTTTCGTAACATAACACAATATCTAGATTTAACTTAGTCACTGTACCAAATGCGTTACAAAGGAACTAAACCTTATAATGGGTGACATGCAACTTGCTTCTAACAAAACAGTTGCAATATTACACAAACCTGATAGCTGTCTTCATAGTCCTATTTCATTCTCTCAACTAATTATGCCGTTTTCATACGTGTTGCTGAAGTTGTTAACAACCTGCAACAGGCATTCTTGATAATACCGTTAAGTCATTCTATTCTGGACCCTGGGAAATCTCTTTCATTTCTTGACTAGAAATTTGGAGAACTGGCGATGACAAATGAATCAAAAGCCCTGACTGGACTTTATCATGGTCAAGTAGCATGCAAGAAGAACAAGTTTGGAAAACCACAGAAGGAAACTGAGTATGTACATTTCTTCAATAAAATGGATTTCCGGTGTTCCCTTTCCAAACCTGGCCAAGAATGTTCAAAGGATTCCTTTTCCTGTGTGATTTTTGTCATGCAATATCACAGTTGAAACTACTGTTGCTTTCACCTGAGACCATGGGTTTTTATGGTCTGGAATTGTAGCTTTTTGAAAAACTGTAACAGAAAAGTGATTCTCTTAAACGTAGGGTTGTTTGCTTGATCACAGTAATGCTAAGCCACGCTGCTCTGTATAGGAATAATCAGCTACCTGGTGCTCTGATTATTTTCTATTTGCTTAGCCAGGAGTAATTTTATAATTTATTTTTTCTGCAAGCAGCCTGTTAAGTGGATTTAAGCAAAAATACAATAACACTATCCCTCCTCTCCACACCCTGCTTCGACTATGATTTAGTTTCAGTGTTGACAGTGGTGGCTTATTCTCCGACTTCTGAAGGAATTAAGGCCTGAATGCAGTTGTATTTGTCTGAAAAATATATTTTAATTCTTTAAACTTTTGCAAAATTCTGAACATAAAACTTCCATTTATACTAGAGCAGGGGTGGGCAAACTTTTCCGTGCAAGGGCCACATTCAGAAATTCACAATTCACAAAGGGCCGCATAGTATATTAAGTAAAATAATTACTTCACCCGGTTATGATTCTGGGCGCCTCATATAGAACATAGAACAGCACAGAACAGGCCCTTTGGCCCTCGATGTTGTACCGAGCAATGATCACCATACTCAAGTCAACGTATCCACCCTATACCAGTAAGTAACCCAACAGCCCCCCCCATTAACCTTTTTTTAAAAAAAAATTTTTTTTTTTTTAAATTTTTAAAAAAAAAAATTTTTTTTTTTTTTTAATGACTTGGTGGGCCGCAGAAATACCTTTGGCGGGCCGCATGCGGCCCGCGGGCCGTAGTTTGCCCACCCCTGTACTAGAGGATTCCACTCCCTCTCCTCCATTTACACAGTTGTCATTAATCTGCACTGGAAACATCATAGTTTGTGTGCTTGATCAGAGTTGAACAGTGTAAACAGTGGGGATTAATTTTTTTAATTCGCAGTGTGTGCTACTTGAGGCTTGGTGCTTTTTTGATATTTTAATTCATGTCACGGAATTGTCCAAAATTTTGATAAGTCACCATTCTCAGAGCTCCTTGGCATGTAATGCACCATTCTTGGAAATTCTTATATTGCAGTCAGATTTTTCTATTTGTACTTCATGCTCTTGCAACATTAACAATTAGAGTTATTAATTTTGGATTCTGAGCATGAGTGACAGCGTTTTGTTTATCCTATGCTATTCAATAGTTTTTAGTTATGCTTTTAATCTCTGAAGTGCCAGCCGCCCAGATTCTGTTATAAATGAGCATCAACAGCTATTCAGTGAATTTTGTACACTTGGCCGTATACTTTCTCTGACCTCTTACACTGGATCTGCTACAATTAGAAATCTATTTCAATACAAAATCTTCCATAGGAAATCTTGAACCTGAGAGAGCATGCATGCAATCATGAATCTCCTTTTCCAATCATCAGATTGGAAAATCATTACTGAGCCATACAGAATTTGAATCAAGACACGTCAGTTAAGGATATTTAATTCCATGTCAAATTACATGAAGAAAGCAAAATAGAGATGAAAAGAAAGATGGGACCCAGAGAGAAGCAAAAAAAAATAAGGAAAAAGTTTTTTAAATTTCCAACAATTAAAAGAATGATGTTCCACATATTTTGTGCTGCCAGAGAGGCTGTTGCAAAGTAATTGAAACTTAACATGGTACCAAAATTTGCCTACACTGGAATGGATGAATCCTAACTTCTTCTGGTGAGTTAATAGTAATCTATCATAGAAATACTACAACCTCAATCCATTCCATATGTTTTTCAATGCTGAAAAGATGGAGAAATACCATATTAGTTTTATTTATAGTTTCAAAATCTTTTGTTATTAGTGCATTAATTGATGTATTGCAACTGATTTTCTTCAGGAAAATAGCTATTTTGGGTGCTGGTCTAATGGGAGCTGGTATTGCACAGGTCTCGATAGACAAAGGCATTCTAACAGTCCTAAAAGATACTACATTGGAAGGCCTTGAAAGAGGTCAACAACAAGTCTATAAAGGGTATGTAAACCATTGTGTCTGACATCCTTTATTTAGTGTTTTTACTGATGAACCATTTCAGTATTGGAATTCAAAAGACATTGTTAGATGATTTGTGCAATCTTGTGCTTGTTTAAGCTACAAAATGGTTATTTTATAATTTTGTATCATTCATTTGTTAAATTATATAGAATGGCAATAAAAAGGATGCAAAGCGGCTGCAGGGTGACTTGGACAGGCTGGCTGAATGGGCAAATACTTGGCAAATGCCAGATAATGTGGGTAATAAATGTGAGGTTATCCACTTTGGTGGCAAAAACAGGAAGGCAGATTATTATCTGATGGTGGTAGTTTAGAAAAGCGGGAAGTGCAACGAGACCTGGGTGTCATGGTGAAACAGTCACTGAAAGTTAGCATGCAGGTACAGTAGGCGGTGAGGAAAGCTAATGGCATGCTGGCTTTCGTGGTGGGAGGTTTTGGGTATTGGAGTAGGGATGTCTTGCTGCAATTATACAGAGCCTTGGTGAGGCTGCACCTTGAGCATTGTGTGCAGTTTTGGTCTCCTAGTTTGAGGAAGGGCATTCTTGCTATTGAGGGTGTCCAGCGAAGATTCACCAGACTAATTCCCGGGATGGCAGGACTGATATATGAAGAAGACTGGATCGACTGGGCTTGTACTCACTGGAGATTAGAAGAATGAGAAGAGATCTCATAGAAACAATAAAATCCTGATGGGACTGGACAGGCTAGGGCGGGAAGAATGTTCCCGATGTTGGGGACATCCAGAACTAGGGGTTACAACCTAAGAATAAGGGGTAAGCCATTCAGGACTGAGATGAGGAATACCTTCTCTCCGAGAATTGTGAACTTATGGAATTCTCTACCACAGAAAGCTGTTGGGGCCAGTTCATTGGATATATTGAAGAGGGAGCTGGATGTGGCCCTTACAGCTAAAGGGATCAAGGGGTATGGAGAGAAAGCGGGAGTGGGATACTGAATTTTCATGATCAGCCATGATCGCATTGAATGGTGCTGCAGGCTCGAAGGGCCAAATGGCCTACTCCTGCACCTATTTTCTGCTAATATTTTAAGGTTTTGAATAATACAAGAATGTTCATTCATTTATTGGTGCAGGAGTGCTTAATGTAGTATGTATTGATGGGTTCATGTCTCTTTGGAATCCTGACAGACTAAATGATAAGGTAAAAAGAAGGAATTTAACACCATTTGAACGTGATAGACTCCAGTCAAACCTGATTGGTCAATTAGACTACAAAGGATTTGAAAAGGCAGATATGGTAATTGAAGCAGTTTTTGAAGATATAAAAATCAAACACAGTGTGCTGAAGGAAGTCGAAGCTGTAAGTTATTTTTTAAATCAAAGCCTATTAAATCAAATCTTGTGTATTGATCAACAATTGTGTATTGTAGTTAAATAAGACTTTTCTAGATTTGGAGTCTGACGTTTGAACTTTTGACCAATGCGGCTGACTTTTAATCCTCCCTGCTTAACGAAAACCTGGGTGAATGGGAGTTAAAGCTACATGGTACTTTTTTGCTGCTTAGACACTGCCTCTGCAGCTGCTTTAAAACTGGGCAGCTGAGTTGTCCCTCTGACCCGGGTTAATGCTACTATGTAGCATAATAAATATGAAAATTGGGGATCCATTGTGCAGAAAATACCAAGGCAATTTTAACATCCATTGTGTATGCTCCAACCAATAAAACCTGCCATAGCAGAAGCAGAGGCTTACGAATAAGTAGAAAATTTATTTGCCATGGCAGGAGGAATAGAAATGCTTCTCCAGGCCACAGAAGGCAAGTATAGTCTCCTCTTGACCTGGGCTCCGTGCTTCCTTCGCAATCACGTTTGCGAAGCCCTCCCTAATCCCATTTTCTGATTAACCGGAGTGTCTGCTGGCAGCATCTGTACCATTGGATCTTTGTGGGACAGTAGCCAGCCAGCTGCTTCTCTATACCTTTTAAAATTGACTGGGTTTCCCATGCCAATTAAGTTTGGCACCTCTCCTCTGAGTTCCACCTGGTAGTTAAAATCCCTCCTTTTTTGTTACATGGGTGTGTGACTCTCACAAGGGGTTCAATCCCCATTCCAGCAGTTAATATAACTTTTTTGCTGTTCATGTTGACAAGTCAACTTTCACACAGAAAACCTATTTTGCACTGCCTTCTACATTGCATCTTCCTCATCTGTAAAGTTTCTTAATACTCTCAACATGCTTGCCTAGAAACACTTAATCGTACTCAGATTAATGTATCATACTTTGCTTTTTGTATACAAGTTTCATAGATTATTCATGGCTGTTTTTTAAAGTGCAGAACTGTCATTTTCTTTTCTCTGACAGGTTGTAGCTCCTCATTGTATATTCGCTAGTAACACTTCAGCTCTTCCAATTTCTGAAATTGCGTCTGTCAGTAAGAGACCAGAAAAGGTAAGTTGTGAATATTTGTGTACTTTCTCCAAATATTAGTGAACAAACATAGAAATTTAATGGATCTAAACCACATTGAAGTATGATGCAAGACACTGGTCTTTTCCTTGTTAGTGGATTTATTGACAGGATGCAGCGTTACAGATCTCTGCCTCCAAGCTAGATCCCCAGAGTTCTAGCTCATTCTCTATATATACTACTTTAAGCCCAACAGTAACCAAATTCACAAGGGACAGCCTCTTAATGGGACATTGTAACAAATGACAAAACATTGAAGAAACTTGTCTATTTAAATTAAAATGTTGTTTCCAGGGCGGCTGATGCACTCCAGCACAACTTTCTTCACATGTGCTCCATCCTTAATCAAACAATGCCCTGTATATCTTTAACAACATAATCTACCAACCATCAACAATACGCATTAAAAGTTCAAGACAGCAAAATGCAGAATATAACCGTGAATTTGGAAATTATAGGTTCCTCATTCACATAAATTGGAATTTAGAAATCTTTAAACTAGCAATGTAATAAATTAAAAGCAAAACACTGAGGACGCTGGAATTCTAAAATAAAAACAATGCTGGAAAAACTCTGGTCTGGCTTCATCTATGGTATGGAGAGAGAAACAGAGTTAACATTTTGAGTCCATATGACTTCAGATTATTGCATTATTGTATGCAAAATATGAGCCTATGAAACATTTGAAATCCAGTGGAGTAGTTTTTGAGCAACTGTATTTGTCAATTTTTTTAACCAAGTACTGTATATTATGAAAGTTTGAATTGCAGAACGAATGTATTAAATGTATCTGAAAGTGAAAATATGCTGAATTATAATGCAGTTATATCAATTTTGAGGCAGTGACTTGTACATGCCCTACTCCAGAACTGATCTCATTGTAGATCTGTTCAGAGTAATCTTGTGGTTCAGTGCCCTCAGATTCACTTAAGTACCTGACATAATTGCTTTTCACTGAACTTCAGAAGCTATCAGAGTATTCATCAATGATCACGCTCAAATCGTATCCATTTTCAGCCTGGGTAAATGGAGCTTTTCATGTTACACTTACCATTGCCCATATAAAAGTTATAACAACCTTTATTAAAATATTATATTCACAAGTAGGCTTACATTAGCACTGCAATGAAGTTACTATGAAAATCCACACTCCGGCGCCTGTTCAGGTACACCGAGGGAAAATTCTGAATGTCCAATTCACCTAAAAAGCACGTTTATTGGGACTTGTGGGAGGAAACCGGAGCAAACAGACAGGGGGAGAACGTGCAGACTCTGCACAGACAGTGACCCAAGCCGGAATCGAACCTGGGACCCTGGCACTCTGAAGCAATGGTGCTACCGTGCCACCTGGTATGAAGGCACCGCTGAGATATGAACTCATGATCTCCTGTTTATTATGCAGGCCACAGCCAAAAGTTTGTGACTGTTTAGTTTAATTGGCTAGACAGCTAGTGGTGGATCAAATTAACGGCAATGTCACAGGGTTCAATCCCCATTCCAGCTGAGGGCGGCATCGGAGGGGGGGAGATTCCTCCCTCCTCACTCTCCCCCTCCTCGCTCTACCCCTCGTAAAAATCACAGCACTTAGATGTGGATCAAGGAACAATCACCTTCAGACAGAGAACTGCTGCCTCAGTGCCAGGGAACCAGGTTCAAATCCGGCTTTGGGTGACTGTGTGGAGTTTGCTCAATCTGTCCGTGTCTGTGTGGGTTTCCTCCAGTTTCCTCCCACAGTCCAAAGATCTGCAGGTTAGATGGATTGGCCATGCTAGAATTTCCCTTTAGTGCCCAGGGATGTGCACATTAGGTGGGGCTATGGGATTGCAAGGGAGAGGAAGGGGACCTGGTTAGAGTTCTCTTTCAGAGGGTCGGGGCAGACTCTACGGGCCGAATAGCTTCCTGCACTGTACGGATTCTATGAACCCGAGAAGAAGATAAAAGTTACAACATAGCAAATTCTGCCTAACCAGTCCAAGTTGGCATTTGGTGTCCATGCAAACAAATAGTTTATTTGCCCATCGACTTCCCACATCCCTTCAATCCTTTGCCCTTTGTCCAACTATCCAATCTCATTTCGAACGTTGACAGATTCTGTCTTCAATAATTACACCAGAAATACATTCCACAGCTTCGACTATGAACAAATTTCCCCCTTTCATTGAAATCTTTAGCACTTAGTCCAGTATTCATAGCCTCTTCTTGTTGCCTCAACTTATAGAAATAGTTGCTTAATTGGCCTTCAATGAAGAAGGCATTTTGCTGGATAGTAAAATGAACATTTTGAACAGTACTGGTATCACAATGAGGAGGCAGCATGGTTTTATTAATACGTAACGACAAAGTTATTCATGTTCGGCAACTTGGGAATTTCAATGCCCATGGAATCATTGTTATTTTCTCAGGTTTGAGAATTTGATTGAAACTTTGTCAAACACCTTTTCAAAATCCAAGTAAGCTACCCAAACTAGAGACCCAAAGCCAGGCGTGATGTAGGTGAGGTGTCCCACATCGGGTGGCTCCCACCAAGAATGTTGTAAGAAGACTGAAGTCCGGTCCCAGGGAAATTCTGGAGGAATACAAAAAAGAAAAGAAAGAAGTTTTAAAGAAACTTGGTGAAAGTTTTTTTTCTTCTTTATTTGAAGGAAGAATTTTTTGCTTTTCTATAAAAAATAAAGATTGAAGAAGGAAAGAAGGGTGAAAAAAAAAAGGAAAAATAATAAGTCGTTAAAGGATGTGAAAAGCAGCGTTGAGGAAGGGAGGAAACGCGGGCTCGCCGTTGAATGAGAGGTCCAGCAAAAGTGCTGACAAGATGGCGGATGTCGAACCACATGATGGGGTCGCACTACTTACGGTGGAGAAGATGACCGAGATGATGGCGGTGGAGCTGGAAAAGCAGCTGCGAGGCACATGGAGGCTTTGAGGAAGGAGAATGAGGTCACATTGAAGTCATTGGTGGAGGAGGCAATCGCCCCGGTGAGGGTAGCTGTGGCAAAGACATCAGCCGAGGTGAGAGAACACGGCGAGAAGATGAAGGAAGTGGAGGAGGCTGTGTCGCAACACAGCGACCAGTTCACCTCTATGGGGGATGAGCTGTGGAGGGGGGGTGGAGGTCAACAGAGGACTCCGAGCAAAGCTAGAGGACTTGGAGAACCACTCGAGGCGGCACAATCTGAGAATTGTGGGCGTACACGAAGGGACAGAGGGCCCACGGCCAACAGAGTACTTCGCTAAGAAGTTGGTGGAGTTGATGTGGGAGGGTGAGAACCCCTCCCGGTTACGAGCTGGACCAAGCTCATCGGTCATTAAGGCCGAAGCCCAAAGTGAATGAGCCGCCAAGAGCAGTAATTATTTGCTTCCATAAGTACTGCATGAAGGAGAAGGTATTAAGCTGGGCGAAGCAGAAGCACGAGGTGCAGTGGGATAGTGCTGGAGTTCGGATCTACCAGGACTTGACGGTGGAGTTGGCAAAAAGACGAGCAGCGTTCGGGCGAGTGAAGGCGGCACTGTACAAGAAGGGGGTGCGATGTGGTATGGTATACCCAGCAAAGCTGAGGGTGTCGTATGGTGCCAAAGACTTGTATTTCGAGACAGTGGAGGCGGCTGAGGCATTCGTGAGGGCAGAAGGCTTGGGACAGACGTGAGGAGCGGAGCTGGAAGAGAGACTGTGGACTGTGATTGGGGAGGTGGAAAATGTATAAATGTTATAACTTTCTTTTTTACTGACGTGTATTGTAATTTACTTCTCTTTACAGAGTTCAAGTTATTGGTTGGGTTGATTGGCATTCTGTGTTGCGACGGTTATATCTTATTTAGTGAACTGTACGGGTTGGATTGTTGTTTTTGTTTTTCTTTCTCTGGGATTGGGTGGGACGGGGCGGTAAAGTCGTCTAGTGAATGGAGGTGAGGTGAGAGGAGGGCTGCGGACATTGGAGCCTGGTTAGCAGGTTTCGATAAGCCTCCGAGGCGAGGGGGTGGGTGGGATTGATGCTGGGGAATGTTTTTTCGAAAGGAAATGTGGGGGGGGGGGTTTGGGAGGGGGGGAAGCGGTTCGATGTTAATAATGGATAGGGGCGGGTCGGGCTCATGATGCCCAGTGGTATGGTGATGGTGGATACGAAGTGGGGGGGGGGGGGGGGGGGGGGGCGGTGGTTGTGCGAGACCCCCAGTTAGGATAGTCACGTGGAACGTGAGGGGGTTAGGAGGTCCGGTCAAGGGTTCTTGCGCATCTTAAAAGTTTGAAAGCCGATGTGGCAATGCTTCAGGAGACTCACTTGAGAGTGAAGGACCAGGTGAGACTTAAAAAGGGCTGGGTTGGTCAGGTGTTTCACTCAGGATTTGACGTAAGGGCTCGAGGTGTAGCGGTAATGGTCAGCAAAAGAGTACGCTTCCAGATGGAGAAGGTGGTGGCAGATCAGAGGGGTAGATATGTGATTGTGACAGGAGCACTGGAGGGGAGGTTAGTGGTGCTGTTAAGTGTATATTGTCCCAATTGGGATGATGTGGGATTCGCAAAGAAGGTGTTTGGAGCCATCCCCGACTTGGACACACAAACTGATAGTGGCTGGGGGGGACTGGAACTTGGTGCAGGAGCCACGGTTGGACAGGTCACGGCCGTGCTCGCTGGTCCCATCAGGGGGGGCGAAGGCGCTGGCTGGGCTAATGGTGGAAATGGGAGGGGTGGATCCTTGGTTTCTGCACCCAAGGAAAGGGGAGTACTCGTTTTTCTCAGCAGTCCGTAAGGTATATTCGCGATTCGACTTTTTCGTGGTGGGGAGGACTTTGCTGGCTGGGGTTAAGGGGTCGTAATACTCGGCAATTGCAATGTCAGATCACGCTCCGCATTGGGTGGATATGGTACTGGAGAAGGGGGTAGCGCAGAGGCCGGGATGGAAATTAGATGTGGGACTTCTGGGGGACCAAGGGTTCTGTGACAAAATTGAAAACATAATTGTAGGTTTCAACTGTACGGGTGAGGTGTCGAAGGCAGCTGTCTGGGAGGTTCTAAAGGCGGTGGTGAGGGTTGAGGTGATTTTGTTTAAGGCCAGGGTGGACAAGGTGGAGAGGTTGGAGTGGCAGAGGGTAATAGATTAGATTTTGGAGGTAGATAGGAGTTATGCAGAAGATGGGGACCCAGCGAAGCTGGAAAAGAGGAAGGAACTACAGGTGAGCTTCGACCGACTATCTACCAGGAAGGTGGTGCGCCAACTGAGACGAACAAGGGGTGCAGTTTATGAACATGGAGATGTTAGCAGGTCAACTCCGGAGGGAGGCAGCGGTAAGAGAAATTGTTCAGGTGAGGAATAGGGCAGGGTTTTTGAGAAATTTTATGAGTTTGTACAGGTCCGAGCCACCTGGGGGAGACCACGAGATGCAGGAATTTCTAGATGGGTTGGAATACCCAAGGTTAGGGGAGGGGGACAGAACTACATTAGAAGGAGTGATAGTGGAGCAGGAAATAAAGGATGCTGTTGGGAGGATGCAGTCTGGGAAGGTGGCAGGGCAGAATGGGTTTCTGGTGGAATATTATAAAAAATTCAAGGATAACTGGCACCCTTGATGGTGGGGATGTTTGAAGAGGCGATAGGGAAGGGGGTGTTGCCACAAACTTTGGGGCAGGCATCGATTACCCTATTGCTAAAAAAAAAACATGGATCCGACGGAGTGTGGGTCGTATAGACCCACATCACTTCTGAATGAGAACACAAAAGTATTGGCGAAGGTACTGGCGGGTAGGCTGGAGGAGTGCCTTAGAAGGTGATAGGTGAAGGTCAGACGGGGTTCGTGAGAGGGAGGCAGCTCTTTTCAAACACTAGAAGGGTATTGAACGTCGTTATGGCACCGGCGGAGCAGAAGGAAACAGAGGGGGTTGTGAAATTGGGCGCTGAGAAGACGTTTGCTCGGTTAGAATGGGGGTACTTGAAAGCAGTTCTGGAGCGGTTTGGGATTGGACCAAGATTTGTGAACTGGGTAAAGCTACTATATAAGGAGCCGAGGGTGAGTGTCCGCACAAACAACATCAGCTCGAGATACTTTTCTCTCCACCGTGGAACGAGGCTGGGATGTCCTTTGTCCCCCCCCTGCTGTTTGCACTCGCGATTGAGCCGTTGGCCATCGCATTAAGAAGTTCGGGGATTTGGAAAGGAATAGTGCCGGGGGAGGGGGGAATAGAGCGTAGGGTGTCCTTATATGCCGATGACTTGCTGTTATACGTGTCGGAACCAAGTGTGCCGATAGGGGGAATATTGGAGCTACTTCGAGTGTTTGGGTCTTTCTCTGGGTACAAATTAAATCTAGACAAAAATGAGTATTTTGTGGTGGCTCGGGCGGGGATGGAGGCAGGGGTGGGGGGGGCTGCCATTCCATAGGGCAGCGACTCACTTTCGGTACCTGGGGGTGCAGTTTGCCCGGGAGTGGGGGGGGGGGGTGCTCTGCAGATCACAAAATTTTTAGTTTGGTGGGGAGAGTGAAAGCTGATCTGGCAAGGTGGGATGGTCTCCCTCTGTCACTGGCGGGTCGGGTACAGACAGTTAAAATGAACGTGTTGCCGCGATTTCTGTTTACTTTTCAAAGCCTGCTGATTTTCCTGCCAAAGGCTTTTTTCAGAGTGATTGAGGGAAGGATTCCTTTGTTCATATGGGGAGGGAAGGTGGCCAGAGTTAGAAAGGTGCTGCTACAGAGGAGAAGGCAGGCAAGGGATTTGGGTCTTCCGAACCTGATGTATTACTCGGGGGGGGCGAATGTGGGGAAGGTGCGGAGCTGGGTCAGAGGGGTTGATTCCCAGTGGGTCAGAATGGAGGAGAGTTTGTGCAGGGGGTGGGGATTGAAAGCACTAGCAACAGCGCCGCTCCCGATGGCCCCAGGAAATACTCAAGGAGTCCGGTAATAATAGCTTCATTGAGAATTTGGAGGCAGTTTCGCCAACACTTCGGGTTGGGGCAGGGTCAAGGGAAATGCCAATTTGGGGGAATCACAGATTTGAGCCAGGGAGGTGGGATAGAAATTTTTGGAAATGGGAGGAGAAGGGGATTAAGACACTAAAAGATTTGTTTCTTAGGGGTTGGTTTGAAGGAGCTGGAAGCGAAGTATGGGCTGGAGTAGGGAGAAATGTTTAGATACATGCAGGTTCGAGATTTTGCCAGAAAGGAAATACAGAGCTTCCCGGTTGAGCCGGCCTCCACATTGCTGGATAAGGTGCTGACGACGGGGACTGGAGAAGGGGGTAGAGTCAGCGGTTTAGGGAGCTATTTTGGAAGAGGTGAAGGCACCACTGGAAGGGATCAAAGCAAAGTGGGAGGAAGAGTTGGGAGAGGATATGGAGGAGGGGTTCTGGTGTGTGAATGGCTCCACCTCGTGCGCAGGGTTGGGGCTGATACAGTTGAAGGTTGTATACAGAGCACACCTCACAAGGGCGAGAATGAGCCGATTCTTTGAAGGAGTAGAAGATGTGTGTCAATGTTGCGGGGGGCTCCCCGCTAATCACGTTCATATGTTTTGGTCCTGTCCAGAGCTAGAGGATTACTGGAAGGAGGTTTTTAGGGTAATTTCCAAAGTGGTGCACGTGAAACTGGACCCGGGCCCCCGGGAGGCCATATTCGGGGTGTCGGACCAGTGAGGATTGGAACCGGGTGCAGAGGCAGATGTTGTAGCCTTCGCCTCGTTGATCGCCCGAAGGCGAATCCTGATGGGTTGGAGAGCAGCCTCTCCACCCTGTGCCCTGGCGTGGCGGGGGGACCTGTTGGAATTCTTGACTCTTGAGAAGGTTACGTTTGAACTGAGGGGAAGGATGGAGGGGTTCTACAATTCATGGGCATTATTCATTATGCACTTTTAAGAACTGGATAACATCGAACATTAGTTGGGGCGTGTGGGTGGGAGGGTTGGGGAGAGGGGGGCTGTGTGTGTTAATGGCGATGATGGGTGATCCCTAATTCCTTTTTGTCATTTGTTTGCGTGAACATGCGGACTAATGTTTGGGGTTTGGTGGGAGGATGGGATTGTTGTTATTGATATGGGGATTGACATATTTGTTACTGATTACTGTTCATTGTTGGTGGGTGTAAATTTGGGAGAAAATGTGAAAAAGGAGGAGAATAAAAATATTTTTAAAAGGAACTACCCATACTAAATTGGGTCAGGCATGGCATTAGTTTATCTCATCAAAGAATAGGACTTTTGAGGCATTGTTTATTGATTAAAATCATGCTACCTACTCTCAATGATACCAGTGCTGTTCAAAATGTTCATTTTTCTGATGCAGCAGAATGTTTTCAAACACTCCTATATTATAGATATTAAGCTAACTGATCTGTAATCAGATTTTTTGAATCTTGGAACTGCATTTACCGAACAACTGATTAGCTTCTCCAATATTTGTTGATATCTGGAAAATATTAATTGATGAAATGTTTATCATATTTTGAGGTTAGTGTGTCCTTCGTGATTACTGTTCAGAGCTTGTTAATATTTTGCCTTTATCATCTGTCTAGGTAATTGGAATGCACTATTTCTCCCCTGTGGACAAGATGCAGTTGCTGGAAATCATCACCACAGATAAAACCTCCAAAGAGACAACTGCGGCTGCTGTAGCAGTTGGACTTAAACAGGGAAAAGTGATCATTGTAGTAAAGGTAATTTACTCATCACCTTTTTATATTGTATTTGTAACATTTAACGTCTCTGGTCCTAAACTATAGCTTATTCTCAAACGTGTATAGAATTTATCCAAATGTGAATAAATCTGTCAAGTTGGAGTTTTTCTTTAAATCACAAATCATCCACAAAAGGCTCTTTTTAAAGTTACAATATTGATTTTGAAAATAAGATCACTTCTCACAGTCTTGTTTCCTCCCTGTTCCGTTATTATGGATGGAGAGCATGTTTTGTAAGTTCCCTTTTCGCCCATGGACATAATTTTGCCTATATTTTATTTCCTGCTTAGCCACCATACTATTGCATTTTGTTCCAGTACTCCTATCATCACTCTTCAGTTTAATGGGTGGGTAGCATTTTAAATCTTTAGTGAGAACAAAACTAAGTGAGACAGTAGCTGTTAGGTGGGGATGGCAGGGGAGAAACTGGATTTATAACGTTAGGTGAAAAATTATACAGCCTCATCTTCTTTCCGCCTGTGGCGAAGTTTCACTTTTTTCTATGATTGGTTTGTTGTTTATCCAATGCATGTGTCCCATGAATTAGGGTTGTAATTGCTTGTAACATACTGGGTGAATTGAATGCCAAGTCAGGCTTAGAAATAAAGAGGAAAAATAAAGAAGCAGAATTAGGCGATTCAGCCCATCCAGTCTGCTCCGCCATTCAATCATGGCTGATATTTTTCTCATCCCCATTCTCCTTCCTTCTCCCCATAACCCCTGATCCCCTTTTTTACTTTTTGAAATTTAGAGTACCCAATTCATTTTTTCCAATTAAGGGGCAATTTAGCGTGACCAATCAACCTATCCTGCACATTTTTGGGTTGTGGGGGTGAAACCACGCAAACATGGGGAGAATGTGCAAACTCCACACGGACAGTGACCCAGAGCTGGGATCGCACCTGGGACCCCGGCGCCATGAGGCAGCAGTGCTAACCACTGCACCAACGTGCTGCCCCTGAACCCCTTATTAATCAAGAACCTATCTATCTCTGTCTGAAGGACATTCGGTGAATTAAGAGAAATAAAAAGAGACAAAGGAATTATTTTTTAAAACTTACATTTAAAAGAATAACTGTTAACTTCCAGTGCCCGACAGGCTGGTTGGCAGTAATTAATAATTTGCTAAAAAAATTTACAACTATTTGAGGCTTAATTAAATATGTGCAAACCTTTAAATAGCTCCCAAAATCACATCAGTTCAGATCAGCTTCTAACTTTCTATAGCAAATCCAGATCATAAATGTGGTGCAAATACAGCAATTTGACAACTTTTTTTCCATTTCAAAGTTTAATCAGACAATACAATCTCGTTTTCATGAAGCTCATGGTGGAGCAGCTCATCATGGAGAGTAGCTTTTGAATTTGTTTTAATGACACATCTGTGTCATTAAATGAGCACTGTTACCCGTGCCAATTTAAAACAGCAAATTATGGGCCGTTATATTAATAATGTAAACGTAAAGGTAGCAATTTGTGAACTTGAAATAATATGAGGATAATAGTTGCGTTTAACCTTTTGCCCACTTGGCAATGTTCCCTTTGTGTTTCAAGGTCCTGTGTGAATCAGTTTACATCAGACAAACTCACATTTGAACTCCTAATGTACTGCCTGCAGCAGTATGTCAACATGAATATCAGACCTTTGATCCGTCAGTAAACGTGGCGGGTGTGTAGTCACCTTTGGCACAGTTATGGTTTATGCGCTCGGATGGAGGACACATTTTTTTCTTTGCCTTCCAATTCAGTTCAGTAGTACTTCACTCCATTATTTATGTTCTACTTGTCTTTTTTTTCCCCTGAGAGCTCATCGCCATCCGGTCTCCACTGGTCCTTGGAAAGAGCACCCTACTTGGGCCCACGCCTCCGCCCTGTCCCCGTGGTCCAGTGGCCCCAGCTAGCCTTTTGGAACCTAGGGGGCGGTTTGGCATGGCCAGTCCACCTATCCTTCGCATCTTTGGATTGTGGGTGGAAACTGGAGCACCCAGACATGAGGTGAGGGTGCAGATCACACGGACGGTCACCCGAGGCCAGAGTTGAGCTCGGGTCCCTGGAGCTGTGAGACAGCAGTGCTAGCCACTGTGCCGTCGTGCTGCCCTTCCCCGCCAAACTCCTCCAGGGCAGGGTAGTCAGGTGGGAGGACATCCTGCTCCCATCCCTCAGAAAAAGTACTTCCCACCTTTCCTGGATGGCCTGGAAGAGAATCCGTAGGGAGGCTTTGCTGAAGCATAGTTCTGATGGTTTGGTTTTTCTCAGCATCATGGATTCCCTGTTCTGCATCACACCTAACCTGCAGTAATTGAAAGCCTATTGGGGCCTCCTCGATAATTAATGAGGTTAAAATGGGCAGCACGGTAGCACAGTGGTTATGCGGCTCCAGGGTCCCGGGTTCGATTCCCGGCTTAGGTCACTGTCTGTGCAGAGTCTGCACGTTCTTCCCGTGTCTTCTTGGTTTTCCTTCGGGTGCTCCAATTTCCTCCCACAGTCCGGGGATGTGCAGGTTGGGTGGATTGGCTGTAATGAATTGCCCTTCGTCTCCGAGGGGGTTCGGTGGGGTTGCGGGGATGGGATGGGGTGGAGGCGTGGGCTTAAGTAGGGTGCTCTTTTCAGGAGCCGGTGCAGACTCGATGGGCCGAATGGCCTCCTTCTGCACTGTAAATTCTACGATTACCTGTCAAAAATATTAGTTTGTGACTTGTTCCCAGGCTTCATTGACCATCCATGTTTGGAGGTGAAAATGTTGATTGAATCAAACCTTTTTTTGAGTATGAATACCTAAGTATGAATGCTATTAAGAATGCTGTTTGCTCCAGGCTGATAACACTTTGGACCCAGCCATGAAATAGGACTCAGGATGTAGGATCAGATGATTTTATCTAATATATTTAAGTTTGATTATTTTGCTCTACTTAAAATGAGAGAAATATCAATAACTTTAGCAGCAACTTTAGCAGTCGTTTAAACATCACTGGTCAGTTGACAGATTGAGTTTTTGTTTGGATTCTTGGTTTGGGAACTCACAAAGTTGCAAATCTAACTACTTTAGATCTAATGTTTCATATTTAAATTAAATGAATCATTGTACTTGTTACTCTTTTAGAAACTTTCTGCTAATCTTACTAACCAAGCCAGAATGAGTGTGAAGGAAGAGAACATTTTTACATGATTTGCATCTAAGCAGTGTCGCATATTGTGGATTTTTAACTTTATTTATTCATCGGTGTCACCCATCTGTAATTGCTCTTGAATATGTGGTAGAGAACTGCTGCGATGAAAGTATTCCCACAGTGCAATTAGGTAAGAGGTTCAAGGATTTTGACCCAGTGATGTAGAAGGACTTGTGATATATTTCCAAGTCAGGATGGTATATGGGTTTGGAAGGGTAGTGTTCTCATGAGCCTTGCTTATGTCCCCCTGCATTCGCCAAAAGTAAGCAGAAGATCTAGGCAGTCTTGACAACGGTTGGGAAGTGCGATTGCAGAAACCTCTTGAGTTGCTGCAGTGCACCCTGTGGATGGTGCATATTGCATCTGATGTGCATTGATTAATGCAATGGGTGAGGTGTCAGTCGTGTTGCTGCTTTGTCCCGGATAGTGCTGACTTTAAGAATCTTTGACAGTCAT
The DNA here is from genome assembly GCF_902713615.1 of Scyliorhinus canicula. Classification (NCBI taxonomy): domain Eukaryota; kingdom Metazoa; phylum Chordata; class Chondrichthyes; order Carcharhiniformes; family Scyliorhinidae; genus Scyliorhinus; species Scyliorhinus canicula. The sequence continues at coordinate 123,428,420 of NC_052151.1, forward strand.
CCGGATTAGTGCATTTCATCAAACTCTTGACTTGTACCTTTTGGGTGATGGAAAGGAATTAGGTGAATCACATGCTGCACAATAACCAGTTTCTGAACACCTCTTGGAAGCATATATTTATGTAGCTGTTCCAGTTAAGTTTCTGTCTGATGATCATCCCTCTCCCCACCAGGGTGCTGCTGATAGTGAGTGGGAGGGAGGAGTGTGCGCGGTGGGGTTGACAATGGTGGTGATGTTAAATGTCAAAGGGAGCTAATTTTTAATTCTCCTTGATGGTCATTCAGACACTTGCCACTTAATAGCCAAGCCCGAATGCTGTCCAGATCAGTGTTTTTCAAATATTTTTCCCGGGACCCACTTTTACCTGCCAGCCAGCCTTCGCGGCCCACCATTTTTGCTTACTGTTAATTCGGCAGGTGAGCCTTCTTGATACTCACGATCGCACTCCAATCAAATTCAAGAGGAGAGGCAATACCCAATCAAGGTGCAGTGTTCAGCCCGTTCTTTTGCGCTGTTTTCATCTTTGTGAGGACGGAAAATCAAACTTCGCATATGTAGGTCGTTGTGACAGGCAATAGCAACAAATACTTATTTTACTCAGCACTGGTACTCCTTGGAGACGCTACTCCAGAATGCTGACAGCCTCATGGACTTGTGTCGTGTTTTTAATGTGCTGTCTCAGTTTCACAGAAGTTTAGCCTCTTCATTTGGAGTCAGCTGTAAGTTAATAATTGACTCTGGGGTCTCAAACTCAAAAGGATTTTCCACCCACCTCTTCTCTTTCAAAATCTGAAACTTCTCCTCTGGAAAGTAGTGACAAAAATTGTTGATCAGTGCAGCCAGATGCGACTGAATAAGGCTTGCCAGTCTATTGACAGTTCCCTTACTAACACAGTTCCTTTGATGTGTCGTAGCAGTGTGGGTAACATGTAGTAGTTTTGGCTTTCTAGTCACACTTGGCAATGACTTTTGGAAAGCATCTATTTCTTCACAGTGCTGAAAGCAATCACCATCCTTTCCTTGCAATTTGAGGTTTAGTTCATTTAGAATTGAAAAGATTAACAAATTAAAAAAATTAACAAAGCCATACCTCAAGAAATCATCTTTATTCTGCTTTGTTTCCGATTTCAGTTTTTCTTTGTCAGCTGTTCACATGAGGCCCTGGAACTTTGTACAGAGCTAACACAAGCACTGCGTTGTCTTGCCGTAGACTCTCCTGATCAGCTCTGTCAAGCAGCTTCAGTTGTGAGATCCTGGACTGTTTGTTTCTCTGGCTCTCTCTTCCTTATAGCAAAACAACCCATCTTCAGTTCTTCACAGTCCTGTTGCCTTGTGTGCTTGCAGCTAGAAAATGGAGGAATCTCTCCACCATAATTTTGTGGCAAAAGCGCAGATGTACAGGACACGTGACCTGCTCTCTGCCACTGCTTCCGGCTAGAAGACTGTATTGTTCCATTTAAAAGCTGGTCATGGCCAGCATTTTCAATTTAAAAGCCAGTCGCAGTTGTTGGGCGCATTTTCCCGTGATCAGGAATGCTGCGATCGATCGCTCTGAGACCCTCCCGACACCACCAGCGGGTTACAACCCGCAGATTGAAAAACCCTGGTCTAGATCTTTCTGTATGCGAGTACAGACTGCTTCGTTAGAGTTATAGGATGGTATTGAAAATTGAGTAATCATCAGCAAACAACTCCGTGTTTTTAATAGAAAGTTTTAAAAAAACTAAATGTGTACTCGGTCATTACAGAAGACAGCGAAGAGTCAGCCATATTTCTGAGGACTTGCAGTCACATATAGGCTAGATTGGGTAACGGCGATAGGTTTCTTTCCTTAAAGGGAAGAAACAGTTCCTTTTTCAACGGTCTTGTAAATTAATGGTCCCCATTACTGATTGCTGGCTTAGTTATTACAAATTTATTTTGTTAACTGGATTTAAAATTCTTTTTTTTAAATTTAGCGTACCCAATTAATTTTTTCCAATTAAGGGGCAATTTAGCTTGTTTAATCTGTCTAACTTGCACATCTTTATGTTGTGGGGGTGAAACCCACGCAAACACGGGGAGAATGTGCAAACTCCACACAGACAGTGACCCAGAGCCCGGATCGAACCTTGGACCTTGGCACCGTGATCTGCAGTGCTAATCACTGCATCGCTGTGCTGTCCACTGTAGTGATCCTATTGATTGATCGATTGATTTGATTTATTGTCACGTGTACCGAGGTACAAAGAAAAATATTGTTCTGCGTACAGTCCAGACAGATCATTCCATACCTTAAAATACAGAGGACATACATAAATACACTATTTAAATACATAGACATAGACTTCGGGATGGTGAAGCATATGGAGTGTAATACTACTCCATAGAGAAGATGTGTGAAGCAATCACTTCAGTCCATAAGAGGGCCATTCAGGAGTCCGGTAACAGCGGGCAAGAAGCTGTTTTGAACCTGTCAGTGCTTGTTCTCAGACTTTTGTTCTCCTGCCCGATGGAAGAAGTTGGCACAGAGAATGACCCAGGTATGAGGGATCTTTGATTATGCTGCCCGCTTTCCCGAGGCAGCAGGAACAGGATGCTTCTATTCTATCATGTGTTTTCACCTTGGTTCCTGAAGTCTGTTTTCAGCTGCTCGTCTTCTGGCTCTTGACATCCATTTTGAACTCTCACTGATATCTTGGGCTCCATCTAGTGGCAGATAGTCACAGAGGTTTACTGTATGGAAACAGGCCCTACAATCCAATTTGTCCATGCTGCCCTCTAAGCTAGTCCTGGGACCTCCGCTGCTCCCTGCACTGACCAGTTTCTGCCACCAGATGAAGCCTGGTCAATCTAAAAATACTCTGCTGGAAGTGTGTGCAATATTTTCAAACAATTTATATTGGACTGCATATTCTATTTATTTTCTATTCAGTGAGGTATTTTATTTTGGAAGTTATTTTAGCTCGAAATGCAGTGCTGCAAATGTATGGTTATATTATTTGAACATGTACATTGATTTTTTTTCTGGGAGGGTAATGTCCAAAGGAACCCAAGTCAGGCTTTGACATTGGCCCATAACTTGCAAGCAATCTCCTGAGGCATTGTACCAGGGAGGAGTGGGGGGCATCCCAAAGACGCGTAGGGGATCTCCCAATCCACCCCACCCCAAGTCCCCATGCAGTGATTACACAACACAGTTGCCCCATTTGGAAATTGCCCTGCGCTCTGAATCGGAACGGTGAATTTGAATCGGACGGTTCCAACTGTCTTACAGAAGTAGTAACCCAGGAAAAGTCAGAATAATGACATACACTCCTAATTCCTGGGTAGCTGTAGTGCTGACCCCTCCACCCTTGACTGCCCTCAGCCCTCACCAACCACAAAGAACTGACCAGCAGACCTCATCCCCCCGCCCCCTCCAATGTCTTGCCTTAGTTTCTTAAGGTGGCTAAACCTTTAAACTTAACTGCTTTACAGAAGCTAGAGCTGTAAAAAAAGGGGTGCATATTCCTTGCCACAGTTGATGCCACCTCATGCAGCTTAATGCCTTGGGGACCCACTGCACTTCTTACCAGCCAGCGTTGGAAGGTCGGATGAGAAAGATGCGACTGATTGACACCCCACTGAGGTTTTTGTCCAATTTGATTCCTGTTGGAACTTAACATGCACTTAAAGTCACAATGCAACCATGGCGTTAAGTGAAGAGATACTGTATTATACTCTTAAATACAAATTCTGCATGGTTTTATTTATAATGTTGCACTTGTTTAGTTTTGTGCATAGTTTATCTCCATGAGCCAAATAACAAGACTTCAAAATGCATTGTCTTTGCTCCATTGTGTGCCCTTAAATGGTCAATTGCATTAAAGATATTCTCTCGCTCACTCTCCCTCCATTCCAAATTTAAATGGATTCTGCTGAGAAGAGATGATACTTGCTCTGCGGTCAGATAGTTCTATAACTAAAAGCTAAAAACCTTGCTTGAGACTAGAGTGCCGGACAATCTACTTAACCCTACAAATAATTTTATGTTGACCCTGCTATCTTATTCATCCCCCAGGCAGCTTGGTCACTTGATTAGTTACCGGCGATCAGCTCATAGAGGAACCTAGACCTTAAAGGGACCAACACCCCAACATAAGATATGTAGGCTATGAAGAGGAGTTGCACTGATTCAAAATATTAACTCTGTTTTCTCACCACAAATGCTTCCAGACTTGCTGTGTTTTTCTAGCATTTTCTGTTTTTATTTTTGTACATAAAATAAATATTTTTTTTACCCCTAAAGCACATGGGCCATCACGATGACTTAGTTAAAATGGCTAATTAACATTGATATAGTGTCTTTATTGCCTCTTCCGGGCCACCAAAATGTTCTTGAAATGCAATATCTGTTGCTCCTAACGTAGTATTTTTATGTGCTCCGTAAAGGTTACTCAAAAGCTCTCAGTCCACCACCAGTCCTTTCCTTTTCACGAAGTCCAGCGCGTCCTAAGGCGACTTGAAATAAAAGTGTTGTTCCTCATACGTGACCCAGAGACGGGCCGGATACAATAGTCCAAACTTCACCTTTTTCTTTAAATGGATCGACCTAATCTGGTTGAAGCCTACTCCTCTCCTGGCCACCTCCACACTCAGGTCTTGGTAAATCTGCAGGATGCTGTTGTCCCACTTACAGTTCCGTGTCTGCTTGGCCCACTGTATAACACATTCCTTATCCAAGTACCTGTGGAATCTCACCACCATTGCCCTGGGGGGGGGGGTGGGGGGGGGGTCTCCCATTTGTGGCTTCCTCGCAAGTGCTCTGTGAGCCCTGTCCACCTCTAAGGGCCGGGAGAATGCCCCATCCCCCAGCAGCTTCTCAAATCTGTCTGCGACGTATGCCCCAGCGTCTGCTCCTTCGAACCCCACCGGGAGCCCAGCGGTTCTCACGTTCTGCTGGCGGGACCTATCCTCCACCTTCAGGGGATTCTTCTGCTGGTCTCTCAGCATCCCCACCTCCCAACTCCACCGCAGTTTGATGTTCCACCTGCTCAGCCAGCGCCTTCTCTACCTTCTGGATCGCCCGACCTTGGCCGTCCAATCTAAGCTCCAGTCGCTCAATTGACTCTTTTATCAGGTCTAAGCAGTCCCGTTTCTGCTTAGCAATGCCTTCCTGAATAACTTGCATCAGCTGCTCCGTTGACCGCTGGGTTGACCAGAGGTCCGGTCCTCTGCCATGCTGTCTCCTGTTGCAGCTTCAGCCAAAGCCTTCTCTGTCTTTTTATTTCTGCCTTTACAAGCACTTCTAGTCCTTCTCTCCATGCATCGATGTGCCTCTGTCACCAGTTTTACAATTCAAGTGTGGTAGAAAATCGGGGGAAAAGGTCCAAAAGTCCGACCCGAGCGGGAGCCACCAAATGTGCGATTTACTCCTTCATAGCCGCCACCAGAAGTTCCCCAGTAATGGTGTTTGAGGGAATCGTTAGCTGAGACAAGAGAATTTCTTTGCTCCTCTTAACATTGTGCACAGTTAGATCTTAATGTCAGTCTGGTCAGACAGGTAGACCTGAGTTTAAAGATTCTTCTGAAGAATGGATTCCAGTTAGATGCCTGTTGAAAATTGTTTTCAAGTATGTGTTTTGTGTATGGCAAGAGCCTTTTGATTATAAAACATTGGTTAAAAAGGTGGCTTTATTTTCTTTAGGATGGGCCAGGTTTTTATACCACAAGATGCCTTGCACCTACATTGGCAGAAGCGTTAAGAATCCTGCAGGTTTGTTTTGATTGTTTTAGGTTGAATTAAGAATGCTGCACTCCATAAATCTTTTCATAGCATTTATATTGAAAAATACTGTATTATGTAAGTTCAGCTTTTTATAAACATGTATACATATTGAGATTTTTAAAAAACAATTGCTAAGAAAATTCAGTTGTTTTAAGTGTAAAGTGTTTCCCTTCTGGTCCTTGTAAACTTACATTGCTGAAGAAACGTATTCATTGAATCACAAACAGTATGAATTAATTATGATAGAGTTCTAATGGCTATAATTTTCCAAAGTAGGAATTGTGGCACAAGGACATTTTATATCTGATCAGAATTTCAATAAAGCCAAACATTAAAAATATTCATCAATGAGCTTTTATCCATATTGGCCACCAGTAAGTCCCACCTTGGCATCCGTAATTTATTTCTTCCAGAAATTCTGTTGTCTTCACTTCTGACTGTGTAGGTTTAGAAAACTCATCCAACATTGTAGAGTTTGTTCTCAAACATGCTTCTTTTCATTCTTCAGTAATCCCTGTTATCTGAATATGTCTGGTGTTCAGGCTTCTCTGGCCTGTGTCCTAATCTTAAATTCATAGATGTCGGCATAGATGTATATTGAGCATCAAAACAGCTGGCATTTGGAAGCATGTGAATTATGCAATGTGAGTCGGAAAAATAGGGATGTAAATTTGAGGAGGACCATTTGCTCTCATTGAGTTGAATTATGGAAAATATGTGCAAAACCTAAACTGACATCCTGTTGCAAAAACAGTCTTGGATTTAAATATACATCCAAAGCGGCTTACCCTTAAAGCAAATGTATTTTGTACTTACTAAATTCACATTTTGTTAAGACTAGTAGTGTATAACACGATTGAAATTTGAAGTTCTATGCATTGAATTTCTTGCCACACTTCAGTGTTTTTATGTCTTTTAAATTGGGACTTGTATTTGCAAGTGAATAACTAGTTTTGGATTCCCATGTTACTGGTAATGCCCCAAATATACCAGCTTAATTTTAAGTAATTATGGCAAGTGTTATAGATGTTCAGTGCACGCTACTTTAATATTAAAGCAATGACATTTTGTGGGGGAACAAAATCTAGGTTCTACATGGGTATTCATTTTTGACAATTTTTCTGAAGGGCTCTTTTAGCAATATTTGCAGTGTTAATTTTACCATTGCCGATATATTTTGAACTAAAGTAGAAAGGCTTAATCTCTTACTCCCTAAAGTATATATTGTAGGAATTAAACTGACATTTCCCCCAAATCTTTTGAGGAATTCTCATTTTTATAATTAAGTTTGTGAGGGAAATCGCTTTTGTTTATGGCAACTTTCATCTAAGATACTAATGACTTGCAATTTCAGGAACATGCTGATCCAAAAAAACTAGATTCAGTTACAACTGGCTACGGGTTTCCTGTGGGCACTGCCACGTTAATTGATGAAGTTGGTATTGACGTTGCTGCACATGTTGCAGAGGATTTAGGAAAAGCATTTGGCTCTCGAATGGCTGGTGGAAGTGCTGAACTATTAAAGGAGATGGTTGCAAAGGGATTTTTAGGTAAGTAAAATTAGTTGTGTTGTAACAAATCTATAGACACAACATGGATATAATTCTTACTGAAACTAGTAATAGTGAATAGGCTGTTTCCAAATATTTGTAGCCCCTTTTCTAATTATTTCCTCATGCTTGCTGTATGGTATCTGTTATCACCTAGCTCTGTTGCAATACATGATCAGGTCCTAGAAATGCAATTCAGTTCTGTTGATTGGTTATGTTTCTCAGAAGAATTGAATTCAACCCAAATTTGTCAGCTGGCTCCTTTTTTCTTTTAGCCAGATTCAATATTACTACTCTAATTTATTCGAGGCACTAATCCTTATTGTCTTCTGGGTCCAGTTTATCCTAATGCTCTGCTTGATTGTCGTAGAAAATTTATTGCAAGGTGATGCTGAATAAGTCTAATGAGCTCAATCCTCCATCTTTATACAGATTGGGTCTCTAGTTGAGTACTTTTCTCTGTGATTTACATGATATTCTCGTCACTATCTCAATAGTTACTAATGGTGAAGCATTTCATGGACTTTGCCTTCTGATAAAAATCTTCCTTCTCCCATTTCCCATCAGTTCTTGCAGTCACATTCCATTGTCTCTGACCCCTTTTTTTCCAATACTCCAAGAGTGGAAACAATCGAGAGCTGCGAAGGGGTGGAAGGGAATGAATGGGGGGGGGGGGGGTGCAACATAGAGTTTCTCTCCATGCGGACGACCTGCTCCTGTATGTGTCGGACCCACTGGCCGGGATGGAGAGTATACTGGAAACTTTGAGGAGGTTTGGCCGGTTTTCAGGGTACAAATTAAATATGGCCAAGAGCGTGATGTTTGTGGTGCAGGCAAGGAGCCAGGAGAATAGACTGAAGGAGCTGCCATTTAAGCTGGTTGAGGAAAGCTTCCGGTACTTGGGGATACAGGTGGCACGGGACTGGGGCAGGTTGCACAAGTTAAATTTGACGAGAGTGGTGGAACAAATGAAGAGGGAGTTCTGGAGATGGGATGCACTCCCGCTGTCACTGGCGGGGAGGGTGCAGACTGTAAAGGTGACAATCCTCCCTAGATTCCTGTTCATCTTCCCGTGCCTCTGATCTTTATCCCACGGTCCTTCGAGAGGACTGGCAAAATCATCATGAGCTTTATATGGGCAGGAAAATCCCCGCGGGTGAAGAAGGTGATGCTTGAAAGGAGCCGCAGCGAGGGAGGGCTGGCATTGCCGAGTCTGATTAACTACTGGGCGGCTAACATAGCCATGATAAGGAAGTGGATGGTGGGTACGGGGTCTATCTGGGAGTGGGTGGAGGCGGCTTCGTGCAGGGGCACCAGTTTGGCAGCCCTGGTCACGGCTCCTCTACCGCTCTCGCCGGCCAGGTACTCCACCAGCCCGGTAGTGGGGGAAGTGCTGCAGATATGAGGCCAGTGGAGGAGGCATGTAGGGGAGGTGGGTGCATCTGTCTGGGCTCCAATATGTGATAACCATCAATTTGCCCCCGGGAACATGGATGGAGGGTTTCGAACATGGTGGTGGGCGGGGGTGAGGAGTGTGGGCGATATGTTCCTGGAGGGGAGCTTTGCGAGTTTGAGGGGCTTGGAAGAGAAATTTGGGCTGGCAAGGGGAAATGACTTTAGGTACGTACAGATGCGGGACTTTGGCCGCAGACAGGTCCCATCCTCCCACGCCTCCCGCCAACGGGGATCCAGGACAGAATAGTCTTTGGAGGAGAAGGGGTGGAAGGGAATGAATGGGGGGGGGGGGGGGGTGCAACACATGCGGACGACCTGCTCCTGTATGTGTCGGACCCACTGGCCGGGATGGAGAGTATACTGGAAACTTTGAGGAAGTTTCCACTGGCCTCATATCTGCAGCACCAGGGCTGCCAAACTGGTGCCCCTGCACGAAGCCGCCTCCACCCACTCCCAGATAGACCCCGTACCCACCATCCACTTCCTTATCATGGCTATGTCTTGGATATTTACAAGGTGCTCATGAAGGGGGAAGAATCCCAGACGGAGGAACTGAAACTCAAATGGGAGGAGGAGCTTGGCAGGGAGATGGAGGACAGGCTGTGGGCAGAAGCCCTGAGTAGGGTAAACTCTTTTTTAAAAAATAAATTTAGAGTACCCAATTAATTTTTTCCAATTAAGGTGCAATTTAATGTGGCCAATCCACCTAGCTTGCACATCTTTGGGTTGTGGGGCGAAACCCACGCAAACACGGGGAGAATGTGCAAACTCCACACAGACAGTGACCCAGAACCGGGATCGAATCTGAGTAGGGTAAACTCAACTGCAACATGTGCCAGTCTCGGCCTGATTCAGTTTAAGGTCGTTCACCGGGCCCACATGACGGTAGCTCGGATGAGCAAATTCTTTGGGGTAGAGGACAAGTGCGCTAGATGCACGGGAGGACCAGCGAACCATGTTCACATGTTTTGGGCATGTCCTAAGCTTAGGGGGTACTGGGAGGGGTTTGCGGGGATCATGTCCCAGGTGTTTAAAACAAGGGTGGTGATGAGTCCAGGGGTGGCAATGTTTGGGGTTTTGGAAGACCCGGGAGTGCAGGGGGAGAAAGAGGCCGATGTTTTGGCCTTTGCTTCCCTAGTAGCCCGGCGGCGAATACTGCTGGCATGTTATCTGTGACTGTTTACAATTCCGAAAAATACCTCAATAAAATTGTTTGTTTAAAAAAAGAGTGGAAACAATCTTTGACACTTATCCCCAGTTTTCACTCAACCCTTCACTGATTTCTCAGCGGCATTCCCACTCATCACATTCCTGCCGACTACTTGTTGCTGCTAAACCCAGTTCTGCTGGAAGGACCGGGCACTACACCCTGACCCATGCTCCTCAGGGCACCTGCTCTCCTTTTGTAGAGTAGAATGTGAGGTGATTATGAAGGGGTTGACAAAGTTGGTTCAGGGAAATTATTCACTGGTAAAAGATTTAGGAGATTTGTCTTTGAAACAATTAAACGTTACTGTAGCAATTGAGAGTTTGTAGGTCTCTTATGCATATTTACCAGAATAAAGTAATCAAATTCAATTTTAATTCTTTCAATTTCAGGTCGTAAGGCAGGAAAAGGTTGCTACCTTTACCAGGCAGGTGTGAAAGGCAAAACTTTGAATCCAGGAACTAAGGAAATTCTAGACCGCTTTAAACTGCCCGTTAACCTTGAGGTGTAAGTAAAATGTAAAATATTTTGCAAATCCTTCAAAGGCATCATGCTCGTTGGTGGACAAATTTAGCACAGGGCTAAATTGCCGGCTTTGAAAGCAGATCAAGGAAGGCCAGCAACACAGTTTAATTCCCGTACCAGCCTCCCCGAACAGGTGCCGGAATGAGGCGACTAGGGGATTTTCACAGTAACTTCATTGAAGCCTACTTGTGACAATAGGGGATTTTCATTTCATTTCAGTTCAAATTTCATCTATTCTCACTCAATTCCACTGTTCATGAGAACTCGGACCAATTAACAGCCGGTAATAAATAACTGTTAACTTTTATTTTGAAGCTTGTATTTGTAAAGCACTGTACATGTCCTACGAATGTCCCAAAAATCTTTGACAGCCAATTAATTACTTTTGAAGTGTTGGCGTTATTTACAAATGGATCAGTAAGTGGCCTGTTCTGCAACACATTAGGAGACCAATGTTTAAAGAAAGAAGTGGCATGCATTTAAATAGTGTAATGAACTCCAATTGGCTTTATTGGTTGGCCAATTGGAGTATGAGCTCCCTCAATGATAGCTCATTGAGGGGGCCCATATAATCACCTGTGTAGGCTTTGTGAGCCAGTCTTAAGTTGACTGGACTGCTAGCAGCACTGTTTGTAGCTGCTCCTGTAATATCGTTATTGTAAATAGATATTGGTGTGGTGACGGAACTCCTGCCTCCCGTGGATTACTACAAATAGTGACTTTCATAACCAAAGATTTCCTAAAACACTTGCAGCCAATCAAAGTATTTATTAAAGTGCGAATGTACCCTCTCAGCTGTGCCCTTCCCTGGTCTCCAATGATCTGGAGATTGGAAGATTTGGCCCAGTGTTTCTATACCTTCAGGAACTGTGTGTGCATGAATGTGCACACTTTATGGAGGTTAGAGAATTGTGGAAACATAGAAATAGAGTCTGCTGTATTGTGAAAAATATTAACCATAATTTTCAACATGTAAATTTTGGGCCAACTATTTGAAATACTTTTTTCCCCTCTAACTTTACAGTTACAGTTGAGAATTTACTGACTCGTTTTCTCTCCTTCTAGTTCATCAGATGAAGATATTCAGTTGCGACTGGTGTCAAGATTTGTGAACGAGGCAGTCTTGTGCCTTCAAGAAGGAATATTAAGTGACCCAGTTGAGGGAGATATTGGTGCTGTTTTTGGCTTAGGGTTCCCACCGTGCCTTGGAGGTAAAGCATTTGCTAAATTTGAAAGGACCTAGTATTTTGTTTGTCAGGATTTTGTGTATTCCCAGATTGTGAATATTTATCATTTTTTTAAAAGTCTGCTAAATATGGCCCGTAGGAAGCATCTGATGCAAAGTGTAAGCTTACACTACTTTGTCAGAAAATTCTTTAAAATTTTATCTGAGGAATTATTTGTCTGAAGCCAAGCTAATGACCGGATGCCATTTGTTCGGAATTGAAATTTTATATCCAAATTGAGCCTTTTTTAACTTTTTGTTTGCTTTTTTTCTCCAAATCCCAGCTATTTTATTATATTAATATTAGGAGCAACTGTTTTATATGAGGAAAGGTTGAGGGAGCTAGGGCTTTTCTCTTTGGAGGGGAGGAGGATGAGAGGCGACTTAATAGAGGTTTATAATGATGAGGGGAATAGATAGAGTGGACGTTCAAAGACTATTTCCTCGGGTGGATGTAGCTGTTACAAGGGGGCATAACTATAAGGTTCAGGGTGGGAAATATAGGAGGGATGTCCGAGGTAGGTTCTTTACTCAGAGAGTGATTAGGGCATGGAATGGACTGCCTGCTGTGATAGTGGAGTCAGACACTTTAGGAACTTTCAAGCGGTTATTGGATAGGCACATGGAGCACACCAGAATGACAGGGAGTGGGATTGCTTGATCTTGGTTCCGGACAATGCTCGGCACAACATCGAGGGCCGAAGGGCCTGTTCTGTGCTGTACTGTTCTATGTTCTATGTTCCTTGATTGACGTGCACAGTTTGAAATAGAGTTCTTGAAGTAACAAAATACGAGACACAAAATGTTCCCATTTGTTAATGTCTTCCACTTAAAATCTAATAGTTCAATTCATGCCTTCTCAACCTCAGGTGATCCTCAGGTTAAATCACCACCAGTCAGCTTTCCCCCTCAAAGGGGAAAGCAGCCTATGGTCATCTTATCTAATAGTTGAACAAAGACAAAAGCTTTGTCTAGCACATTATTCCAGCACTGCAGACAGTCTAATGGTAATATTGAATTACGTCAAGTTAAGTCGAATTGGGGGCAAGAAGGAAAATAGACAATTGGTAAACAAGAAAATCAGAAAATTGAAGCTTAATTGGGCAGAGTCCACTCACTGAATATTCACAAGCAGCTTGTATCCTCATCTGCCAATAATGTAGTGTGCCCATATTTTCCATCCATATTTTCCATGGGAAATGCTGATAGCACAAATCATAATTTCCAGCACATGGTTAAAAGATTGCTCATTAACCTTTTTTTAAAAAAAGCATTCCTGTAATGATATTGGTCAGTGAAGCAATACAGATCATTGGTTTCTATTCACAATGGCTATCTGGCAACCTTTGTATAAGTATGGAATGGGGGATTTGATTTATTATTGTCATATGTATTAGTATACAGTGAAAAGTATTGTTTCTTGCATGCTATGCAGACAACGCATACTGTACACAGGGAAGGAAGGAGAGACTGTAGAATATAATGTTACAGTCATAGCAAGGTGTAGAGAAAAGATCAACTTAATACGAGGTCGGTCCATTCAAAAGTCAGCATGGAAGAAGCTGTTCTTGAGTCGGTTCGTACGTGACCTCAAACTTTTGTATCATTTCCTGATGGAAGAAGGTGGAACAGATTATGTCCGGGGTGCATGGAGTCCTTAATTATGCTGGCTGCCTTTCTGGGGCAGCGGGAATTGTTGACAGTCAATGGATGGGAGGCTGGTTTGCGTGATGGACTGGGCCACATTCACAACCTTTTGTAGTTTCCTGCAGTCTTGGGCAGAGCAGGCCCCATACCAAGTTGTGATACAACCAGAAAGAATGCTTTCTATGGTGCATCTGTAAGTCGGTGAGAGTCGTAGCTGACATGCCAAATTTCCTTAGTCTTCTGAGAAAGTAGAGTCGTTGGTGGGGTTTTGTAACTATAGTGTCGGCATGGTGGGACCAGGACAGGCTGTTGGTAATCTGGACACCTAAAAATTTGAAGCTCTCGACCCTTTCTACTTCGTTCCCATTGATGTAGACAGGGGCATGTTCTCCTCTACGCTTCCTGATGTCGATGACAGATTGGGTGTGGCAGCAGTGGGCTTGTAGTTGAATGTTGCTGATTATGCCTGAAACGGAGTAAATCCGAGTCACTTGAGTGAGGTACGAACTAAACCTGGCGCCTGTTGTACTTTCTTTTCACTCCTCTGGAAGAGGAGGCAAAGCATGCTTTTGATTTGCTTTAGGAGGAGGGGAACGTCTACTCAATTTTTCTTCTACTTCAATTCTCTGTCCAAAGGCAGGTCCGACCCACAGCACCGTGACCTCCACCATGAGCAGGACTAGGAGGCAAATCCCAAATATATCTTGGGCAAAATGGAGAATTAAACTCCATGCCATTAGCATCCATACTATTCACACCAACAGCCAACTGGTTCACCAAGGATTCTCAATTGCTGTGGCGACATATACCTTTACATGCATGTTCAGTCCAGAGCTTTGAATATTGGTGGTTGGGGCTCAATTTTCTTTCCATCGCATGGGCTACTGGGAATCTCTTAACACTTGCCATTGACGTGTGTTCGAAGGATTTATAAATTGATTTTTAAACTGTTTGTCCACATTATGAACCCAACGTACTTGGCCATCAAGTCCTGCAGTGGGACTTGAACCCAAAATTTCTGAGGCAGGAGCGCTAGAGCTCCCTCTACACAATTAGCCACTACTTGATTTAATAAATATTAAACTAGTGGGTGGCACAGTGGTTAGCATTGCTGCCTCACAGCGCCAGGGACCCGGGTTCAATTCCGACCTCGGGTGACTGTGTGGAGTTGCACTTTCTTCTCTTATCTGTGTGTTTCCTCTGGTTGCTCCGCTTTTCTCCCACAATCCAGAGATATGCAGGTTAGGTGGATTAGCCATGATAAAATTGTCCAAAGATGTTTAGGTTAGGTGGGGTTATTGGGATAGGGTGGGGGAGTGGACCTGGGTAGGGGTGCTCTTTCAGAAGGTTGGTGCGGTGGGCTGAATGGTCTTCTTCAGCACTGAAGGAATTCTATGATTTCTCTCTAATTCTATTCTATAATAAATATACCCCCTTCCTCCCAAAGAAATTTTTATAAAATGCAAGTACTGCTGTGACTATTTTAACTGGTCATACAGTTTTATATATGGTTGGATAAGACATTTTACAGCCTGATTTATGGTAGCAGCTCGGACTCTTGATTTGTTTTAAATGCATGGGATATGGGCACTGCTGGCTGAGGCAGCATTTATTGCCTGCCTCTAATTTCCTAAAGTTGGTTGTTGGGCCATTTCAGAGGGCATTTGAGCCAACCACATTGCTATGAATCTGGAGTCGCATATAGACCAGATCAGCTGAGGATGGCATATTTCCTCCCTTAAAGGACATTAATGAACCAGATAGGGTTTTACAGTAATTAACAATGATCATGTCATTATAGACTTTTATTCCAGATTTTTACTGAAGTCAAGTTTTGCTACTTGCTGTGGTGGGATTCAAACCCAGGTCTGTAGAGCATTACCCTCGGGCTCTGGATTACTAGTCCAGTGGCAATACCACTACACCCCAGCATCCCCAGGATATATTTGAATGAATCATGAACAGATCTATACACCCACTTGTGTGAAATAAGTATAATCTTGTTGAGAAGAGAAACTAATAGCACTGTAATGGCCAAATATTATACACCGTAATTCATTCAGATTGAAATTGATTTTTAATGGGGTTTTATTCACTTTAGGACCATTCAAATTTTCGGATGCCTATGGAGCCAATAGACTGGTTGATAAGATGAAAAAATATGAAAATGTTTACGGCAGTGAGTTCACACCTTGCCAGATGTTGCTGGACTACGCTAAGGACACGAGCAAGAAATTCCATCACTAAGATTAAGCTTGTGCCTATCGACATAACAAAATTCCGCCAATAAAAATGTATATAAATTGCTGAGTGTGACCATTTTTTGACGGTTGCAATCAAGTTTCTTGTATACATGAAGTAGTTTATCTGAACTGTTGATTTCTTTAACATTAAATGATATACAGTCTGAATATACCTGTTTTAGTATTTGATATTTTAGCCAATCAGCTTTGATTAGTGCCTTCAATAGCAACTTAATCAGTCGCACTCCTACATAATGTACTATTTCAATGCTGTTCAATTTTGCTCTTAATATATTTGAAGATTTGTTTCCAACATTTTTTTAATGAAACCTGGTAAGTTTGTATCAAATTTGACTACTCCTTGAGGGTAGCTATATGGCCATTCCAATGCAATGTTATAAAAAAAAATTTTAATTGATTATAATGCTCTGTCACTTATTTAATATTGTGGTGCTTATCATGTTTTTAATAACATTATGGATTGGAAATCTGACACACTATCTTTCAAGAGGAAAATTTGTTTACCAGCCAATAAGCATTGAAATTTGGCAAGTGAGTCAAATGCTATTGAATTTAAAATCTGAACATGATTTGACCAGAAAGAAATCATTCTTGCATTTTCAAAGCCATTGTCCACCTTGAGGTAATATATATTCTCGCATTTTTTAACTCCACTGATCAGAAAAAGACATTCCAAGCACTAGTTGGCAAATATAACGCTATCTAATTTGCTTTTTTATTGCTCCCTTATAAATGAATACCAGCTGTAAAGCTGTTTTTTGTTAATTGGGCTAATGGGAAACTTCCCACATTAAACCATTGTTTAGTGTGGTACAGGTCATATGAACAAGAAGTAATCCAAACTTGATCTTGGTTGTTACAGTTTAGCCTCTGATGGGAAAAGGGGAAATTAGCATCAACCAATATTCCGACTCCTATTTGAAATACTTTGACCCTTGCTGGAAACTGTACATATCATGTAATGCTGCCATGTTTGAATAGTCAGCCTGAAGATTTGTAGGATGGTCTGCAGCTTAGGATGCTGGCATAAACATTTGCCTCACTGAAACTTGGACGGTAAAACTTGGCTGATTGTAACAGTGGATTTTTTTAAAAACAGGTTAGATATATCCTCGAGACCAGGTAGTCACATTGCATTTAAATCTTGTGGGGAATAATTTACTTCAGAATGTAGCCTTGGTGAAATTCCTGAAAAACTAAAGTACATGTAGTAAAATGCACAAGCAGCATAGAGAATCACTATGAAATTAATCATTACAATTTTACTGGTCATAATTTTTGTTTTAATTATTTAATAAATTAGGTGAGCAGTACAACTAACATTCTACAACGGTCCACATCAAATTCTCTTGCCAAAGTGCCAAACTTCCTTTCCTAATCCCCAGGCTAGCTGATATAGTAAATGGCTCCTTCTCCTTGTCTACAATGCTCCCTTTCAAAACTGCCATAATTTCTCACCTCCTGTCCTTACAAACTATCAGAGGTTTTCAGCACAGAAAAGGCCTTTGCGTCCTGAACTGGTCAAAAAGAACTACTTGACAATCCCATTTTCCAGCACTTGGCCCATAGCCTTGTATGCCTTGGCATCGCAAGTGTACTTCTAAATATTTCTTATGTCATGAGGGTCTCTGCCTCTACCACAGTGCAGGAAAGGTCATGTCTGACCAACCTAATAGAATTCTTTGAGGAAGTGACAAAGTTAATTGATGAGGGAAAGGCTGTAGATGTCATATACATGGACTTCAGTAAGGCGTCTGATAAAGTTTCCTATGGCAGGTTGATGGAAAAAGTGAAGTTGTATGGGGTTCAGGGTGTACTAGCTAGATGGATAAAGAACTGGCTGGGCAACAGGAGACAGAGAGTAGTGGTGGAAGGGAGTGCCTCAAAATGGAGAAAGGTGACGAGTGGTGTTCCACAGGGATCCGTGCTCGGACCACTGTTGTTTGTGATATACATAAATGATCTGGACGAAGGTATAGATGGTCTGATTAGCAAGTTTGCAGATGATACTAAGATTGGTGGAGTTGCAGATAGCGAGGAGGACTGTCAGAGAATACAGCGAAATATAGATAGATTGGAGAGTTGGGCAGAGAAATGGCAGATGGAGTTCAATCCAGGCAAATGAGAGGTGATGCATTTCGGAAGATCTAATTCAAGAACGGACTATACGGTCAATGGAAGAGTCCTGGTGAAAATTGATGTATAGCGAGATCTGGGAGTTCAGGTCCATTGTACCCTGAAGGTGGCAACGTAGATCGATAGAGTGGTCAAGAAGGCATAAAGCATGCTTGCCTTCATCGGACGGGGTATTGAGTACAAGAGTTGGCAGGTCATTTTACAGTTGTATATGACTTTGGTTAGGCCACATTTGGAATAGTGTGTGAAGTTCTGGTCGGCACATTACCAGAAGAATGTGGATGCTTTAGAGAGGGTGCAGAGGAGGTTCACCAGGATGTTGCCTGGTATGGAGGGTGCTAGCTATGAAGAAAGGTTGAGTAGATTAAGATTGTTTTTGTTGGAAAGATGGACGTTGAGGGGAAACCTGATTGAGGTCTACAAAATTATGAGAAGTATGGGCAGGGTGGATAGCAACAAGCTTTTTCCAAGAGTGGGGGTGTCAATTACAAGGGGTCACGATTTCAAGGTGAGAGGGGGAAAGTTTTTTGTGCAGAGGGTGGTGGGTGCCTGGAACGCTTTGCCAGCAGAGGTGGTAGAGGCGGGCACGATAACATCATTTAAGATGCGTCTGGACAGATATATGAACGGGCGGGGAACAGAGGAAAGTAGATCCTTGGAAAATAGGCGACAGGTTTAGATAAAGGATCTGGATCGGCGCAGGCTGGGAGGGCTGAAGGGCCTGTTCCTGTGCTGTAATTTTCTTTGTTCATCTTTTTCAGCCAGTGAGTTCCAGACTCCCACCACCCTCTGGGTGAAAACGATTTTCTTCACATCCCCACTAAACCTCCTCCATCTTACCTCAAATCTATTACCCTGGTCATTGATCCCTCCACCAAGCGGAAGAGTTTTTTCAGGTCTACTCGACCTATGCCCCTCATAATTTTACACAGCTCCATTATGCCCCCCCTGCTCCAAGGAAAACAATCCCAATCTATCCAATCTCTCTTTATAACTAAAACCCCAGCCCAGGCAGCATCCTGGTAAATCTCCTCTACACCCTTGCCAGTGCTACCACATCCCTCCTACAATGTGAATTCCAGAACTGCACACAGTACTCTGGCCTGTTACACGAGGACGGTATTAGGAAATTGGGTCCAGAAGTGAGACCCCAATGTAGCAGACAATTTCGGGGTTAAACAAACTGATGTTGAAAAAAAGCTGCTAGCGCGACATACGAGGCATATGCCCACAGCTGGCCAAGTTACATTGTTCCAGTCAGACATAAACTCATTAGTGGGAATACACTGGTTGCCCCAGATTCATTGTTCTGCAGAAAACTCCTGTCTGACCAACTATTAGCCCATTACAGAGTCTAATGGCTTCTCTGTCCGTCAATGGGAGGTCAGTTGTATAGCAGTAACATAACTTCTGTTCTTTTGTATAAACGGAAGTGGGCAATTAAACAACCATGATAACACTGGTAGGTTTAAGCCTGGAAACCCCAGCAAAGAACCTTTGAGGGACTTTATGGAACTTGCAGAGGAAAAATTCTGTTCTGAACAGTTACAGAGGGGAAGGCTTTGGAAATCAACCGAGAGGGGTCATGAAATTTACGGAGGAGAAGGCTTTGGAAATCAACCGAGAGAGTGGTCATGAAAGTTGTCACCGAGGCAGGCTTTGGCAAGGGGTTCGGAAGGAATGTCACTGACAAGAAAAATACAAATATTGCCTTTGCTTGTGAAAGTGGAATGAGAACTAAATGTTCTGTTAAAGTGCCATTTAATGGGAGCTAATGTGCTAAGATTAAGAAACTACATGCAATCTGAGTTGAAGTTTAAATATTGTTTCCTTTTGTTTTAATAAAGTTTTTTTATAAAATAGCCAAGCCCTATATTTTCTTATCACTCCTGGAACAAATCGAGCTTTTCGCACCAACTTAAAAATGGTTATGGCTCCGGTTCAGTCATTTAGCCACTGTTGAGGCATAACCCAACATTTTATACAGTTCCAGTATGACCTCCCTGCTCATAAACCTCCTTTTCTTCTCATTTTGAACATTGTCATCTCCCAAAACAACAAGAAGTCTTACAACACCAGGTTAAAGTCCAACATGTTTGTTTCAAACACATATCTTTCAGAGCACTGCTCCTTCCTCAAGGGTTCCTGAGGAAGGAGCAGTGCTCCGAAAGCTAGTGTTTGAAACAAACATGTTGAACTTTAACCTGGTGTTGTAAGACTTCTTACTGTGCTCACCCCAGTCCAACGCCGGCATCTCCACATCATGGCTCCCAAAACAACGTTCGTCTAAATTTTTTTTGTCTTCATCCAAGTTTCTACCCCTGTCATAGTGCTGAAACAGCCCCATTGAAAGCCTCATTCTACCACATGGTCTGCAACAGTTAAAGAAAAGTTAAAGAAGCAGCTCACCAACACCTTCACTTGGGTTATTAGGGGTGAGCAATAAATGCTAGGCAGACCTGCAGCATCCACTTCCGATGAAAGAATAAATAACAAAAACACTCTTGTCTATTTTACACTACCCTTGTCCACTACAACCATAATGCAACTTTTGACAAGCTTATTGCTTGGTTCTGCTGTTACTTATCTGTAACGAAAGCAGGCCACGACCTGCAATTGCTGCCCATTTTTACTGGATCGACATGCGCTGTCCTTCAAAATAATCTAGTCAAAGCTTCAGCTTGGCAACACTCCACTCTACTTCTTAACCAAGCCCTTGACTCCTCCACTGCTTCTACTCTTTGTGATATCCAGTTGTGGATGAGCCATAACCTCAGCAGTGTCGCGCAATGGTTAGCACCGCTGACTCACAGCACCAGGGACACTGGCTTAATTCCGGCCTTGGGTGACTGTCCGTGTGCAGTTTGCTCATTCTTCCCATGTCTGCGTAGGTCTCACCCCCACAATCCAAAGATATGTAGTGTTGGTGGATTGGCCATGCTAAGTTGCCTCTTAATTGGAAAAAAAATAATTGGGTACTCTGAATTTTTTTTAAAAAACAAAGCCATACCTCAAGAAATCATCTTTACACTTTTGTTCCTGATTTCATTTGTCTTTGTCTAAAGCAATCCTTCAGTCTTTAACAATCCTGTTGCCTTGCTTGTTTGCAGGTAGAAAATGGAGGTATCCCTCCTCCATGAGTTGTGCCAAAAGCACCAACGTCAATGTATGTGCCAAGCACGTGACCTGCTCTCGGCCGTCGCTTGTGGCTGGAAGACTGCATTGTTCCATTTAAAAGCCGGTTGCGGCCAGAGTCCTCAATTTAAAAGTCTGTTGCAGCTGTTGGATGCTTCATGCGTGATCAAGCTCTGCGACCCACACGTGGGTCACGACTCGCACTTTGAAAAAAAATGCCGGGGGTGGGGGAAGCAGGAGATCATTGTGGTACTCTATGCAGAAAAGGCCTTCGATAGGATAGAGTGGAAGTATCTGGTTTTGAGCGGTTTGGTGCGCCTACCTCTGTCCTTGGCAGACAAGTGTAGTTTGTGAAGATGAACATACTGCCACGTTTTCTGTTCCTATGCTAATGCTTGCCCTTTTTATTAACCAAAGATGTTTTTTGCTGGGATTGGGAGCTGATTTCATCCTTTATTTGGGTAGATAAGATGGCTCGGATTCGTCGAAAGGTCCTGCAAAGGGACCGGATGTGAGGGGGTTTGGCATAGCTGAGCTTGATCTACTATTGGGCGGCCAACGCGGAGAAGGTGTTGGGTTGACATGGGATCAGGAGGCAATGTGAATGAGGTTGGAGTTGGGCTCACGTAAGGGTGCGAACCCGGGCGATGGCCTCATTGCCGTTCTCTCCAGGGAAGTATTCAGATAATCCTGTGGTGGTTGCAACGTTGAAAATCTGACGTAAATTTCGGCAGCATTTCTGATTAGGTGGGGTGTCGAAGCGGTCACCAATTTGGGGGCTGGGTGGATGGCATGGGGGACTTGTTTCTGGAGGGGTGGTTTGCGAGCCTGGTGGAGCTGTCCGGGAGGTTTGGGTTTTCACAGGCAGAAAGCTTTAGATATCTGCAGGTAAGGGACTTTGCAAGGAAGGTTTTCCCGTTGTTTCCAGTAGCACCACCATCCTCACTGTTGGAAACAGTTTTGACACTCATGGAGCTGGAAGAGGGGTGTACCTGAGGAATTTATGGGGTGATAATGGCGGAGGATACTGCAATTTAGTTATAAATTAATTAAATTTCTACTCACTTGAGACCATTCCTGAAGTCAGGCTCATCAAAAAAATAAGCTGTTTGGCTTTTACTCCCATAAACTGTGCAACTTAAAAAGAACAGTTTAGAACGTGTTAGCTAGAAAACTCAGGTTTTAAAAGGACAAAAATTGCAAGTCAATCCAGCAGATGTTAAAACCTCAGTCTATGAATATCCAGCAGATGGTGCTCATTTCATGCTTTACTCAATGATCCACTCTGGAAGCCATGAAAACATCTGTTAATTTGAAACTTTTAAGGGTTTTGTATGCTTCAGAAACCCTTCTTTATTTCGTCAAGATAAATAATTGCTGATCTCCGTGTGGACGTTACGTGCAGCTTATAACTAATCATAAAATATAACTTATTTTTTTGAAGTTTTGAACAAAAACCAATATTGACTCACGCCCATTTCCCCTTGCTTACATAACACTATCAACTTACTTTACATGTGGTTAATTAAGAAAGGGATTAATTTGAAATGTAGAGGTATATTTTCAAACTGTTCATATAAATACAGTGGCTACCAGAGCAGGTCAAAAGCTAGGAATCGCACGGTGAGCAACTCATCTTCAGACTCCACAAAGCCTGTCCATCTACAAGGCACAAGTCAGGAGTGTGATGGAATACTCTCCACTTGCCTGGATGGATGCAGCTCCAACAACACTCAAGAAACTCGGCAACATCCAGGACAGAGCACCTGCTTGATTGCTCCTCTTTCTACAAACATTGAATCCCTCCACCTCCAATGAACAATGGCTGCCATGTATACCACCTGCAAGCTGCGCTGCAGGAACTCACCAAGGTTCCGCAGGCAGCACCTCCCAAACCTGTGAACACAGCCATCGAGAAGGACAAGAGCAGCAAATACCTGGGAACCCCACCACCTGGAGGTTCCCCTCCAAGTCACTCCCTGTAATGATATGTAGACAGACATGCAACTAAAGGGTTAATCACCACAGTTAGCTGTAATACTACCACTAGAGGGCATTGCGAGATCCACTGTATAGCTGAGTTCCCAGACGTTCTAGCTCTCTTTTCAGCTCTTTTTCCATGCAGGAGTTACCTGCGTGGAATCTCAGCCGAGTCGCCACTTGTAGCTTTGATACAGTTTGTACAGTTTGTTATCCTTACTTTATTGCTAGAGTTAGTTCAGTGGAGTATCGAATTCATTTATTAGTTTTACCATTACTTAATAAATTCATTCAGTTTACTTCAAAGACTCGAGTGTTCTTCAACATCATCTACAGTTAGTGACGACATATATTACTTAAACCCAGTAATATAACATGCTACCAGGCGCAGCAATATAATATAACATGGTACCAAGGAGTGACTACTGAATCTACCTAGTTAAATATAGTGAGTACATAGCTTCTAATTGGCTGTTCCGGGGAGATTTGCATGCATGCAGTGCGGTCAGCGTAAGTTTAAGGTGTACCTGCGCAAGTGACCCGAGGAGGTCGAGTGAAGGCAAGCATCCAGTAGAGGGCAGCAGAGCAGAGCTTCTGATTGGCTGTTCCGGGGAGATTTGCATACTTGTAGTGCGGTCAGCGTAAGTTGAAGGTGTACCTGCGCAAGTGACCCGAGGAGTTTGAGTGAAGGCAAGCATCCAGCAGAGGGCAGCAGAGCAGAGCTTCTGATTGGCTGTTCCGGGGAGATTTGCATACGTGCAGTGCGGTCAGCGTAAGTTGAAGGTGTACCTGCGCAAGTGACCCGAGGAGTTTGAGTGAAGGCAAGCATCCAGCAGAGGGAAGCAGAGCTTCTGATTGGCTGTTCCGGGGAGATTTGCATACGTGCAGTGCGGTCAGCGTAAGTTGAAGGTGTACCTGCGCAAGTGACCCGAGGAGTTCGAGTGAAGGCAAGCCTCCAGCAGAGGGCAGCAGAGCTTCTGATTGGCTGTTCCGGGGAGATGTGCAGTGCGGTCAGTGTAAGTTGAAGGTGTACCTACGTAAGTGACCCGAGGAGTTTGAGTGAAGGAAAGCATCCAGCAGAGGGAAGCAGAGCTTCTGATTGGCTGTTCCGGGGAGATTTGCATACGTGCAGTGCGGTCAGCGTAAGTTGAAGGTGTACCTGCGCAAGTGACCCGAGGAGTTTGAGTGAAGGAAAGCATCCAGCAGAGGACAGCAGAGCTTCTGATTGGCTGTTCCGGGGAGATTTGCATACGTGCAGTGCGGTCAGCGTAAGTTGAAGGTGTACCTTCGCATGTGACCCGAGGAGTTCGAGTGAAGGAAAGCATCCAGCAGAGGGCAGCAGAGCTTCTGATTGGCTGTTCCGGGGAGATGTGCAGTGCGGTCAGCGTAAGTTGAAGGTGTACCTGCGCAAATGACCTGAGGAGTTCGAGTGAAGGCAAGCATCCATCAGAGGGGAGCAGAGCTTCTGATTGGCTGTTCCGTGGAGATGTGCAGTGCGGTCAGCGTAAGTTGAAGGTGTACCTGCGCAAGTGACCCGAGGAGTTCGAGTGAAGGCAAGCATCCAGCAGAGGGCAGCAGAGCTTCTGATTAGCTGTTCCGTGGAGATGTGCAGTGCGGTCAGCGTAAGTTGAAGGTGTACCTGCGCAAGTGACCCGAGGAGTTCGAGTGAAGGCAAGCATCCAGCAGAGGGCAGCAGAGCAGAGCTTCTAATTGGCTGTTCTGGGGAGATTTGCATTTGTGCAGTGCGGTCAGCGTAAGTTGAAGGTGTACCTGCGCAAGTGACCCGAGGAGTTTGAGTGAAGGCTGTTCTCGAGTGACAGCTTTACCCGAAACACTACTTAGGTAGTGTCTCACACCCATCCTCCTCCTCTAACCAAAAAAAAAGTTCTGTCCGTCGGATTGCTAAACTAACAAGTTTTTTTTTTAAATTTCGTTTTCAGTAGTTGGGAAGTTAGTTCAGTGGGAATGGAGGCTAGGGCAGTTGAATGTTCCTCCTGCAGAATGTAGGAGGAAAGGGTCACCTCTAGTGTCCCTGCTGACTACATCTGCAGGAAGTGCACCCAACTCCAGCTCCTCGAGAACCGCGTTAGGGACCTGGAGCTGTAGCTGGATGAACTTCGGATCATTTGGGAGGCGGAGGGGTTATTGAGAGGAGTTATAGGGAGGTAGTCACACCTCAGGTAAAAGAAGAAGGTGGATGGGTTACCGTCAGGGGAATGAGAGGGAACCGGCAGGCAGTGCAGGGATCCCCTGTGGTCGTTCCCCTCAATAACAAGTATACCATTTTGGATACTGTTGGGGGGGATGACTTACCAGGGGTAAGCAATGGGGCATAGGTCTCTGGCACAGAGTCTGTCCCTGTTGCTCAGAAGGGAGGGGAGAAGAGGAACAGAGCACTTGTCATTGGGGACTCCATAGTTAGAGGAACAGACAGGAGGTTCTGTGGGAATGAAAGAGACTCACGGTTGGTGTGTTGCCTCCTAGGTGCCAGGGTTCGTGATGTCTCTGATCGTGCTTTTGGGATCCTTAAGGGGGAGGGGGAGCAGCCCCAAGTCGTGGTCCACATAGGTACCAACGACATAGGTAGGAAGAGAGATGGGGATTTGAGACAGAAATTCAGGGAGCTAGGGTGGAAGCTGAGAGCTAGAACAAACAGAGTTGTTATCTCTGGGTTGTTACCCGTGCCACATGCTAGCAAAGTGAGAAATAAGGAGAGACAGGAGTTGAACACGTGGCTACAGGGATGGTGCAGGAGGGAGGGTTTTGGTTTCCTGGATAATTGGGGCTCATTCTGGGGTAGGTGGGACCTCTACAAACAGGATGGTCTTCACCTGAACCAGAGGAGTACCAATATCCTGGGGGGGGGAAGATTTGCTAGTGCTCTTCGGGGGGTTTAAACTAATTCAGCAGGGGAATGGGAACCTAAATTGTAGTCCCAGTGTACAGGATGTTGAGAGTAGTGAGGTCAGGGATAGGGTTAAAAGTTCGAAAGAGGGCACCGGCAAGCAAGATGCTGGTTTGAAGTGTGTCTGCTTCAACGCCGGGAGCATCCGGAATAAGGTGGGTGAGCTTGCAGCATGGGTTGGTACCTGGGATCTCGATGTTGTGGCGATTTCGGAGACATGGGTAGAGCAGGGACAGGAATGGTTGTTGCAGGTTCCAGGATTTAGATGTTTCTGTAAGAACAGAGGAGATGGTAAAAGAGGGGGGGTGTGGCATTGTTAATCAAGGAAAGTATTACGGCGGCAGAAAGGACATTTGAGGACTCGCCTACTGAGGTAGTATGGGTTGAGGTTAGGAACAGGAGAGGAGAGGTCACCCTGTTGGGAGTTGTCTATAGACCTCCGAATAGTTCCAGAGATGTAGAGGAAAGGATAGCAAAGATGATTCTCGACAGGAGCGAGAGTATCAGGGTAGTTGTTATGGGGGACTTTAACTTTCCAAATATTGACTGGAAATACTATAGTTCGAGTACTATAGATGGGTCAGTTTTTGTGCAGTGTGTGCAGGAGGGTTTTCTGACACAGTATGTAGACAGGCCAACAAGGGGCGATGCCACATTGGATTTGGTACTGGGTAATGAACCCGGCCAGGTGTTAGATTTAGATGTAGGTGAGCACTTTGGTGATAGTGATCACAATTCGGTTATGTTTACTTTAGCGATGGGCAGGGATAGGTATATACCGCAAGGCAAGAATTATAGCTGGGGGAAAGGCAATTATGATGCTATTCGGCAAGATTTAGGATGTATAGGATGGGGAAGGAAACTACAGGGGATGTGTACAATCGAAATGTGGAGCTTTTTCAAGGAACAGCTACTGCGTGTCCTTGATAAGTATGTACCTGTCAGGCAGGGAGGAAGTTGTCGAGCAAGGGAACCGTAGTTTACTAAGGAAGTTGAAGCACTTGTCAAGAGGAAGAAGGTGGCTTATGTTAGGATGAGACATGAAGGCTCAGTTAGGGCACTTGAGAGTTACAAGTTAGCCAGGAAGGACCTAAAGGGAGAGTTAAGAAGAGCGAGGAGAGGACACGAAAAGTCGTTGGCGGATAGGATTAAGGAAAACCCTAAGGCTTTCTATAGGTATATCATGAACAAAAGAATGACTAGAGTAAGATTAGGGCCAATCAAGGATAGTAGTGGAAAGTTGTGTGTGGAATCAGAGGAGATAGGGGAAGCGTTAAATGGATATTTTTCATCAGTGTTTACACTGGAGAAAGTCAATGTTGTCGAGGAGAATATTCAGGTACTGTCGACCAGGCTAGATGGGATTGAGGTTCACAAGGAGGAGGTGTTAGCAATTTTGGAAAGTGTAAAAATAGATAAGTCCCCTGGGCCAGATGGGATTTATCCTAGGATTCTCTGGGAAGCCAGGGAGGAGTTTGCAGAGCCTTTGTCCTTGATCTTTATGCCGTCTTTGTCGACAGGAATAGTGTCGGAAGACTGGAGGATAGCAAATGTTGTCCCCTTGTTCAAGAAGGGGAGTAGAGACAACCCTGGTAATTATAGACCTGTGAGCCTTACTTCGGTTGTGGGTAAAATGTTGGAAAAGGTTATAAGAGATAGGGTTTATAATCATCTTGAAAAGAACAAGTTGATTAGCGATACTCAACGCGGTTTTGTGAAGGGTAGGTCATGCCTCACAAACCTTATTGAGTTTTTTGAGAAGGTGACCAAACAGGTGGATGAGGGTAAAGTGGTTGATGTGGTGTATATGGATTTCAGTAAGGCGTTTGATAAGGTTCCCCACGGTAGGCTATTGCAGAAAATACGGAAGTATGGGATCGAAGGTGATTTAGCGGTTTGGATCAGTAATTGGCTAGCTGAAAGAAGACAGAGGGTGGTGGTTGATGGCAAATGTTCATCCTGGAGTTCAGTTACTAGTGGTGTACCGCAAGGATCTGTTCTGGGGCCACTGCTGTTTGTCATTTTTATAAATGACCTGGAAGAGGGTGTAGAAGGATGGGTTAGTAAATTTGCAGATGACACGAAGGTCGGTGGAGTTGTGGATAGTGCTGAAGGATGTTATAGGTTACAGAGGGACATAGATAAGCTGCAGAGCTGGGCTGAGAGGTGGCAGATGGAGTTTAATGCGGAAAAGTGTGAGGCGGTTCACTTTGGAAGGAGTAACAGGAATGCAGAGTACTGGGCTAATGGCAAGATTCTTGGTAGTGTAGATGAACAGAGAGAGCTCGGCATCCAGGTACATAAATCCCTGAAAGTTGCCACCCAGGTTAATAGGGCTGTTAAGAAGGCATATGGTGTGCTAGCCTTTATCAGTAGGGGGATTGAGTTTCGGAGCCACGAGGTCATGCTGCAGCTGTACATAACTCTGGTGCGGCCGCACCTGGAGTACTGCGTGCAGTTCTGGTCACCACATTATAGGAAGGATGTGGAAGCTTTGGAAAGGGTTCAGAGGAGATTTACTAGGATGTTGCCTGGTATGGAGGGAAGGTCTTATGAGAAAAGGCTCAGGGACTTGAGGTTGTTTTCGTTAGAGAGGAGAAGGCTGAGAGGTGACTTTATAGAGACATATAAGATAGTCAGAGGGTTAGATAGGGTGGACAGTGAGAGTCCTTTTCCTCGGATGGTGATGACCAACACGAGGGGACATAGCTTTAAATTGAGGGGTGGTAGATATAGGACAGATGTCAGAGACAGTTTCTTTACTCAGAGTAGATGGAGTGTGGAACGCCCTGCCTGCAACAGTAGTAGACTCGCCAAATTTAAGGCCATTTAAGTGGTCACTGGATAGACATATGGATGAAAATGGAATAGTGTAGGTCAGATAGGCTTTAGATGGTTTCACGGGTCGGCGCAACATCGAGGGCCGAAGGGCCCATACTGCGCTGTAATGGTCTATGTTCTAGAAGAATAGACAGCTATTCGGCAACAGAAGCATCGTCTTGGGAACAAAACCTGATGATTCCCGGTTTGATAGACAGAATACAAGCTCCTTGACACCTCCGGATCACCGGTAACCTTAATGTTATCTGGCGGTTGTAAAAGCGTCTGACTTAACAAACGCGACAGATACTAAAAAAATAGCTCTTTTACTGACTATGGCTGGTCCAATCGCAATAGAGATCTACAACTCTTTTAACTACACAGAAGGTCAAGACAAGACGAAGTATGAATCCATCCTTGAGAAATTTGATAGCCACTGTAAAGTACAGTCAAATGAAATATTTGAGCGCTACATCTTTGCAAAGAGATTGCAAGAGAAAGAGCTTTGCAACAGACCTTTTTTTAACTTTCTGTTTGCTTTTTTTTCTCCAAATCCCAGCCATTTTATTCCATTAATGTTAGGAGCAACTATTTTATATGAGGAAAGGTTGAGGGAGCTAGGGCTTTTCTCTTTGGAGCAGAGGAGGATGAGAGGCGACTTAATAGAGGTTATAAGATGATGAGGGGGATAGATAGAGTGGACGTTTAGAGACTATTTCCTCAGGTGGATGTAGCTGTTACAAGTGGGCATAACTATAAGGTTCAGGATGGGAAATATAGGAGGGATGTCCGAGGTAGGTGTGGTGAATGTGATTCACACTATATATAGTTGCCAATATCACTCCATGTATATATGTTCGTTATCTACCCATTGTAAGTGCAGTTGCACTATCCGACCACCAGGGGGAGTCGCTCTGGGAGTACGCGAGAGTTTGTACTGGGCTCCTCCCTTGGCTCCGCCCAGGACTCCTCCCCCTGGGACCGATATATAAAGATCAGTGCCTTAGAGCCAGCCTGCCATTTCATCTGAAGTTCAACGATGAATAGGCTGGCTCTATTGTAAGTGTATTAAAGCCTCTGTTCAGATCCAACTACATGTGTTCGCTGAATTGATGGTTCCATCAGTAGGTTCTTTACTCAGAAAGTGGTTAGGGTGTGGAATGGACTGCCTACTGTGATAGTGGAGTCGGACACTTTAGGAACTTTCAAGCGGTTATTGGATAGGCACGTGGAGCACACCAGAATGACAGGGAGTGGGATAGCTTAATCTTGGTTTCGGACAATGCTCGGCACAACATCGAGGGCCGAAGGGCCTGTTCTGTGCTGTACTGTTCTATGTTCTATTTAAGCTGCTAGCACAATCCTGCAATTTTTTAATGCTGCATAATTCTGAGATTCGTGACCAAATGGTTTGGGGCATAAATGATGTGCACCTCAGAAAAAAATTACTGAGTGGACAGGATTTAACATTGGAAATCGCTGTACAAAAATGCCTTGCTCATGAAGAATCTAAGAATCATTACCTAGAATATAAAATCCGTGAAAATGGCTTGAACATTCACCACAAGGCAGTGTTGAAAGTGGAGAAGATGGAAGTTTTGAGCGGCAACTATCTTGCACACATCTAACCAGTACGCACATGCGCACTTCCCAAAAAGACGCAAACCTGCAAAATACCGTTCTGCGCATGCGCGAGAAGCTGCACATGTGCAGTTGCAAAAAGAGCGCACTCTGGAGGAAAATCGATTTGCGCATGCACAATCGATTCCAACACATTATGTCACAAGCGTCATGACGTCAGAAGACTCAGAACAAACCCAATTACTGAAACATGGTTAAAGGATGGTCACGACTGGGAGTTAAATATCCGAGGGTATCAAACTATTCGGAAGGACAGAGTGGATGGTAAGGGAGGTGGTGTTGCTCTGTTATTTAAGGATGACATTCGGGCAATAGTAAGGGATGACATCGGTGCTATGGAGGATAAGGTTGAATCCATTTGGGTGGAAATCAGGAATAGTAAGACGAAAAAGTCACTGATAGGAGTAGTCTATCGGCCACCAAATAGTAACGTTGTGGTGGGGCAGGCAATAAACAAAGAAATAACTGATGCATGTAGAAATGGTACAGCAGTTATCATGGGGGATTTTAATCTACATGTCGATTGGTTTAACCAGGTCGGTCAAGGCAACTATGAGGAGGAGTTTATAGAATGTATCCGCGATAGTTTCCTAGAACAGTATGTAATGGAACCTACGAGGGAACAAGCGGTCCTAGATCTTGTCCTGTGTAATGAGACAGGATTGATTCATGATCTCAGAGTTAGGGATCCTCTCAGAAGGAGCGATCACAATATGGTGGAATTTAAAATACAGATGGAGGGTGAGAAAGTAAAATCAAATACTAGTGTTTTGTGTTTAAACAAAGGAGAGTACAAGGGGATGAGAGAAGAACTAGCTAAGGTAGACTGGGAGCTAAGACTTTATGGTGGAACAGTTGAGGAACAGTGGAGAACCTTCCAAGCGATTTTTCACAGTGCTCAGCAAAGGTTTATACCAACAAAAAGGAAGGACGGTAGAAAGATGGAAAATCGACCGTGGATATCTAAGGAAATAAGGGAGAGTATCAAATTGAAGAAAAAAGCATATAAAGTGGCAAAGATTGCTGGGAGATTAGAGGACTGGGAAATCTTTAGGGGGCAACAGAAAGCTACTAAAAAAGCTATAAAGAAGAGTAAGGTAGAGTATGAGAGTAAACTTGCTCAGAATATAAAAACAGACAGTAAAGGTTTTTACAAATATATAAAACAGAAAAAGAGTGGCTAAGGTAAATATTGGTCCTTTAGAGGATGAGAAGGGAGTTTTAATAATGGGAAATGAAGAAATGGCTGAGGAACTGAACAGGTTTTTTGGGTCGGTCTTCACAGTAGAAGACACAAATAACATGCCAGCGACTGATAGAAATGAGGCTATGACAGGTGAGGACCTTGAGACGATTGTTATCACTAAGGAGGTAGTGATGGGCAAGCTAATGGGGCTAAAGGTAGACAATTCTCCTGGCCCTGATGGAATGCATCCCAGAGTGCTAAAAGAGATGGCTAGGGAAATTGCAGATGCACTAGTGATAATTTACCGAAATTCACTAGACTCTGGGGTGGTCCCGGTGGATTGGAAATTAGCAAACGTGACACCACTGTTTAAAAAAGGAGGTAAGCAGAAAGCAGGAAATTATAGGCCAGTGAGCCTAACTTCGGTAGTAGGGAAGATGCTGGAATTTATCATCAAGGAAGAAATTGCGAGGCATCTGGATAGAAATTGTCCCATTGGGCAGACGCAGCATGGGTTCGTAAAGGGCAGGTCATGCCTAACTAATTTAGTGGAATTTTTTGAGGACATTACCAGTGCAGTAGATAACGGGGAGCCGATGGATGTGGTATATCTGGATTTCCAGAAAGCCTTTGACAAGGTGCCACACAAAAGGTTGCTGCATAAGATAAAGATGCATGGCATTAAGGGTAAAGTAGTAGCATGGATAGAGGATTGGTTAATTAATAGAAAGCAAAGAGTTGGGATTAATGGGTGTTTCTCTGGTTGGCAATCAGTAGCTAGTGGTGTCCCTCAGGGATCCATGTTGGGCCCACAATTGTTCACAATTTACATAGATGATTTGGAGTTGGGGACCAAGGGCAATGTGTCCAAGTTTGCAGATGACACTAAGATGAGTGGTAAAGCGAAAAGTGCAGAGGATACTGGAAATCTACAGAGGGATTTGGATAGGTTAAGTGAATGGGCTAGGGTCTGGCAGATGGAATACAATGTTGACAAATGTGAGGTTATCCATTTTGGTAGGAATAACAGCAAACGGGATTATTATTTAAACGATAAAATATTAAAGCATGCCGCTGTTCAGAGAGACTTGGGTGTGCTAGTGCATGAGTCACAGAAGGTTGGTTTACAAGTGCAACAGGTGATTAAGAAGGCAAATGTAATTTTGTCCTTCATTGCTAGAGGGATGGAGTTTAAGATTAGGGAGGTTATGTTGCAATTGTATAAGGTGTTAGTGAGGCCACACCTGGAGTATTGTGTTCAGTTTTGGTCTCCTTACTTGAGAAAGGACGTACTGGCGCTGGAGGGTGTGCAGAGGAGATTCACTAGGTTAATCCCAGAGCTGAAGGGGTTGGCTTATGAGGAGAGGTTGAGTAGACTGGGACTGTACTCATTGGAATTTAGAAGGATGAGGGGGGATCTTATAGAAACATTTAAAATTATGAAGGGAATAGATAGGATAGATGCGGGCAGGTTGTTTCCACTGGCGGGTGACAGCAGAACTAGGGGACATAGCCTCAAAATAAGGGGAAGTAGATTTAGGACTGAGTTTAGGAGGAACTTCTTCACCCAAAGGGTTGTGAATCTATGGAATTCCTTGCC
This sequence comes from Scyliorhinus canicula, assembly GCF_902713615.1. NCBI lineage: Eukaryota > Metazoa > Chordata > Chondrichthyes > Carcharhiniformes > Scyliorhinidae > Scyliorhinus > Scyliorhinus canicula. The sequence goes on from NC_052151.1 coordinate 123,461,445, forward strand.
CAGTGAAGCAGTTGAGGCTCCTTCATTACATGTCTTTAAGGTAAAGATAGATAGTTTTTTGAAGAATAAAGGGATTAAGGGTTATGGTGTTCGGGCCGGAAAGTGGAGCTGAGTCCACAAAAGATCAGCCATGATCTAATTGAATGGCGGAGCAGGCTCGAGGGGCCAGATGGCCTACTCCTGCTCCTAGTTCTCATGTTCTTAATTCAAGGGAAATTGCCCAAAAATATAAAATAAGAATTCTAAAGCTACAAAACCCAAATTTTGTACCTCGGGCAGAACTATGTCTGAACTTCAATAAGTAGTTGAAGATAACTTTTGCAGCACCATGAAACAAGCAATTTACTGCATAAAAGTGAAGACCATATTAACAAATCCAAAACTGAAGAAGATGATTTGTTAATTAAAAGTGAAGAGCTCAATAACAAATCCGAAGCCCAAGAAGATGATTTGTTTATTGAAGAATACACGGCTGAGTTATTCGGATATGATATGATATGATTCGGATCATAGCATCAGCAACACGGTTGAACAGCTCAATACGACTCTGCTCATGGTTGATGAATCCAATACCATGATGCATTGGCAGATCGTTGATACATTGGATGACAGCAACCTATCAAACAACCAAGAAGAAAACAACGCCACACAGAGAGCACCAATCTACTCCACACAGAGAGCGATGAAAAACTCTACACAGAGAGCGATGGAAGCCTCCACAAAGAGATCGTTGACAGACTCCACAATGGAAGCAATTAAAGACTGCAGAGTGACAACCATGTATGAAGAAGACATGAAGGTCTATCCACCTTATTTGAGCAACTAGAAGACTATGAAAGTCTACCCAGCTCATTTAATGAACAACAAGAAGACAATGAAAGTCTACCCATCGCATGCAAGACAAGTGACAAAGAAATCACAATTCACATACAAGATGTGCAAGATGACAGCGAGACTGACACATCTCAGTCCATCTGTACAAAAGGACTTGGCAATCAAAGTAAAACTACACGAGTCCAGTGAGACCACATCAATTAAAACCACCACATCTACTATTGACAACCTACAAGAAACTAAAATCTTGATGACATTGACTCCAGAAGAGGAGCACCAAGAGATCAAAGACAAAGCAGATCAACCAGAAATGACTGCAGAAGAGGAGCACCAAGAAATCAAAAATGAATCAGATCTACCAGAAATGACTGATGTCACCAAGATCAGCGTAACATCAGATAATTCTCGCAAACATCAAACCATAAAGGTCAATGAAACATCAGTCACCACAAAGGATACCGATACTGAAAAGTTTGGGAATGACTCGAACTATCCGCCAGGAACAGTCATTGAGCACAACAACAACAGCAAATATAACAACAGAAATGACAACAGAAACAACAACAAAAACAACAATTGAAACAACAACAAAACAACATCCTGCCCAACATGGTACAACTCTACAACAACAGGACAATGTTACAGAACAGTCCAAAGGAATGGCAAGAGTACAAACATAACATGGACTTTATCCACACAAACAAATGTCATGCCAATGAATTTTATGAATTCATATTTACTCTAAAACAAAGAAGCAACACAGTTTTTAAGACAAATGACGTACTGAATCGATATCACAAGCACAAGAAAAAGTCCATGTTCAGGTGGTCTGGTGGCTTTATAATCCATCCATATCTCGTTCTGACTACCGTTGGAGGAGTGGTTAGGCTCTGTTGCTGTTGGTTCTCTCGTTGGTTTAGAGTTTATTCTGGAATCTCAATATGTTTTCGACCTTTTCTTCCATTTTTCCATGTACACTCACCTCTGCGTGTCGGAAATGGACAGCTGCCACCCACCTGCAGCACCTTTTGTGGCTTTGGCATGCTGGCTGGTTGTTGCATATGTTCAGTGTTTGCCGTGTACTGTCGTTGGACGATGAGGCTCTTTGGACTGCTAGTAACTCTCTTTTACACCCTGTGTTGGGCACGTCATGGTTACCCTCAGGTGGTTGGCTGGTCTGACCATTGAAGGTTTTCAGGCACCTGTAACGAGAAAGGAAAAACCTGCTCCGCAAAGAAAGAAGACAATTCAGAGTTACAGTCCCATTCAGGTTACTCTTTATTTTTGTTTGAGTACTCGGGAGCCTGCAGTTCTGTATAATTAATGACAGTGGCTGTCTTGATGTCTGTCATTTTGAGACAATCTAGTGCTACACATGTTCTCTGCTCAAGAGAAAGACTGGTTACAGATGCCATACATCAGTTTATGGCCATACATCAGTGGTTCCACAATCATGTCGATGATTGGAAGTTGGATATTTCTGGGCCCAAAGAGTGATGTGTTTGTTGATTCAAACCAGAGGTCTTGATGCCTTTATCCAACAGAAGGGTTATGCTGGTCCCTGTGTTTAATTCAAAGTTTGTTAAATGGCCATTGACTGAAATGACAGCTTTCCAAAAAAACTGAGATTGTTGAGCTTGCTGAAGAAGCGTGGCTCTGTGTCTTATTGGCTTGCAGTCTTGACCTCACGGATCAATTTTAAGCATTCTGCGCAGAATTTTTGCATGGGCAATTTGACGTAGTATCAAATATTGTTGCACTGAAAGCAATGGGTTGAAGTTGCAGGACAATAATCTCCCCAAGGGTGTGCTTAGTTCCATAACATTGACGTGGTCACTCTGCTGGCCGGTTCAGGTATTGCTTTTCCTGTTACTGGGCAAAATTCTCTGCCTCGTGACAGCGCATACGTAAACTGCGGTCTGGTGGAGAATTGGGTGTTTGGCCAAAATAGAGGTCTACGCCCATGCCGAATTAGACGCCATGCTTGTTTCCCTTGCTGGTGATGATAACGAGAGTCACACCCCATCCGACGACTCATAGAATCATAGAATTTACCGTGCAGAAGAAGACCATTCGGCCCATCGCGTCTGCACCGGCTCTTGGAAAAAGCACCCCACTTAAGCCCACACCTCCATCCTATCCCCGTAAACCAGTATCCTCACCTAACCAAAGGGCAATTTAGCATGGCCAATCCACCTAACCTGCGCATCCTCGGACTGTGGGAGGAAACCGGAGCACCCGGAGGAAACCCACGCAGACACGGGGAGAACGTGTAGACTCTGCACAGACAGTGACCCAAGCCAGGAATCAAACCTGGGATCCTGGAGCTGTGAAGCAACTGTGATGACCACTGTGCTACCGTGCTGCTCATGCAAAAATGGGCTTTGCTTGCATTTAAATATCATTAGCGCATTTGACTAATATGCTACGGGCCTCCGTGATTCTCCAATCCTCTCAGGCAGAGGGTTGTAGACGTGAATTACTATAAGTATTGATAAATGTGGACTGTGTGCCATGGCTGCAGAAGGGCAGCGGGAGGCTAAAGAAACACTGGGATTTTTGGGGATGGCAGTCCATGCCGAGGTAGTAGCAGGTAGTGACTTGGTGCCAGATCCATGGACTTGAGGTCCATGACTTGGGATGTAGACACACCCCTCTGGATGTGTGTGGCCTAGCTCAGACCACTATTGCTGCAGTCTGATTTTAAATGCACCTAGTGCTACTTACGGTCTCCTGGCTGCTCACACGGCTGATGCTGCCTGAGTACTTTAAATCAGGGTTTTTCAAACTCAGGATCGCGATCCAGTGGGATGGGTCGCGGGCAGGTGTCGGGAGCAAGCAAGCAAAAGGACTGTGTGAAGGACTGAAGATGGATAATTTTGTAATAAGAGAGGGCCAGAAACACAAACAGGTCGGCATCTCACAACTGAATCTGCTGGAGATAGCTTATCAGGAGAGTCCATAGCAGTCCTGGTGTGAGCTCCAGGACCTCGGAGGAAAGACGCATTAAGAAGCTGAAATCAGGAACAAAGCAGTATGGCCGGGATTCTCCCCTACCCAGCGGGGCGGGGGGCCCCGGCCGATGGACGTCCGCGCATGCGTTGGAGCGTCAGCGACTCCTGACGTCATACCGCCGCATGCGCAGGGGAGGGGGTCTCTTCCGCCCCCGCCATGGTGAAGGCCATGGCGGGGGTGGAAGAAAAAGAGTGCCCCCACGGCACAGGCCCGCCCGTCGATCAGTGGGCCCCGATCGCGGGCCAGGCCACCGTGGGGGCACCGCCCGGGGTCAGATCGCCCCGCGCCCAGGACGCCCAGGATCCCAGAGCCCGCCCATGCCGCCAATCCCGCCGGTACCAGAGGTGGTTTAAACCACGCCGGCGGGAAAGGCCTGTCAGCGGCGGGACTTCGGCCCATCGCGGGCCAGAAAATCGGCGCGGGGGGCCCGCCGACCGGCGCGGCAGGATTCCCGCCCCCGCTGAATCTCGGGGGGGGGTGGAGAATTGGGGCACGGCAGGGGCGGGATTGACGCCAGCCCCCGGCGATTCTCCGACCCAGCGGGGGGGTTGGAGAATCCCGCCCAAGGTGATTTCTTGAGGTATGGCTTTATTAATTGGGCCACTGCAAATCAGGATACAAAGCCCATGTGTGTTATGTGCCGGGAAGTGAATGAACTGGCAAGTGAAAGTTTAAAATCCTCAATACCTCAAAGGCATTTGAAAACTAAGCACAGCAAGTTTGAGGATGAACACCTTGATTTTTTCAAAGGATGCAGCGAGAACAAATCATCAGCTCAAGTCCTTAGCAGAAATGTAACACTGCAAGACACAGCAAGAGAGATCATGAGGAACAAGCAGGCTCACCTGTCGCATTAAAGGTAAGCAAACATTCACCGCAAAGTTCAGGTGGCATGGGTGGCAAAGGTCGGCCAGCGTGGCTCACGGAGGTTGGCCGGTTGGTAAAAATGGGTCCCAGGAAAAAAGTTTGAAAAACGCGGCTTTAAATGCACAGAACACCTCTAGTCATCTGGGAGCCCACCCAGTCCACCCCTCTGGACACCCTCATTCCCCAGCTGTATCATCAAGGACCAAGCTCAATCTGTAGACCACCAGGTGTTGGCACTCCTCAGAAGTGGAAGGTGTTGGCAAACCTGATTACAGAAGAAGCAGGGAATCAGCAGATCTCACCACAGCTAGAGGACACCTGCACCGTAGTCTTTGGAACCCTTCCTGGTTCTCTGCCCCTCTCAGGACAGAGGGCTCACCATTGACTCCCTGCCCCTCAGGATCACCAGTTGTCCCTTTCTGGTCAGACTTGCAGTGCTGACTGCCTCTGTCACCAACTTCCCGGCAGTGTTTAGGAGGGCAGGCAAGAGCCTCTGACCCACCCTGGGAAAAAGATTGTGCCTCCGCTCCTCACTGGCACGGAGCTGTGGGTGCACCTCAGACTCTCGATCTCAGGGAGCCAGGTCTTTTTTGAGCCATCTTAGTGGCTGCAGAGAGTGTGTGGTAAGTGGAGCGCTTTAAACAATTGTACCTGCCAGACTATTTGACACTAACTCCGGCCCCAGTGGTCAGAATGCTCACTGGGCTGGGAATTGCTCAGAATGTGTGCCAGCAAAGGGCGACGCGGTGGGTGCTGTGGTTAGCACTGCTGTCTGTGGGACCGAGGACCCGGTTTCAATCCTGGCCCAGGTCACAGTCCATTTGGAGTTTGCGCATTGCCCGTGCCTTAACCATACAACCCAAAGATGTGCAGTGTAGGTGGATTGGCCATGCTAAATTGCCCTTTAATTGGAAATAGATAATTGGGTACTCTAAAATTATTTTTTATAAATTATAAATGAAAAGAAGAATTCATGCCAGCAGAGTGCTGACCCATTCGCAAGTCCTGAATTACCCCCAAATAGCGCCCCCAACAAATCGCAAACTGCACGCAATTCAGTTACGGCATCAACACTATGTTTTCCCAAATGGTGCATTTTGTCCATAGAGAGTGTCCCTGTGCTTTTGTTGCTGAATAAGCTGAACTGGGGTTGGCCTCTTCACCTTGGTTTACTTTCTCCCCTTAAAAGATGCTGTTCTGCTCAGAGTTCTTACTGCTTAACTATCTGGGTTGCCTTTTCCAGGGTTAGGTCTTTCATTGCTTGCATGAGATCAAAGTGTGTTAGCAACTACTGCTGCCACTATTCTGTCTCTGATGAGTACAGATTTTAAGTCTCCGTATTTGCAACCTTCTGCCAGCCTGTACAGATCAGTGATGAATGAATTGACAAATTCCCCTGGCTGCTAAACACACTTGTTAAATTGAGCTCTTTTGAGTATTTTATTGCTTCTTGGATTAAGATAAATGCCAAATGATTTTAGTGCTTCTTCAAATTTAGAAGATGATTCATTGATTCCCTGACTTAGAATAATGTCATATTTTTATTTATATTATCTGTTTTTGCCAGTGTTTTCACACAAATCATTTTTCAAAGACTGATTGAGGTTCATTTGGGTGGGAAAAGTAGCCTGAATCCGGAAAACGGTGCTCCAGAGGGATTGGCAGTCGGGGGGGCCTGTCCCGAGCAAATCTCTTGTACTATTATTAGGCGGCAAACGCTGAGAAGGTGCTGGGATGGTATGGAGATTCGGAGATGGGGTGGGTGCGGATGGAATCAGGCTTGTGTAGGGGCCGAGGCTACCTTGCCCTTTTCTCTGGGGATGGATTCTACGAGTACGGTGGTAGCCTCCACATTGAAAATATGGAGACAGTTTTTGGCAACACTTTAAACTGAGGCGCAGCGTTGAATCTCGTGTCAGTGTGTGTTAATCACATGTTCGATCTGGCCAAGCTCGACACTAAATTCCGGGGATGGAAGGAGAAGGAGGTTGTTGTGAATTTGCAAGCTTTCAGGAGTTGGTAGCAAAATGTGGGTTTTTGCGAGTGGACACATTTAGGTATTTGCGAGACTTTGTGAAGAAGGTTTTTCCATCTATTCCAATGATGCTCCCTTCCGTGATGTTGGAGAGGGTTCTGTCATTGGCGGGGATAAAGAAGGAGGACACATCGGGAGTTTATGGGAGGCTTACAGAGGTGGCGTGATCCTTGAGAAAGGGAAAGGGTCCTTGAGAAAGGGTCAAAACCAAGTGGAGCTGGGGTCTGAGCTGGAAGATGGGGTGTGATGTGACATTCTGCAAAGGGTGAACTGAAGTAATGCGTGCAAGGTTAGGACTGATACAGTTGAATGTGGTGCATAGGTCCCATTGGACCAAATCCAGGATGAATAGGTTGTTTGCGGGAATGGAGGATGCGTGCAAATGGTGTGGAAGGGGCCCAGCCAATCATGTACATGGGTTCTGGGCATGTCCTAAGCTTGTGGGGTTCTGGATCTCCTTGTTCAGCACCATGTTGGCAATTCTACAAATTGAACTGAAGCCCTGTCCTCTTGTGGCCACATTTGGTCCTGTTGGACCTGCCGGAGCTGCAGACGGGGTTGGGGGTCCATGTTCAGGCATTCACCTCACTGATTGCTCATAATCAGGTGTTAATGGGGTAGAAGTCAGCTCCTCCACCCCGTGCCCAGAGAATTGCCGGAATGGCACCGGTCACGATCCGAGCAGGAACATCGATTGTCCGCCCTGCGGAGAATCCAGCTCAATGTTTCCTCTTGTGGAAGAATCTAGAACTAGGGGATCACTGTTCAAAAATAAGGGATCGCCCATTTGAAATTGAGATGGGGCATAGCATTTCTCTCAGAGGGTCATGAGCCTTTGGAACTCTCTTCCTGAAAAGACAGTGAAAGCAGGGTCTTTGAATATTTTTAAGGCAGAGGGCGATAGATTGTTGATCAGCAAAGAGGTGATAGATTATCGGGAGTCGGCGGAATGCAGATTTAAGGTTACTATCAGATCAACCATGACCTAATTAAATGGCAGAACAAGCCTGATGGGCCAAATGGCCCACTCTTGCACTTGTTCGTATGTTCATATGTACCATCGTGCCACGATCAGTTTGCTCAACCGCTCTGCAGACTTTGCCCCCATCCATATCGGCAGCACAAACTTAGTACCCATTGGATAAAGGTAAAGGCCAAAATGTCCTGAGAAGTACCTGGAGTCCTTAGCTGCCTTACTCGCAGTCATGTCCTTCTGTCCCTGACCACAAACCAGACTTGTACCACTTCTGAAACTAAGGAGTGTGACTTAGATAACTATCTTCTCTGGTGCCTTGCATTGTCTTCACCTTGGTCTTCAGCCTTGCAATATCTTCACCTTGGACTCCAGCTCAATAACTGGACTAAAGTTCTTGAGTCGTAGACATATATTGCTGATGCAAGCTTTGACAAAGAGTCATTGGACTCGAAACGTTAGCTCTTTTCTCTCCCTACAGATGCTGCCAGACTTGCTGAGATTTTCCAGCATTTTCCCTTTGTTTCAGATTCCAGCATCTGCAGTAATTTGCTTTTATCTAAGTGCCATCCTTTTGGAAGAATATGAAGGAATTGGGGAGGGTATCGAAAAGATTCACGAGAATGTTTCCAGGGATGAGAAACTTCAGCTACGTGGATAGATTGAAGACGTTGCGACTGATCTTGGAGAAGAGAAGGTTGAGAGGGTATTTGATAGAGGTATTCTAAATCATGAGGGATCTGGGCAGTCTAGATAGGGAAAGACTGTTTCCATTGGTGGAATGTTCAAGAACTAGAGGGCACAGATCAAAAGGAGAATGATAACATGAGGAAGAACCTATTCATGCAGTGAGTGAGGGGGCTCCTGAATGCACAACTAGAGAGTGTGATGGAAGCAGGATCAGTTTGAGGCTTTCAAAAGAGAATTGGATCCATATCTGGAAAGAAAGGAGAAAAAGCAGGGGAGCGACACCAGGTGGTTTGCGCCTTCAAAGGGACAGTACACAACAGTCTGTTCTAGAAGAATTCAGAAATTTTTACATTCTTTGATATATTACTTGATATAGTTGAAGTTATATATGCATTAAACTTTAATGTTAAACTTTAACTCCCCCTCACGTCCTCTCCTCATGCTATGATGCCATTACAATTTTCCTTTTCTACTGTGTCACTCTCAGTCTGAGCTGCTTAATGCCTCTTTTTTTTCAAACTGTTCATGGTCAGCAATGCTGCTCTTTTTAATTAGCTGCCCAGTGCCTCTGTTCCATTTTCAAACGCTTGTCAAAAAAAACTTGAAAGAAAGAACTCTGATTGTTATGAAATCTTTACAACCTCAGGTTGTTCCGAGCTAACGAAGCAAGGGATGGCCAGTAACTAGTGAAGAACCTGCAGTGGCCTCCTGCCCCATGGAAATTAGGTGTCCTTCCACTGACCCCATGTCTCAAGGATGGTCTGTGTTCTTCTGGAGTCACAATGGAGATGCATTGAACATAGATCTTATGGTGACAGACTCCCTTTTCTGAAGAGCATTAGTGAACCAGTTGGGATTGATCACAATCCAGTATTTTTTAAGGTTACATTCCTGGTGCTAGACTACAGATTTCTAGATTTATTGAATTTAGTTTCACAGCTTGCCATGGTGAGATTTGAACCAAGGTCTCTGGGTTGCTAGGCCAATACCAGAATAATAGGCTATTGTGCTGGTATTTGGGTTACTTCTGGAGCAGCAGATAGCAGGGCAGAAAAAAAGAGGCCTGGACAATTCCCATCCACGACCACTCTCCTCCTGAACTTGTTCTATCTCTCAACAACTTCTCCTTTAACTCATCCCCATTTCTCCAAATCAAAGGTGTAGCAATGAGTACCCACATGGGTCCTAGCTATGCTTGTCTTTTTATGGAGTATGTGGAATATTCCCATGCAATCGCAGAAGGCCTACCCGGATCCCCTCCCACAACTCCTTTACCAGTACATTGATGACTATTTTGGTGCCGCTTCATGCTCTCGTCCGGATCTGGAAAAATTAATAAATTTTGCTTCCAGTTTCCACCCCTCCATCACTTTCACCTAGTTCATCTCCAACACTTCCCTTCCCTTCCTTGATCTTTCTGTCTTCATTTCCGGAAATAGACCATCTACTAATATCCACTGCAAGCCCACCATCTCCCACAGCTATCTGGACTACAACTCTTCGCATCCTGCAAGGACTCCATCCCTTTCTCTCAGCTCCTTCGCCTCCGTCGCATTTGTTCCGATGATACCACTTTCTAAAATAGTGCTTCGAAAATGTGTTCCTTCTTCCTCAACCATGATTTCCCACCTGTAGTTGTTGACAGGGCCCTCAACAGTGTGCGGTCCATCTCCCACACCACTATTCTCGTCCCCTCCCTCTCCCTCCCAGAACAAGGATAGAGTCCCCCGCGTTCTCACATTTCACCCCACCAGCCTCCGTATGCAAAGCATAATCCTCTGCCATTTTCGCCAACTCCAGCGTGATGCCACCACCAAACACATCTTCCCTTCACTCCCTCTGTCAGCATACTACAGCGACTGTTCCCTCAGAGATAATCTAGTCCACTCCTCCACCATACCCAACTCCTCTCCCATCACCCATGGCACCTTCCCATGCAATCGCAGAAGGTGTAACACCTGCCCCTTTACCTCTTCCATGCTTAACATCCCAGACCCAAAACATTCATTCCAGGTTAAGCAGCGTTTCACTTGCACCTCAATCTGGTCTATTGCAATTGCTGCTCCCAATGTGGTCTCCTTTATATCGGAGAGACCAAACGCAGACTGGGTGATCGCTTTGCTGAGCACCTTCGGTCTGTGCGCATTCAGGATTCTGACCTTCCCGTTGCTTGCCATTTTATCACAAGACCCTGCTCCCGTGCCCACATGTCTTGGCCTACTGCAATGTTCCAGTAAAGCTCAACGCAAACTGGAGGAACAACATCTCATCTTCCAGTTAGGCACATTAGTCTTCCGGTCTCAACATTGAACTCAACAACTTCAGATGATTAGTTCTACCCCACCTTGTCCCATTTGTTTTCATTCTATTTCATTTTAACTGTCTTCTACCATTTCTTTCTCTCTTGTCTTTCTTTATATATATTTAACCCCCCCCCCCACCTTATCTACCTTTCCTTACCCTTTCTCCCCTTTGCTTCCCCCTTCCCCTCTCCCCACATCTATATCTGTCACAGTTTAGCCTCTGATGTTAGTTTCTCTGCTGTTTGGTCTTTCACAACTTTTGTTCTCTCTGGGGACTGCCATTAGCACTCTTTCCCGTGGTTTCTGTGGCTATTAGCACCCGGTTTCCCTGGGTTTCTGTGGCTATCACATCTTTCATTCTCATTCCACAGTATAAATAATTCCCACTTTCTCTGTATCATAGCTTTGTCAAAGGATCATCTGGATTCGAAACATTAGCTCTTTTCTCTCCCTACAGATGCTGCTAGACCTGCTGAGATTTTCCAGCATTTTCTCTTTGGTTTCAGATAGCAGGGCAGGTTGTGCAGAAAATATCACCTAAAATCCCTTCTAGCTATGACATTAGTTCTCTAGCAAAAGGAGTCTTTGGCAGGTAGGATCAAGGAAAACCCAAAAGTTTTCTATAGGTATGTCAGGAATAAAAGAATGACTAGGGTAAGAGTAGGGACAGTCAAGGACAGTGGTGGGAAGTTGTGTGTGGAGGCTGAGGAGATAAGCGAGATACTAAATGAATACTTTTCGTCAGTATTCACTCAGGAAAAAGATAATATTGTGGAGGAGAATACTGAGACCCAGGCTATTAGAATAGATGGCATTGAGGTGCGTAGGGAAGAAGTGTTGGCAATTCTGGACAAGGTGAAAATAGATAAGTCCCCGGGGCCTGATGGGATTTATCCTAGGATTCTCTGGGAAGCCAGGGAAGAGATTGCTGAGCCTTTGGCTTTGATTTTTAGGTCATCATTGGCTACAGGAATAGTGCCAGAGGACTGGAGGATAGCAAATGTGGTCCCTTTGTTCAAGAAGGGGAGTAGAGATAACCCCGGTAACTATAGGCCGGTGAGCCTAACGTCTGTGGTGGGTAAAGTCTTGGAGAGGATTATAAAAGATACGATTTATAATCATCTAGATAGGAATAATATGATTAGGGATAGTCAGCATGGTTTTGTGAAGGGTAGGTCATGCCTCACAAACCTTATCGAGTTCTTTGAGAAGGTGACTGAACAGGTGGACGAGGGTAGAGCAGTTGATGTGGTGTATATGGATTTCAGTAAAGCGTTTGATAAGGTTCCCCACGGTCGGCTATTGCAGAAAATACGGAGGCTGGGGATTGAGGGTGATTTAGAGATGTGGATCAGAAATTGGCTAGTTGAAAGAAGACAGAGTGGTGGTTGATGGGAAATGTTCAGAATGGAGTTCAGTTACGAGTGGCATACCACAAGGATCTGTTCTGGGGCCGTTGCTGTTTGTCATTTTTATAAATGACCTAGAGGAGGGCGCAGAAGGATGGGTGAGTAAACTTGCAGACGACACTAAAGTCGGTGGAGTTGTAGACAGTGCGGAAGGATGTTGCAGGTTACAGAGGGACATAGATAAGCTGCAGAGCTGGGCTGAGAGGTGGCAAATGGAGTTTAATGTGGAGAAGTGTGAGGTGATTCACTTTGGAAAGAACAGGAATGAGGAATATTTGGCTAATGGTAAAATTCTTGGTAGTGTGGATGAGCAGAGGGATCTCGGTGTCTATGTACATAGATCCCTGAAAGTTGCCACCCAGGTTGATAGGGTTGTGAAGAAGGCCTATGGTGTGTTGGCCTTTATTGGTAGAGGGATTGAGTTCCGGAGCCATGAGGTCATGTTGCAGCTGTACAAAACTCGGGTACGGCCGCATTTGGAGTATTGCGTACAGTTCTGGTCGCCTCATTATAGGAAGGACGTGGAAGCTTTGGAACGGGTGCAGAGGAGATTTACCAGGATGTTGCCTGGTATGGAGGGAAAATCTTATGAGGAAAGGCTGATGGACTTGAGGTTGTTTTCGTTAGAGAGAAGAAGGTTAAGAGGTGACCTAATAGAGGCATACAAAATGATCAGAGGGTTAGATAGGGTGGACAGCGAGAGCCTTCTCCCGCGGATGGAGGTGGCTAGCATGAGGGGACATAGCCTTAAATTGAGGGGTAATAGATACAGTAGTCCCCCTTTATAACGCGGGTGTTGGGGTCCAAGACAGCCACCCGCGTTGTATCCGAGCCGCGGATATCCATGATGGGGGTTTTAAATTTATTTAAAAATCTATGCATGCGCTTCCTCTTGTGAGTCTACGGGGGGGCGGGGTGAGAGGTCAGACCCCCGTAGACTCACAATGGGAAGCGCTAGCATAGATTTTTAAATAAATTTAAAACCCCCATCATGGATCCAATTAAAATTTCAGCGGCCGGCTCACTTTGATCCGGAGAAGGAAGCTGCTCTCACTGAAATCAGCCGGCCGCTGAAATTGACACTGCCGGCTGCTCTCTCCCTCCAATCCAACTTTTAAGTTTTAATGTTTCTGATTGGAGGGAGAGAGCAGCCGGCAGTGTCAATTTCTTTTTTTTTCCACCGGCTTGCCCCCTCTCCCCCCACATCCTCCAACTAGACCCCTCTCCCCCCACACCCTCCGACTCGCCCCCTCTCCCCCCCCAACACCCTCCGGCTCGCCCCCTCTCCCCCCACATCCTCCGGCTCGCCCCCTCCCCACACCCTCCGGCTTGCCCCCTCTCCCCCCACATCCTCCAACTAGACCCCTCTCCCCCCACATCCTCCGGCTCGCCCCCTCCCCACACCCTCCGGCTTGCCCCCTCTCCCCCACATCCTCCAACTAGACCCCTCTCCCCCCACACCCTCCGGCTCGCCCCCTCTCCCCCCACACCCTCCGGCTCGCCCCCCCCCCCCACACCCTCCGGCTCGCCCCCTCTCCCCCCACATCCTCCGGCTCGCCCCCTCCCCACACCCTCCGGCTCGCCCCCTCTCCCCCACATCCTCCACTAGACCCCTCTCCCCCCCACACCCTCCGGCTCGCCCCCTCTCCCCCTCTCCCCCCACACCCTCCGGCTCGCCCCCTCTCCCCCCACATCCTCCAACTAGACCCCTCTCCCCCCACACCCTCCGACTCGCCCCCTCTCCCCCCCAACACCCTCCGGCTCGCCCCCTCTCCCCCCACACCCACCGGCTCGCCCCCTCTCCCCCCACACCCTCCGGCTCGCCCCCTCTCCCCCCACATCCTCTGGCTCGCCCCCTCCCCACACCCTCCGGCTCGCCCCCTCTCCCCCCACATCCTCCAACTAGACCCCTCTCCCCCCACACCCTCCGGCTCGCCCCCTCTCCCCCCACATCCTCCAACTAGACCCCTCTCCCCCCACACCCTCTGGTTCGCCCCCTTTCCCCCCACATCCTCCAACTAGACCCCTCTCCCCCACACCCTCCGGCTCGCCCCCTCCCCCCCCCCCCCCAACACCCTCCGGCTCGCCCCCTCTCCCCCCACACCCTCCGGTTCGCCCTCTCTCCCCCCACACCCTCCGGCTCGCTCCCTCTCCCCCTCTCCCCCACACCCTCCTGCTCTCCCCCACAGCGTCCAGCTCGCCCCCTGTCCCCCACACCCTCCGGCTCGCCCCCGCCCCACACCCTCCGGCTCGCCCCCTCCCCCCCCTCTCCTCCCCCGTCCCCCAACACCCGCAGGGCCCCCCTCTCTCCCCCAACACCCGCAGGGCCCCCCTCTCTCCCCCAACCCCCCAGGGCCCTCCTCTCTCCCCCAACACCCTCAGGACCACCCTCTCTCCCCCACACCCCCAGGGGGTTCTCCCCCACACCCCCAGGGGGGTCTCCCCCACACCCACAGGGGGGTCTCCCCCACACCCGCCCACACCCCGCTCCCCCCAACACCCGCCCCCCCCACCTCTCCCCCCCCAACACCCGCAGGGCCCCCCTCTCTCCCGCAACACCCGCAGGGCCCCCCTCTCTCCCCCACACCCCCAGGGGGGTCTCCCCCACACCCACGGGGGGTCTCCCCCACACCCACGGGGGGGTCTCCCCCACACCCACGGGGGGGTCTCCCCCACACCCACGGGGGGGTCTCCCCCACACCCACCCCCTTCCTCTCCCCCCCCAACACCCGTCCCCTCCTCTCCCCCCCCAACACCCGTCCCCTCCTCTCCCCCCAACACCCGTCCCCTCCTCTCCCCCCCAACACCCGCCCCCCTCCTCTCCCCCCCAACACCCGCCCCCCTCCTCTCCCCCCCAACACCCGCCCCCCCTCTTCTCCCCCCCTCCCCAACACCCGCCCCTCCTCTTGTCCCCCCCCCCAACACCCGCCCCCCCTCTTCTCCCCCCAACACCCGCCCCCCCCTCGGCAGTGTCAATTTCAGCGGCCGGCTGATTGTTTCAGTGAGAGAGCAGCTTCCCTCTCCGGATCAAAGTGAGCCGGCCGCTGAAATTGACACTGCCGGCTGCTCTCTCCCTCCAATCCAACTTTTAAGTTTTAATGTTTCTGATTGGAGGGAGAGAGCAGCCGGCAGTGTCAATTTCAGCGGCCGGCTCACTTTGATCCGGAGAGGGAAGCTGCTCTCACTGAAATAATCAGCCGGCCGCTGAAATTGACACAACTGACAGTTGGGGTCCATAAGCCCCCCCGCGGTATATCGCGAACCGCGGTATTGCGGAGCGCGGTATAACGGGGGGCTACTGTATAGGACAGAGGTCAGAGGTGGGTTTTTTACGCAAAAAGTGGTGAGGCCGTGGAATGCCCTACCTGCAACAGTAGTGAACTCGCCAACATTGAGGGCATTTAAAAGTTTACTGGATAAGCATATGGATGATAAGGGCATAGTGTAGGTTAGATGGCCTTTAGTTTTTTCCATGTCGGTGCAACATCGAGGGCCGAAGGGCCTGTACTGCGCTGTATCGTTCTATGTCTATGTTCTATGACTGTAATGAAATGGAAGGCTGTAAGAGAACCAACACTGATTCACTGTTGGGAAAAATTGAACTCAAAGCGCATATATTTCTGCTGGAAGAAAAAAGTCTGTTCCATGTAACTGGAAAGGTTCAAACAGCAAAACACTAAAATCATACATGGATGCTTTTTGTTTTTGTATTCTATTCTCTGTATTGATTTTTATAGATTAAATTATGCATAAAACTGGGCATTTCAGTACAATTATAGTATTATTAACTTTCATTGTTAAAAAAGAAAATTATATCAACATGAACATCTACATTGAGAAGAGTTGCTTGTCCATAAATATACATACACAGTTTTCCAAGTTTTCCAAAGATTAGTTGGAAAACCACAGCCATTAAACTGTATAATTTAGTGTTGTCTTCCACAAATAACAGACTATACAGTTTTTAAGACAGTAGTGATTAGTACAGTACATTTTTAGATCAAATTATGGACTGAAACAATGAGCTAAATTATAGGCATATGCAGTGTACTATGGAAAAAGAGCAACTGTATATTTCCTCACAAATGCGTACTTAATTTTTCCTTCCTATTGTTACAATAACCACATGCTGCACAAGAATTATTTTACTATCTATGATCATTTTCCTGGGCTTCCTATTTTTGTTTGGGGGGTGCTGGGGGGAGATCTGCAGGTACAGGAAAATTATATGGGTAGTAAAAAAATTTAAATGGAGTTCCACAGCTTTATTAGTACAGTAAGTGTTAGAAAAGGTTCATCCATCATTCATCAAATTCAAACTCAGTAACACAAATAGTAATAGTAAACTGATTAAAAGCTGAAGCGATGGAAATTGCATTTCAACTTTCCACCCTGGGGGCACTTTAAATATTCGTGAAAACGTATCGAGTTTGACTAACCAGGCAACCAACACATAGCCTGAAGTCTATTCTACCTCCAATAAGGCTACACTAATTACAATTCAAAGGTAATTTAATTCTTTAACTCATTTTTTCCCGACAAAATTCAATGTATTATGTGCAGTTAACACTTTCTATAATGGGGAAAAAGCTGCATTTTTAAAATGTACAATGATAGCATCAAAGGATATTATATATTTTGATAACACCTATCCTTCACATTAATCAACATAAATGGTATTTTTTATGGCAAAACAAGTTCTGAGATATTTTAAACATCCGGAGGTGCTTTGCAAAGAGAGCCTTTCCAATTAGCATCAGGTTCTATCACTTAGCGTTAAACCTTAGTCCACTTGACTAAACACAGAATCAGGTTAAATCTTAGGTCTCCATCCTTTAATAAACTGCATGATCTTTTTCACTTGCAGTTTTGTCAGTTTAAAATCATCAGATAGGATTTCCTCAGTCAACTGAACAAAAATGTTTCCATCAATTCGCTCACGTACAAAGAATGTCAACACATCTTCTGATAGGCCTATGAAACGCAAGCATTTGGAGACTTCCTCCACAGAAAGGGTAGATAGGTCAGATGGTGGGTGCCAGTACAAACCACTGCCATTTAACTTGGGCATACTTGGGGTATTCGATGAAGGGAGGGAAACAGGTATCTCTGTATTACTTCTTGATGACACTGGAGGGACCTCTATAACTCCTTGTGTGAGATAGACCCTTGTGACACCACCTTCGGCACCTCTTACGATAGTCGGAGAAAGAGAAGCTGTACTTCTGATGATGATGTTGTCTGAATCACAGAGTTTGGGAGGCCGTGGTGGTGGGACTGGACAAGATATGCTCTCAGCCTGTTTGTACAATGAATCCTGTACACAGTTTCTAAACTCCTGATTGTACCTTAAATCCCCAGAATTGCTGACCGAGCCTGGATCAGGAGAAGTACTGCGGCTGACCGTAGTATCAAAATGGTCCGATGTACTGGATGAAGACTTGTGATGATCATAAGATTCCAACCAATCTGTGGCCGATGGACTAGATGAGTAACTAGGATTAGCAAAAGGGTTTAATGCCCCAAAAGGAGCAAACCTTTTCTGAGAGCCCGGAGGTTTCAGCCGAGGGCAACTGTAGTAACTTTTCAGGGCTGCATCTCCTGACAATTGGGGTGTAGATCGCCCACTGATCACATTTTGAACACTGTCTGAATATGCCCATGGATCCGACCATGAGGTCTGCACATTCTGGATATTAGATGAAATATTCCCTGATATTGGATGGTTCGAAGAATCTGTAGCCTTGCAGTCTCCCCACGTGCATGGATAACAGTAAAGGGAATACGAGTCTGGTGACGGAGAACAGCTATCACTGCGGGTTCCAGAACTGGAAACAGGAGGAAATAAATGAAGAGTGTATTACAGTCATGACAAGTCAATGTGTATCAATCCTTTATCATTACCAGACTGTGAGAAGAAACCTCTTCAATAGAATTATCAGCACAAATCATAAGGAAAGAGCACAACGAATATTGGGCAAAGTTGGTAGCATTTAGTATGTCAATAAATTCAAATTGTGAAGTTGTGGGATGAAAACCCAATTTCATTACACAATGCTCTTACATATTCACTCAATTTTGAGCTATTTAATATAACTGGTAGTGTGTTCTAGTTCTCAAGGTATCTAGCCCACAAATTGATAATAGAAGAATCATAGCATCTCTACAGTGGTGAATGAGGCCATTTGGCCCATCAGGTCTGCACCGATTCTCCGAAAGAGCACTGTACCTAACTCCACACAGACAGCCACCCAAGGCCAGAATTGGGTCCCTGGCGCTGTGATGCGGCAGTGCTGCCCACTGTACCACTGTGCTGCCTGTGGCAGTGGCGCGCATCATCCGTACATTGTTATCTCTTCAGCAAATCTCAGTCCAATATGCAAAGCATAAAACCACAAAAGTAGACATTCTGGACGATATTAATTGTGTCAATGAATCTCATTGACTGATCTGAAGCATGGAGGTTGCATTGACATTTTTAGTCCAAACTCTCACAATGCATATTTATATATCTGAAAGACCTCCAGTTCCATCAACATTAAACTTTTTTCTATTTCAATCATTAGCAAAATATTCAGGATTCACTTAAAAATTGTCAGATTTTGTTATGCTGCTTTCAACAGTTGCTGAGCATTCCACAGACATATTAAGAAACTTCAGAAGCATTAGAAGTTCATTGTTACAGATGCACATGATTGGCACCTTTTTTTCCAGTTTGCTAACAATCACATCCAAGACAAATCATCATTTCATTTTTTGTTTCAAAACCCTTGGTCTCAAATATAATGCAAGGAAAGTCTATTCATTTGATCTATCCCCTCAATGACCGACCATAGCAATGCAATACTCCATCTGTGTAAACAAAATAACTTGTCATTCTAAACTTGTCGCTCTTTGTGATCAACGTAACAGTCGCCAAATGCCATTTATTAAACTGCTTTTCCCTGAAGTGGTGGGAAGCAGGCATTAAAATTAGCACTGGGTTGGAAATAACCATCTATATCCCCAGTAGTGAAAATTGTGGCAGTAATTGTCAAAGATTCAAATGTCCATATGCAGCTAGAGAAATTGCCTGTCATACTAAAGCACTTAAAGAAATAATTAATGTACATAACAGGAAGCATAAATGCAGAAACGACAAGTCATAAGCATTTCAAAATTGAATTTGCAATATTAAGGAAAGCCTATTTATCATGAATTTGGCCATTGATGCTAGCATCATCTGATCTTAATGCACTGTACATTATTGAATGAATGTAATTTAGTACAGTATTAGAGTGTTTATCAATAGGAATTTTTTTTGCATCTGCTCGTAGCAGTATATTTTTTCGTAGATAGACCTTGTACATATAATGGAATAAAAAACATTCTTCAACAGGGTAGGATTCCACAGTGGTGCAGCCACTACATCTACAAATCCCTTCAAACACTTCCAAGAGCCAAGATATTATATTAGATGTTTTGGATAGCCTCACTTACTGTAACACACTTAAAAAGCTATTCTGAGACCTGTACTATAATCTCAGCATCAATGGCACTCTTAGTCGATAATGCAATAGGTACCACAGGTGAGATTCTAACTCATTCAAACCCACCTACATGAACAGAGTTAAAATTGGTGGGTCTATGACAAACCAATACACAAAAATGTAGCTGGAACCTCTTACATTCCTTGACCTAGTTGTGTCATTAAACATCTTGCAACACTGATTTGCCACATGTGAGTCATTCAACTGATAATGAATGTTCTGAGCATCGTTTTCACTGAACATCAGCACATTCCTTTGAGGGACTTTGTGGTTAATCATCCCAGGTAAAGCCTCCTTCCTCTGCTTTCCTTAAGAAGTTCTGTTTTCACTGCAAGAACCTAAGGCTCTGCACCTGAAGCCAACTTATCTCACATTGTCCAAGGATATGGGCAGCACGGTAGCATAGTGGCTAGCACAAATGCTTCACAGCTCCAGCGTCCCAGGTTCGATTCCTGGCTTGGATCATTGTCTGTGCGGAGTCTGCATGTTCTCCCTATATGTGCGTGGGTTTCCTCCGGGTGCTCCGCTTTCCTCCCAAAGTCTAAAGATGTGCAGGTTAGGTGGATTGGCCATGCTAAATTGCCCTCAGTGTCCAAATTGTCCTTAGTGTTAGGTGTGGTTACTGGGTTATGGGGATAGGATTTGGGTAGGGTGCTCTTTCCAAGAGCCGGTGCAGACTCAATGGGCTAAATGGTCTCCTTCTGCACTGTAAAATCTATGAAATATAAACTCCTTTTAATTAAAGTTTGTTTTGACTACACCAACTCCTTTAAACTATTGCAGGTGTCTAAATTCTGTGTCAAAGTACCATTTCATAACTTAAACTCTACTGGCTCCTCTTTTCTGTCCACTTATAGTGACATTAGAACAGCCTCCTTCATCATAGAATCCTGACAGTGCAGATAAAGGCCATTCGATCCATTGAGTCTGCACAGGCAATCACAAATGTTGAGTCAAATTCCTTCAGGTATTAATTGCTGTTGGAAATTTTTTAAATATCAAATTTAAAATTTAAATTTATGTCTCCCTTATCTTTGTTTCATGGCCCAATAATTCTTTACATTCTCCCTATTTCTCTTTCTGTATCTGATTTGGGAGTGAATTTACCAAGTCTAATTCAAACTTCTCGGGCGCAATTCTCCGACCCCCACGCCAGGTGGGAGAATCTCGGGAGTGCCGGGCGATTACCGCCACTCCGCCCTGGCACCCGCACGCGATTCTCCCACCCACCCCCCAAAACGGCGTGCCGCATTTCACGGCTGGCCGCTCGGAGAATCGCCGCTCGCCGTTTCTAACGGTTGAGTGGCTATTCTCCGGCCGGATGGGCCGAGCGGCCTGCCCAATCCGACGGGTTCACGCAGGCGCCAACCACACCTGGTCGCTGCCGGCGTGAACAGCGCGCGAACGCTGCGTGTGCGGCCTGTGGTGGGGGGGGGGGGGAGGATCGAGCACCAGGGGGGCGCTCAGTAGGGGTCTGGCCCACGATCGGTATCCACCGATCGGCGGGCCGGCGTCTCTAAAGGCCGCACTCTTTTCCTCCGCCGCCCCGTAAGATCAATCCTCCATGTCTTGCGGGGCGCCCACGGGGAGGACGACAACCGCGCATGCGCCGGTTGGTGCCGGCCAACCTGCGCATGCACGGGTGACGTCATGTACGCGCCACCAGCTGCGTAATTTACGTGGTGCGCGTAATTGACGCGACGCCGCTCCTAGCCCCCTGGGGGTGGGAGAATAGGGTCGAGGAGCGGCCTTCGACGGTGGAATTAAACACTTAGGGCGCGATTCTCTGCTCCCCACGCCGGGTGGGAGAATCGTGGTAGGGCCGGGCGACTCACGACACGCCACCCTGGCACCCGCCGCGATTCGCCCACCCCCCGCTCGGATGAATCGCCGCTTGCCGTTTTTCACGGCGACCGGCGATTCTCCGGCCCGGATGGGCCAAGCGGCTTGACGTTCACGACGGCGGCAGCCACACCTGGTCGCTGCCGTCGTGAACATGGTGCCAAATGCTTGTTTGTGGCCTGTGGGGGGCGGAGAGGGGAGTGAGCACCACGGCCGTGCTCGGGAGGGGACTGGCCCGCGATCGGTGCCCACCGATCGTCGGGCCGGCATCTCCAAGCGACGCACTCTTTCCCCTCTGCCGTCCCGCAAGATCAAGCCGCCACGTCTTGCGGGGCAGCGGAGGGGAAGACGGCAACCGCGCATGCGCGGGTTGGAGCCGTCAGCCGTCGTGACGTCAGCCGCGCATGTGTGGGTTGGAGCCGGCTAACCTGCGCATGCGCGGCTGACGACACTTAGGCGCCGTCGTCATGTCATTCTCGGTGCGCCGCCTTGACGCAAGCGAGGAGCGGTATCCGAGGCCGTCGTGAAACTCGGCCGAGTTCACGACGGCCTTCCCGATTCCGCGCGGGAGCGGAGAATTCTGCCCTTACTCTCCCGATGGGAGAATTTCGCCCCCCAACTTTTGTGCTATTAATTGTCAATTTTTCAATCTGATTGATTCAGTAAATGTGCAGTTGCTTGCCTTGTTCACTCAAAATCCCAGATGCTATGTTGCTGGAACATGCAGCAACTAGCCGCATGAAAAATTTGGAACCCTAAATTTGCAAGGGCAAGTCTAACCAATGGCACACATGATGCCCTGCTGCAATAAAATTTGGACCATTGTGCCATATAATGGAAAACGTATTATGCTACTGCCAAAATGGAGCTGTGTGTAAATGGCATTTTCCTTTCAGGCCACAAGGTTGATTTTCAGTAAATAAACACATCTCGTGGTAAGTTCAATACAAATCGATGTTCGCTATTCCTGGAGTAAATTAAAAGCTAATTGCTGGCAAATTTTGTTCAGAGATTGGCAATCAGGATAAGCAGCTAATTGCATTCTCACAGTCGGCAAAGATTATCTTTCATTTTGACAAAATTTACAGAGAAAAATAAAAGATCAGGGCATACAGGTGGGATTAAGGTAGAATCTGAAAGATAAATAAGCTTTCAAATCAATTATGTGATTTAAAAAAAAATTAGACTGGAGAAATTTGACACCACTCAAATAGAAAATCAGGATTCAGGACCAGAGAGGTTTTCAGAATTAATAATGATCTTCGTACACCATTAAAAAACCCAAGTTACAATTAATTCAACAAGGCCTAACTTGAAGTGCTTTCACAGCGAGATTAACAGTGAAAAAGAGAAAGTTCTCAAGTAATTGCGTTTGAATAGTTACTTTGCATCAGTCTTCACGGTGGAAGACACCAGTGGGATGCCAGAGCTCCAGGAGAATCTTGGGGCAGAGGTGAGTTCAGTGACCATTACTAAGGAGAAGGTTCTGGGGAAACCAAAAGGTCTGAAGGTGGATAAGTCCTCTAGACCGAATAGTCTACACCCCAGGGTTCTAAAAGAGATAGCTGAGGAGATTGTGGAGGCATTGGTGGTGATTTTTCAGGAATCACTGGAGGCAGGAAGGCTCCCAGAGGACTGGAAAGTGGCTAATGTAACATCACTGTTTAAGAAGGGAGGGAGACAGAAGATGGGAAATTATAGGCCGGTGAACCTGACTTTGGTCA
This sequence comes from Scyliorhinus canicula, assembly GCF_902713615.1. NCBI lineage: Eukaryota > Metazoa > Chordata > Chondrichthyes > Carcharhiniformes > Scyliorhinidae > Scyliorhinus > Scyliorhinus canicula. The sequence continues at coordinate 123,484,666 of NC_052151.1, forward strand.
TTGGTAAGATTTTAAAGTCTGTTATTAAAGATGAGATCGTAAGTACTTGGAAGTGCATGGTAAAATAGGACTGAATCAGCACGGCTTTGTCAAAGGGAGATCATGTCTAACAAATCTGTTAGAGTTCTTTGAGGAGGTAACAAGGAAATTAGACAAAGGAGAACCAGTGGACATGATTTATTTAGATTTCCTGAAGGCCTTTGACAAGGTGCCGCATAGGAGACTGTTAAATAAGTTAAGAGCCCATAGTGTTAAGGGTAAGATCCTGGCATGGATAGAGGATTGGCTGACTGGCAGAAGGCAGAGAGTGGGGATAAAGGGGGCAGCCGGTGACTAGTGGAGTGCCTCAGGGGTCTGTGTGGGGACCACAACTTTTTACAATATACATTAATGATCTGGAAGAAGGAACTGAAGGCACTATTGCTAAGTTTGTAGATGACACAAAGACCTGTAGAGGGACAGGTAGTATTGAGGAATCAAGGGGGCTGTAGAAGGATTTGAACAAGCTAGGAGAGTGGGCAATGAAGTGGCGAATTAAATGCAATGTGGAAAAGTGTGAGGTTATGCACTTTGGAAGGAAGAATTTAGGCATAGACTATTTTCTAAATGGGGAAATGTTTAAGAAATCAGAAGCACAAAAGGTCTTGGGAGTCCTTGTTCACAATTCTCTTAATGTTAATGTGCAGGTTCAGTCAGCAGTTAAGAAGGCAAATGCAATGTTAGCATTCATGTCAAGAGGGCTAGGATACAAGACCAGGGATCTACTTCTGAGGCTGTATAAGGCCCCATTTGGAGTATTGTGAGCAGTTTTGGGCTCCGTATCTGAGGAAAGATGTGCTGGCCTTGGAAAATGTCCAGAGGAGGTCCACAAGAATGATCCCTGGATTGAAGAGCTTGTTGTGTGATGAACTATTGAGGACTGCGTGTCTGTACTCGTTGGAGTTTAGAAGGATGAGGAAGGATCTTATTGAAACTTACAGGATATTGCTAGGCTTGGATGGAGTGGAGTGGAGTGGACGTGGAGAGGATGTTTCCACTTGTAGGAAAAACTGCAAGCAGAGGACACTATTTCAGACTAAAGGGACGATCCTTTAAAACAGAGATGAGGAGGAATTTCTTCAGCCAGTGTGTGGTGAATCTGTGGAACTCTTTGCCACAGAAGGCTGTGGAGGCCAAGTCACTGAGTGTCTTTAAGACAGAAATAGATAGGTTCTTGATTAATAAGGGGATCAGGGGTTATGGGGAGAATGCAGGAGAATGGGGATGAGAAAATATCAGCCATGATTGAATGGCGGAGCAGACTCAATGGGCCGAGTGGCCTAATTCTGCTCCTATGTCTTATGGGGGACTTTAGGGGTTGCATTGTCATCTGGATGCAGAGGTGTATTTTGGTGTACGAATGACCAAACTTAGATTTTGTTTTGTAGCAAAACTGATTTTCCTGTTCATTCTTGATTCTGCGCCATTAACTCTGGCCCTTTTGCCTAATGTGCAAAACATGCACCCACTCCCTGATGTCGGATTCCCTATTTTAAAAAAGGGGTGAAAACTAGATAGTCTTCTAAACATCATTTTCGTCTAACGGTGTGGGATTTTGGAAGCCCATTAAAAGAATGGCAGGATTGAGAGTTTCTGAAGAAAATGGAAATCTTGCAGAAATATTCTAAAGGTACGTGTAAAGTGTCTTCACAACTTCAAATGTCTCCATTAGGTGTTATAACCCAGATGTATTTTTAAGTCATTGATTCATCACAGGGATCTGGGGGGGTATTCTCCCCTACCCGGTGGGGCGGGGTGGTCCCTGCGTACCGGAGTGGCACCAACCACTCCGGCGTCGGGCCTCTGCACCTTTAGGGGCGAGGCCCACGCCGGAGGGGTTGGCGCCCCGCCGACAGGCGCGAGCGGCCTTTGGCTCCCCACCGGCCGCCGCAAACGGCCTTTCCGCCCCGCCAGCCGGCGCGAACGGCTGGCCTAAAGGCCTTCGCCGGCTGGCGTGAGGCCGCGCATGCGCTGGAGCGTCAGCGGCAGCTGACATCATCCCGGCGCATGCGCGATATGGGGGGTCTCTTCCACCGCCGTGGTGGAAGCCGTGGCGGCGGTGGAAGAAAATAGTGCCCCCACGGCACTGGCCCGCCCGCTGATCGGTGGGCCCCGATCGCGGGCCAGGCCACTGTGGGGGCACCCCCCGGGGTCCAATCGCCCCGCGCCGCCCCCCCCCCAGGACCTCGGGGCCCGCTCGCGCCGCCTGCTCCCGCCGACACCAGAGGTGCTCCAATTCCCGCCGGCAGGAGAGGCCCGTCAGCGGCAGGACTTCGGCCCATCACGGGCCGGAGAATCGCCGCAGGGGGCCTGCCGACCGGCGCGGCAGGATTCCCGTCCCTGCCGTTTCCTGGGTGGAGGGGATCTACGCAGGCCCCTGGGCCGGGATTCTTCCCTATCCAGCGGGGCTGGGGGTCCCGGCGTACCGGAGTGGTCTTGCCACTCCGGTGTCAGGCCTCCCCAAAGGTGCGGAATTCTCCACACCTTTAGGGCCTGGCCCACGCCGGAGTGGCTCCCGCTCCGCCGACCGGCGCCAACGGCCTTTGGCGCCCCGCCGACCGGCGTCGGGGCTGGCCGAAAGGCCTTTGCCGGTTGGCGTGAGTCAGCGCATGCGCCGGAGCGTCAGCGGCCACTGACGTCACCCCAGCGCATGCACGGTGGAGGAGGTCTCTTCCGCCTCCATGGTGGAGGCCGTGACGGCAGCGGAAGAAAAAGAGTACGCCAACGGCACAGGCCCGCCTGCCAATCGGTGGGCCCCGATCGCAGGCCAGGCCACCATGGGGACACCTGCCGTGGTCAGATCGCCCCCCCCCCCCCCCCCCCCCAGACCCGCTCGCGCCGCCTGCTCCAGAAGTGGTTTGAACCACGTCGGAGGGAGAGGCCTGACAGCGGCGGGTCTTCGGCCCATCGCGGGCCGGAGAATCGCTGCGGGGGGCCCGTCGACCTGCGCGGGGGGCCCGCTGACCGGCGCGGCGCGATTCCCGCCCCCGGGCGATTCCCCGACCCTGCGGGGGGTCGGAGAATTCCGCCCCTGGTCTTTAAAGGCAAGTTGCCCTTTACATTGACCAGCGTTGTGCATTTGTTCACACCATTATGCAGTGAAAATGTTTGAAGATGTCCTGTCAGACTATGTTGTCTTTTCTTTTCCACAGTGATTTAAATGGCTCTGGCTGATAAAAAATGGTTTTGACACTTGAAATTCCTCCAACTATCTGCTCCCTTATATTGATTGAGAGGCACTCTAAATAAGCACTTTCAGTTCTTTCCTTCCCAGAGAGAATACTATTGTTTGGACAGCTGTTGGCATTATCAATGCTTAGCTAAGTTTCAAGTGCTGATGGGTTTCAGCACAGTAGGTGTTCCATCTGAGAACGAATGATACTTTCAGGAGGTTGTAGTAACAGATTGTCCCTCTGATGTGCTCTATGGTCTGTTGATACAAGCTAATAGGGTTACAATTGCAAAATGTATTTTTTCCACATAGCAAAATTCATTTTTCCTTCTTTTAATGATATGGAGGCTTTCATTAGATGGTGAGGGGTTTATTTTTCCCAACAAATGTAAAATATTTTCCATTAGTAATCCTTAGAGCCTGAGGAATGTGCATAGTGCATACTGGCTGACAGGCTATGGAAGATACATTGTGGGCATAAAGGTGGCATAAGTGATTTGAAGAGGGCATGGAGGTGGATTGAGAGGTGAGGAAGGTGAAGGGTGAGGTTGTGTGGGCCTTTAAATATTGTTGGGAACTGGGGTACTGGGTTTAAGAGTCCTAAAAATCAGGGGTGCGATTCTCTGACCCCCCGCTGGGTCGGAGAATCGCCCGGGGACAGCGTCAATCCAGCCCCGCCGTGTCCCGAAATCTCCGCCCCCTGAGATTCAGCGGAGGCGGGAATCACACCGCGCCGGTCGGCGGGCCCCCCGCGGCGATTCTCCGGCCCGTGATGGGCCGAAGCCCAGCTGCTGACTAGCCTCTCCTGCCGGCATGGATTAAACCACCTCTCTTACCGGCGGGATTGGTGGCGCGGGCGGGTGCTGGGGTCCTGGGGGGGGGGGGGGGCACGGGGCGATCTGACCCCGGGGATGTCCCCACGGTGGCCCGGCCTGCGATCGGGGCCCACCAATCGGTAGGCGGGGATGTGCCGTGGGGGCACTCCTGAAGGAGCAGTACTCCGAAAGCTAGTGTTTGAAACAAACCAGTTGGACTTTAATCTGGTGTTGTAAAACTTCTTACTGAGCTTTAACTGAGGCAAGTAGGACTTTTACTTTAAATACGATAATGTGTCTTATTATTCAGTATTCAGTATTATTCAGTATTTCAACTTCAACTTATGACCGTGTACCTTGCTGCTGTTGTTAATGAGAATAGCTATATTTACTATCAGCAAAACACAGGTGATTTTAGTCTGACCATGTACATAAAACGTTGCACAATTTTATGCATTGATTGGGACACACCCTTTTGAGTCAACTCAGAAATGTGCTGATGAGTGCTGAGAATTCCTGCTAATTGAAAAAGCTCAGAATACAGTGCTTCAACTTTTCAGGAAAAAATAATCCAGGTGAAGTAGGTTGAGGTTTAGAAGTTATAACATTATCGATCGATGATTTTATTGTGAAATATGTACGAATTGTATTTAAAACCTTAATTTTTACATTAGAAAGCACAGTTCTGGAGAAACAAATAAGAACAAAGAAGAACAAAGAAAAGTACATCACAGGAACAGGCCCTTCAGCCCTCTAAGCCTGTGCCGATCATGATGCCCTAACTAAAAACTAATCTTCTGTACTTATTCGGTCCGTATCCATCTATTTCCTTCAGACAAAGAGTGGTGGTTGATGGGAAATGCTCTGACTGGTGTCCAGTTACTAGTGGTGTGCCACAAGGATCTGTTTTGGGGCCGTTGCTATTTGTCATTTTTATAAATGACCTGGAGGAGGGCGTAGAAGGATGGGTGAGTAAATTTGCAGATGACACTAAAGTCGGTGGAGTTGTGGACAGTGCAGAAGGATGTTACAAGTTACAGAGGGACATAGATAAGCTGCAGAGCTGGGCTAACAGGTGGCAAATGGAGTTTAATGCAGAAAAGTGTGAGGTGATTCATTTTGGAAGGAATAACAGAAAGGCAGAGTACTGGGCTAATGGTAAGATTCTTGGTAGTGTGGACGAGCAGAGAGATCTCGGTGTCCATGTCCATAGATCCCTGAAAGTTGCCACCCAGGTTGAGAGGGTTGTTAAGAAGGCGTACGGTGTGTTAGCTTTTATTGGTAGAGGAATTGAGTTTCGGAGCCATGAGGTCATGTTGCAGTTGTACAAAACTCTGGTGCGGCCGCATTTGGAGTATTGTGTGCAGTTCTGGTCGCCACATTATAGGAAGGACGTGGAAGCATTGGAAAGGGTACAGAGGAGATTTACAAGAATGTTGCCTGGTATGGAGGGAAGATCATATGAGGAAAGGCTGAAGGACTTGACGCTGTTTTCGTTAGAGAGAAGAAAGTTAAGAGGGGACTTAATTGAGGCATACAAGATGATCAGAGGATTAGATAGGGTGGACATCGAGAGCCTTTTTCCTCAGATGGTGATGTCCAGCACGAGGGGACATAGCTTTAAATTGAGGGGAGACAGATATAGGACAGATGTCAGAGGTAGGTTATTTACTCAGAGAGTAGTAAGGGCGTGGACTGCCCTGCCTGCAATAGTAGTGGACTCGCCAACACTAAACACATTCAAATGGTCATTAGATAGGCATATGGACGATAAGGGAATAGTGTAAAGGAACTTTAGAAGGGTTTCACAGGACGGTGCAACATCGTGGGCCGAAGGGCCTGTACTGCGCTGTAATGTTCTATGTTCTATTCATGTACCCATCCAGATGCCTCATAAATGTTGCTAATGTACCTGCTTCCACCACATCGTCTGGCAGTGCGTTCCAGCCACCCACCACTCTCTGCTTGAAAAACCTACCCCGCACATCTTTCTTGACAGTTGGCAGTTTTTCCGAAAGGTTTCAAAAAATAATTTGGCTGGTTTATCGATAAACAGTGAAAGATGACTGCTACATGAAGAAAGGCTGTTATAAAGTATTTACACAGATAGTTAACAAAAATGCTGCCAAGAGGATGAGAGGTTCATGGAGAGGACAGATGCTTATGTGCAAGATTTTTAATTACTAATGGATGGTTAGATAGGAAATATATGTACATATGAATGTTTTATTAATGATGAAGAAGGGAAGATAGAATTCATCTCCTGAATGGTGATGGAATAAACTACATATTTTCAAATCAGGAACATTCAATGACCCATAGAATCCTCAAAGGTTTGCACTCATTATTTAGTTATTTCCACTTACATCTCGTGAAGACCAGATGAGTAATAGGACAGGCTAGGGCTTGGTGAATGAGCTTGCTGCAACTGGGTCTTTGCAAATCGAGGTGGAACTGGTGGGCTTGGTGTAGGAACACCTTTAGTACCCCGTGGAGGAATAGGAGGAGCATTTAGAAGACGGCATTCCTCTTTCACCTGTCAAAAGAAGACAGTAGAGCATGACATATTTAAACATTCAAACACATTGCAGAATGAGCATATATTGATCTGCATTTGAATAGAACGATTTTGCCAATTTTACTACACATTATAATTAGAAGTCCATCACACAAGGCAATCAGAACACCTCAGCTGATTTCACATATTCGTTTGTTGGTGTGGACTGTCACGCTGCAGAAGCAATCCTCACTTAAAGAAGGCTGGGAAGTCACAGCTTCCAAATAACGTGCCAAACATTAATGATTGATCACCTCTAGAGCTAACCCAAGCATGTTTGAAAATATAAGTCAATCAAGAAAGTGATATACCTTGAAATATTCGTAGCTAACACTAAGTAAAAGTGTAGATAATCGCTGTGTAATGAACAAGATAATTCAACATTGCTTATTAAGATTGTTGAATAATATGTGATCCTTAAGTAGAACCTTTTTCTTGCTGAATAAACTATATGACTCTCTGAAACACGTTGCTAAAACATACTGCAGCAGTTTCAAAAATCACATCCATGTTGGAGTTATTTACAGATGCACATACTAATTTATAAGGGACTATACTGGCTGGGTATTAATCCATAGAAAGCTTAACAAGATTGCATGGCTTTGAAAGGATTCAAGAGCCAGCTAGTTTGAGGGAGAAAGGCGACAGTGGCACAGTGTGTGGCATGGTGGCAAACTGGTTAGCACTGCTGCCTCAAAGTGCTAAGGACATAGATTCAATTCCAGCCTTGGGCGTCTGTGTGGAGTTTGCACGTTTTCCCCTTAACTGCGTGGGTCTCCTCTGGGTGCTCCGGTTTCCTTCCACAGTCCAAAGATGTGCAGGTTAGGTGGATTTGCACTGCTAAAAATTGCCCTTAGTGTCCAACAATATGCAGGTTAGTTGGGGTTGCGAGAATAGGGCAGGGGTGCAGGCCTAGGTAGGATGCTCTTTCAGAGGGTCGGTGCAGACTCAATGGGTAAAATGTCCTCCTTCTGCACTGTTGAGATTCTAGAATCTATGAATGGGAGGAAATATTGATAAGGTGAAATTAAGTAAAGTGTGAAGTCTTGTGTGGAGAATAAAACTCAACGTAGACCTGTTGGGTTGATTGGCCTATTTCTATGCTGTAATATTCTGTGCAATTCCATGGAGCCCAAGTGCCAACCCCAGATGTCTTTATAAAATCTATGATGTCCAATTGAGGATGGAAAAAGGCCTTATTTGTTGAGTGAGGTCATTGCAAGGGTAATAATTACTTATGATTAATGAATTAGTATAATAACTATATTGCAATATTCTATGCAGAATACCATGTTATCAATCGTGCCAGGTAACAATAATGCCCCACAATCCTTAATCCAAAACCCACCCTGTAACCACCCTGCCACATAATACAGTGCAGATAGTCCAGTCTAGGAAATGTATTTTACTGATCCAGCGAAGATAGTTAAACTGTCTTTATGAAGGTTTCTACATGACATCAGCTCTAAGACTTAGATTCTAGTCTAGGCTCCTGGTTGTTAGATTTCAAACTTACCTCTCTGGCTGTTAGATATAAGCTGCCTCTCTGCTTCTGAGGGTATATGTCATTTGTATAAACCCCGGCATCTCGTTACTTTTAAATCGCATCTTATCATGCCTTGTTACATTGATTTTACTAGGAAGATTTCTCTCTGTGCTGGGCAGACCCATGACACTATTGCTTGGCAGATTGCATCCATTATGCCTTGTTACATTTGTGTTACTGCTGTTACTCGGCAGATTCTTACCTGTTACTGGGCAGATCTGTTGCCGGGCAGATTCACTACATAACCTAAAGCTATGTGGCTGAAGCTAAACTTTTCACGCCTTTGAACTTCAAATACGACACAGTCACCCATCAATACGGCTTTGAAAAATGTCTAAATGTCCTCCCAGAGTCTCCACACTGGCTGATGCTGGGCCTGAGAATAGTTCCTGGTCCCCCTCTATTGTCAACATGGGTGCACCTTGGCTCGCACACTGTTTAATTGGGTAAGTGTAAGTGTGTCATGACAGCCGATGTACGCACAATTCTTTCCCCCTCATGCCTCCTCCTCAACTAGCAAATACAGTAATATTAGCAGCAGCGTCTCCAAAACCAAAAATGCAGCAGAGGTGCACATAATAGCAGTAGACACAATACTGACAAATAGTAAATGAGAGGTGGAAAGACATAAAATCAATGCAGTTGGCTAAGACAAATAAATGGGAATGACGTTGCCAGAATTTGAAAAAAGACTATTGCAGACAACCAGACTAAATTTAATGAAATAGAACTTAAGAGAGTAGATTTTCACTTGCTGTGCTGGCACAAAACTGGCATTGCAGGTCAGTTAGCCCTTGTATAACTCTCACAATTGCACAAGACCAGTTTAATGCCTTAAGCGGTAAATTAAAATCCACCCTAATATTTCCTATTAAGATTAGAAGTTCCAAAAATGTTTTGTTGGGTAGCAAGCCGAATGCTGAAAGTTTGCAGCATTTTTCCAGGGCTGATTCCAGGCTATGGGAGTAACAAATTACTTCAACAAATTTGGCATGGTTAATGAGAGAAATGCAATCTATATGCACTTATCTTCTTAGCCCTTGCTCCTGGGACAGCATGTTAATGTGGAAGGCTAACTTGAGGGACCAACTGGCATGCAGATGTGTTAATGCATGCTTTGTTTAAGATTGCCTCCTGCATTGCCAGTGCTTGTCATTGTGGAATTATCCCCAGCATGAACAATGTTGTGAATTGCAGCAATAGTGCAGAGCTGGCTCAAATATGTTGGGTTCAGGACAGTAGCTCTGCTCCTGATTGCTTATCAACATTGAATATTTTTAAGGCAGAGGTAGATAGATTCCTGTTAGGCAAGGGAATCAAAGGTTTATCAATGGTAGATGGGATGTGACACAAACATATCAGGCATGATCCTGTTGAATGGCAGAGCAGGCTCGAAGTGCCGAATACTTCTGCTCCCATCTTGTATGTTTGCATGTCCAAATATTATATTTCCACCCAGTGTAATCATTTGCATTCCTGAAATATGTCACTCATGTTCCTTTTTCCCCCGGAAACACTCCACAAGTGTTCTCATGTAGGGTTAAATCAAAGAGTTGTAATATAAACTGAGTGGATAAATTCTTGAAAGGTGCTTTCATGTTTGAGCTTCGTGGTGAAGCAACTTTGTATCCCCCATTTATCAAACCTAGCACAAATATCAGGAGAAGATCCTTCACTTATGTCAGTGCGTGTGTTTGTGCTAACTGATATCAACCATGAACCCCATTTTCTGCTAACCCACCTACTGCAAATAAGGGAACAATAATCAGGGAAATAATAACTTTACACTCTACTCTGAATATTTTTTTAAATCGCTTGCAAAATAATGCACCCTCATCAATTTGGACAACTCTTATTTGCCTAAAAGAGGTCATGAAGTGAATCAAGGTTACAATGCTTGGGAAATATTTGTATACATATTAAAATATTCATATCTTTAGTAGTGAATGAATAGATAAATGCAGGAAAGCCTAAAAGGAAATCACAGGCACATATGACCTTTTGGAGAGAGGCTGGAATTACATTTCCGTTCCTTGTTACTGGCATTAAAAACATTTAAAGTGGCATAAATTATTTAACGTGCTGGAAAGAGAAAGCAATTTGTCAGTGGACAGAAATGTTCCTATCTTACAGGAAGAGACAGCTGCAAGTGAATCACTTCCCACAGGAACAGCTCCTGTATCCAGAACAATTAACTGGCGGGTCTAAATGTTGCACATTATCAAAATGCTTAACTCTTGTACTACTCAAACAACATTGTCCTGCATCTCTGTCTGTCAGACGTTTATGAAGGTCAATATTTCCAGACAAATATCCATCTCCTTTCCCTTCACTGTTTGTGGTGAGGCTACAAATAAACTCCAAATAATCTAACACAAAAGCAAAATACGGCGGATGTTGGAGATCTGATATACAACAAAAAAACAAAAGGTCATCAACTTGAAACATTAATTCTGTTTCTGTCTCCACAGACCTGCTGAGTATTTCTATTTTCACTCCGCCTAATCTATTTGATTACACCAAATATTGCAATATTCAGCATTTCATTTAGAACTCCAGGCTTCCTCTGCCACTTCATCAAGAAGTTGGGAAAACCTGATGCAGCTGTGACCAGAAGTAGCACCTACTTTTATTCTTACATGTTTATGTAAAAGTATGTCTGGTTTCTTCTAAATGAAAAAATATATAAGCTTAGCAATGTTAGATACATGCAATTAAAAATTATTAGATAGCATCTGTCACATGTGATTACATGTTAGGTTGCTGGTAGCTTAGCTAAGATCTCACCTTATTCCTTTTGGTAAATAAACAATATTAAGAAAAGGTTACTTTGTTCGTCAGATTAAAATGTTGAATAAGTGCTTATCGTTCGAAATTTTTCAAATATTATTCGGCCTCTTCACAAGAAAGGCCAAAAAATAAAAGGGCCAGACATTCTAAACCTTTGTCCATTTTTACCAACGCTGCTCTGAAGAACATTGTTGTTTGACCAATTACAACCATGACTGTTTCCCTGCATGTCAAATTTGGCTCAGCTACTGGATGATTTTCCATGAATCAGAGTTGTGTTAATATTTTGTGGTGCCATATTGAATGTTGCCTTGATGCCAACTTTACTTACTCTTGTTCCTCTTCTGGCATTCTGATCTTATAACTATGCATGGATCAGTGCTTTACTGAGAACCCAGGAACCCGAACTATGTGTCAGCTGGGAAACCATTGATAAACAGGTATCTCTTGATTACTTCTTCCATTACTTTGTTGATGATTGGGTTGAGGCTAGGACAGTAATTGTCAAAGTCAGATATGTTCTGTTCTTTTGTGGCAGGGAAATAACTAGATAATTTTTCACATTGTTGGGTAGATGCCAATATCATAGCTGTCCTGGAATAACTTGGTTACTGCACAAATCTTCAGCAAACAGCCAGGATTGAAGATGCCCCCACCTAAGCTGTTTCCAGTACACATACCCACTTTTTAATGTCACATGGTGTGCGTGGTAGTGTGGCCCCTTTAAGGGCATGCCCTCACGGTTCATATGACCAGCTCAGGGTCTATTGCGTGGGGGTGTGGGGGGGGGGGGGGGGGGTGTGTGTGTGTGTGTGTGGGGGGGGGGGTGTGTGTGTGTGTGAACACTGACCAATGGGGAAAAAGCACAGGGTGCAGGGAGCGAGTTCCGCGCAGAGTGGACCTTGGAGCCAGACAGTGAAGACCAAACTAGAGACTCTGTATTTGTGTATATTGTACCTTTACTTGTTATCAGTAAATCCTGTTCCGTTATACTGGAAGGCTATTATTGCCTTGAGCCATCACAGCTGAACCAACTTAGATGGACATTGACATTGATGTTAGTGCAGACCTTGGGAGGACACAGAGTACAATCATCTGTTTAGCATTTTCAGCTGAAGTATCTGTAAACACTTTGACCTTATCTCTTGCAGTCACCTGTAGGCTTCTCCTCTCAAAATTGCCTGACTGTCCATCACCATTCTTGACTACTTGATAGAGTTATAGATCTTTGCTCTTGTTTGTTCCTTGGAAGATCATATAGCTTTGTCTATGATCTGTTAGCTTTTGGTGTTTAGCATGCAAGCAGCTTCATATTATATGGGAACATACAATTCAGAGCCAACCATGGGAATGTAATATTATGGCCATGTATCTATGACAAGGTTCAATATGTTGTGCATAAATATTTTCCTAATGATGTCTGGTTATTTTTGGCTGTAACACTTTAACTGATTTCAGCCAAAGCCAGATACTGTGGCATCACTGACACCAGTTAATATTTGAAACATTCAATTAAAACTTCTCCCAAAAATATTTTCTCTAATTTTTTAAGTCTGTCAGGGAACTGCATTAAATATTTTTGGCAAATATAACAAACGAATCCTATTACTCAATCCAATTAAGGTGTATTCACATGAACATGAAGAAAATTACAAAATGACTTCTTTTAAAATATCTGCCCACTGGCTGTGTTACAATCTATGAAGAGACTGCTAACTTTTAAAAATAGATTAAAATTTCCAGTTATGGCTGAAAATATGACATGGCAAAAATGTTACATTTAAAATGTTTTACTGTAATAAATGACTGAACACTATTTTCTTTTCTAGACAACTTATACTTTAAACTACAGAGTGACATTCCACATGTATACTTATCAGCCATCGCACTCCCTGCAGAATTATAGTCCTTATAACAATCAGTCCACACTTGCTCCCAGCTTCCAATGAGTTACCGGGTCCCCTTTTTTCAGAGTAGTAACTTCGAATGGCCATCTATAGGCACATTCCTTAGGTCTGGAGAGTTTCTTAAATCCACCACCAGCATTTGTCCTGACATGTCAGGACAAATCTCCCAGAATCCTTAGATGGCTGCAGATATGTGTCTTCAATTAGAGCCCATTTACTGTCCGCATCTAGTTGTTGCAGTTCACAATGTCAAGCAACCTCTTCTCTCTTCTAACCACGTAGGACTGCTGCCTGTCTGCGATATTCCTTGATTTGTAGGGAAGCTTGTAACCTGATCTCCAAATTTCTTCCTTTGCTGTCTTCTCCCTGGCAATGTGAAACACATTAACCTCGCATGCACGCAGAAATTCTGATTAACTATTCTTTACCCCAACTCCCTTCCATCTTAGAAGTAAACGGACAGTTTACAGCACAACTATTTACTAGTTGATACATAGAACATCTTTCTGATAACTTTAGTCAACTCATTCTAAACCTAGACACTGCTGCCATTGTCTCAAAGCGTAAACACCTTGAACCTTCTCCCCAGTAATCTAACCCTTCCTTTGATTGCTTACAATCAAACCACACTGGCTTACTGTCAGGCAGATTTCATAAAGGTCACATGACTCCTTTCATTCACGCTAAATTTCAAGCTATAATCCCAAACTATAATAATCTTATAAACCTCATAATTGGAAGGCCAGAAGCGAGCAGAAAAAAGGAAAGGCAGTGGAAGGCCTAAGGATTGCTAAAATTGGGGTTCAAATGAATGGGCTTTGAAGTGTGCAGCAAGAAGCTAAGTAATTAGGATAAAGTTGCCAATCCCACAGTACGCAGCTGTGCTTGCGTGAGCATGAGATAGAACTACAACCCTGATGCTGATTCTCCAGCCTGTGCTCCGGGTCCAGTTTCCTGATAGGACAGGGGTCCTGACATTTCTGCAGCTTGATTAAAGCATTTACATGCAGATTATCAAAAAAAAATTCAAACTTTGAATAGTTTGGTATTGTTCGAAGGAATCCGTAAATAACATCTTCCTGAAAACCCAGGTCAGTTGTCGGTCACTTTTGTGCCTATTGGTTCCAGCATAAAATAAATTACTGAGAACAACCCATAAGAATGAGGACATTGCAAGAGAATATACTCTTATGGATGTAGCCTTGAATGTAACTCATAGACCTTTTTCTTAAGGGATGCCTTTAGACAGCATTTCTATATTCAAACAGTGTATTCACATTTGTGATTTAACTAGAAGAAAACAAATGGGTTTCACATTGCAAGATGTGGGAGCGTTTTACAAATCCATGCTGGGAGTACTCCAAATTCTGACACTGATAAATTATACAGCTGGTTCAAGGCTTTGTGCACAAGTCACTGAAAGATATAATTTTCACTGTTGGTTCTATCAACAATCACGTCTAAGAAAATGCTGTTCTTTTAGGTTTCAAAACCTTGAAAGTTCAGTGGCCAATCAGATAAATATTTAGCATTTCATTATGCGAAAATGGCAAAGAACCTGTCCTTTTTTAAAAACATGGTTTATTGCAGGAAGAGTTCTTTTGAGATCTTCTCCATTAAGTCATCCTTTGTACTCTCCTTGTGCTTTTGATAAATTTTCGCACTTCACAGGGCCTGCTAAGCAAACCTTGCCAAACAAACGTGACTAGAACCTCAAGCAAAATTATGCATATGCAGTAGGTTCTTTCACAATGTGTCCTTGGGCTTGTTCATTGTAAGGCTAAACTTACTTTGGCATTAACAGCCTCAACAATGTGGCGTTTATTGAAATACACAGATTAAATGGGCTACAAGGACAAGGCTGAAGCCATATTCCTCTCCAAGCAACAAGGGAACGTATTTGTTTTTTAAAATATATTTTAAGAAGCTATATATATATATATAGTTGCTGCTGCCAATAAGAAGCAGAATTCGCAGAAGGTTGTATGAAAATCTGAGTTTGCAGCCTTTCCCCACATGAACAACAAAAATATGCATCTACATAAACACCTCTACTGTAGTGAAGGGCACAATCTAACCAAATTTGTTCTATGTTTGGTAGCAAGTGGAAATCGCCGGGTGTTTCCCCATGGCCGGTATCTAAAGTTAATTAAGGTACTTACTGATGCCCCACGGTCTTCACGCCGCAAATGACTGTCCCGCCGGCTGAATCGCCAGGGCCGTACATGGCAGCTCCTCGATAACGATGGGGAGCAGCACTTAAACTGATCCCACAGAGCAAACTCCAGACAGCGTGTGGCCATGCCACCGCACAGACCAGCTCCATGATTTGGGGATGCCGGTCTGGCCAGACTGATGGACGCAGTTGAATCCAGACAGGATATCCTGTTTCCTAGACGGGGTCGGAGGGTCAGCCACCTGAGAGGCAGTGGCAGTGCCATCAGCTCGGGGAATGCCACCAGGAGAACCGCCACGCAGTGCTGCATGGGCGAGTTGGCATCAGGCCTCTGGCAGCGGTCCCGCCTGCTACCCCCGACATCCCTTTACCTGGCACCACAACCCCCTAAGCACAATACCACGATATGCCCCAGCTTAAACCTAGCAACACACTCCACCATGTGAGTGGTGCACTTCCCCCACCCCCGTTGCCTGAAGCATGCGGCTCATGATGCCCGCTGTGTCTCCACACAGGAGACGTTGGCCCACGACGGATGGGAAACTATCCAGACAGGTTCCGGGGCCCCGGACCTCAGTAATCTCACCCCCTCGGATGCGGGGGTGTCCGAGGACAGAGCGGTCATGGATGCCAAAGCTTGACCTGCCCCGCAGAGGTGGGAACCCACTGGCCCCCACCCAGATTTTCTGTCACATGTGAGTTGTTCATGCCAGGATGATGATCCTTCTCTCCGACTGGTCACATGCCCATTCTCCTGCAGGCTCTCCATCTGATGGAGCGGCCCATCCCTTCTGCCATCCAACACTACAAGCCTGTCCATTACATATTACACCTTCAGAAACTGAGAAGCCAAAGTTCCTTTGCCAACTGAAGAAGTTATTCAGCTGTCCTCATTTGTTTACTGTCTTCGTAATTACCCTGACTGCTGTTTCATCAAGTCTTACCTTCTGGAAAATGTCACCATCAACTACATTCACACGCACCCTTTATACCTATCAGCCATAATGATAAAGGTAAAGTCGCCATAGTCCCAGGTGACCATAGGCTGTTTTCCCCTTTGAGGGGGGAGAGCTGACTGGTGGTATTTAACCTGTGGGTCACCACACCTCAGGTGAGGAGCAAATTTGAGAAGGCGGGGCCTTCATGAATAGCCTCAGCCAGTACGGGAATTGAATCTGTGCTGCTGGCCTTGCTCACAAGCATCACAAGACAGCTGTCTAGCCATGTGAGCTAAACCGGCCCCTACTCAGCCATAACACTCCTTTCATCTACATTTATACTTCCCAGGACAATATGAACGAAACCCTGAATGCTGCTGCTGAAGTACCACAATGCTTTATCATCTAAAGTATGATGTGTCTCTGACCCTCGTGCCTGCTTTAATGGTTCTCCCCCTTCCTAACAATCTGCCTACTACTTAATCTTATGCATGGTGCAACCCTATCTGTGGAAGCCTCCAAGGTTAAGGACGGTGGTGAACCTGAGAGAGGTTACTGGAATTGAGTAGAACATAGAACATACAGTGCAGAAGGAGGCCATTCGACCCATTGAGTCTACACTGACCCACTTAAGCCCTCACCTCCACCCTATCCCGGTAACCCAATAACCCCTCCTAACCTTTTTGTACACTAAGGACAATTTAGCATGGCCAATCCACCTAACCTGCACGTCTTTGGACTGTGGGAGGAAACCGGGGCCCCCGGAGGAAACCGACGCAGACACGGGGAGAACGTGCAGACTCCGCACATAAGTGACCGAGCGGAGAATCGAACCTGGGAATCGGGTGCTGTGAAGCCACACTTTGCAACCTCCAGGTAAAGCCCAGCGTGGTTCAAGGAGTCAGCAATCTTCAGTCCATCTCAGCTTTCTGACATATTATTTGTTGTTTTGTGTGTGAACGTCACCCACAGGCCCACGTTTATTGGCAATCCCTAATTTTCCTCCTGAGCAGAGTAAACCATTTGATGGAAGTAGTTCAAAGTTGTGTTGCCATTGCGAGGCACAAAGACCTGCACAACCATTTTAGGCTTGGCTCTGCCTCTGAGCTCAGTCATTATGCCCAGTATTCTACAAATTAATAAATCTATAAACTGAAGCTGAACCTCAGAATATGGGAGTAAGCAATTTATAAAATAAGGTTCAAGCAGCTGTCTTAAGTTAGGAAACTTTTTGGGGGCACCTACAGTTTTCTTCCAGGGGTGACCCAGCATGCCTTGGCCTCTGTTCCTTGTTGGGAGCATTGCTGCAGGTGGATGTGACCTTCCCCTGGTGTTCTCTGTGATCAGCCAAAGGAATGGATTCCCATCAAATCCACAAAGTTAGCAGCACAACTCTGGGCAGGGACGTCTTGCTACCACTGCTGCGTGGATTTTCAGCATCACAATTCTTACTGTGATTCCCTGAACTCCAGAGGCTGACCAGTAAATGAAATGAGGTTGATTAGTTCCTCACAGATATCATGATGTTAACACGCTGCACATGCATTATCTTTAAAATGGCGCACTAATAGATCTATCAGCACCTCAGTTTCATCTCCCACTTCTTTATGACTAATTTCTGTTTTATTTACTGTTACTAATTCTGCCAGTCACTAACTCTTTATGAAGTAACTAATCCATGGCCATAGTGAGATATTAATGTACAGGACCAAGAAAGATCATTTCAGTCATTTTGATCAGTCCAATGATATCAAAAAAAGAAACTGCTGGGGGGGTGGGGAGGGGTCACGTGACGTGAGCGCGGGAGTGGTTACGCTATCCCGTGCTCCGGCCCTGCTCGTTTTTTTAGTCCTTGTTTTATCCTGATGTACATTCATACTTGTTTTTTCTTGGGCTACATGGTTTACGCCACATCCCGAGAAATTCCTGATTGACCATTTTGTGAGAACGAACGGAGATAAAATGCTAAAATACTTGTTTGTTTGTGGCAGTTGGAATGGGCTGAGGTGGGGCCCAGCTGGGAGTGATGCAGTTGAAGTGCGTATTTGGAGATGGCCGCCATTGAAGATCTTGCCTTGACTGAGAATTCTGGCTCTGCAGTGCAGGTTGTTAGAGTTCAATTTGAGGGACAGCAGGGTACCTTTAAAAGAATGATAGAGGTGCATGAGAGGGTGCTTGTACTCTATAAGAACACTGCCCCCGTTAGGGGCCGTCTTCATAATGTTGAAATGCTGCTGCATGGTGTGTTGTTTATCATGACAGGTTCGGGAGATGGGGGCAGAGCGCGATGGCCCCCTGAGCCCGATTCCTGCTGGGAGATTGATGCACCATCGATTGCATGCGAGGCGAGTGATTTACCAATGTCAGGCTTTAATTAACTAGAACACAGCCTGGCGATCGTCTACAGTGGAAAGGAACGATCGTCAGGCTTCTGAGCATTTATACCTCGTTGATAGAGGCGTGGTTAACTCAGCCTCTCGGCCAATCGGTCGAGAGGCACATGACCGACCAGGGCCAATGGTAAGCCGACGTTCTGGCCCAATGGCAGACGAGTATGCAGATCATATCATCACAGAGATTCCTGCTGCTGAGTTCGAGAATTGGTTGCCATGCTTTAGTTATCCTGACCTGTGGTGCATAACTATGTTGCTCTGGATGGGGTTGGAAAGGTACAGGCTCGACAAGGGTGCAGATTTTTGAAGGCCCTGAGGGTATCGTTTTTCATGTGTCAGTTGGGCTAGGCTAGGCCCGGTGCTGTTATCCTGTTACCCCTAGGGACTCGGGGATGTCCCGCTCAGAGCGTATGGGTAGGGGCTGCCTGGAGGTCTGTGTTTTCTTATCTTTCTTGTGCACAGGGACCCTGGGATTGATCGAGTTCTGTGTCTTGGTGAATACAGTATCCTGTTGTTGGGAGGGTGGGGGGGGGGGGGGGGGGGGGGGGAGTCGGTGTGTGTCATCATGTTTTCCTCTTCACTGATGGGTGTTGTCATCTGGTGGGATAGCTCATGGAGGTCTGATTTTTTTCTCTCTCTTCTTTTCCACCTTGGGAGGTTCTGCAGGCTTGACCCTAGTCTGAACATATTTTGGTATTGTTGCCGATACTCTTTTCATCTCCTTTCTTTATAATTGTGGTTCTGCCCTGGATCTATTTTTGGGAAGTTTAGTTGTGTTATGCAGTATTAATGTAACTCACTTGGGTTTCTGTGTATTTTCCTTTGCAAGGATGGGCGTTGCAAATCTGTTCCTGGCTCCTTCATGGATGGTCTGGAATCCAGAAAGTGATAACGGTGTTGGGTCATTGGTATTTTCGAAAATGAAATGAAAATCGCTTATTGTCACGAGTAAGCTTCAATGAAGTTGAAGAGCCTGTCCGGGGAGGCTGGTACGGGAATCGAACTGTGCTGCTGGCCTGCTTGGTCTGCTTTAAAAGCCAGTGATTTAGCCCAGTGAGCTAAACCAGCCCCTGGAGCTGAGGTAGATGTATGTTGGTGCGAACCCGATGTGGCATGGGAAGTTTATCCTGATCTCCCGTGTCTTGCGGTATCTGCTTCGGATAACACAGGCTGCTACTTGATGCAGTCTTAACTAAAGGATGCCCCAGACTCTGAAATGAGTTCAACGTGTTGATTGAACTATTATCACAGTTCTCAAATGAGTTAGACTCTCTGCTTATCTAATTGCAGTAACTCAGTCTAACTGGACCAGCTTGCTCTAAGCTACGTGCTGGGGTGTGATGCTGCTGATCAACACTGTCTAACTCTCTAGATGCCTCATCCCTTTTATAGTGTCTATGTCATGCCCCCTGGTGGTGATGCCACCTCTAAGTGTCCTGACTGCCCATTGGTTGTGTACTATTCTGAGTGTTCATTGGTTGCATGTTTGCATATCATGACATCTCCCCCTTTTTTGTTCAGATGCACATACATGTGAATATGTCTGTCAAATGTGACTGACTGAGGAATACAGAACAGAACAAACAAAACAAATGCTCATAAGTCCAGTCGCTGAGGCTTGCGTCGGATGCTCGTCGGCCACCGAGAGGTGGTGGAGGGGATGACGGTATCTTCACAGGCGAGTGGGATGCACGACTGGTGGCCTCGTGGTTTGAGGTAACTGGAGGTGGCAATTCGACATGGTGGGGAAAGTGGTTGTGGGCAAGCAACGTTTCGCAGTGCCCTTCGATCCCTTCGCACTATGGAGCCATCAGCCATACTAATGACATAGGATCAAATGACAACAGCCGGAGCAGACCACCCACCATCCAGTATCTTGAGCCTGACTGTGTCAGCCGGGGATAGCACGTCCAGATCGGTGGCATGTGCGTCATAGCCCTGCTTCTGGCTGTCGCGAAGCTGCTGCATCTTCTGCAGCACCGAGAGGTGATCAAGATTGTGGACGTGTATGGCTGGAAGCATCGTCCGCAGGTCCCTGTTCATCAGCAGTTGAGCTGGCGACATGCCAGTGGACAAGGGAGTCGGCCGGTACGCAAGTAGTGCAAGGTGTATGTCGGAAGCGGAGTCTGAGGCCTTGCGGATGAGCTGCTTAACGTTGTGCACCCCTTTTTCAACTTTGCCATTGGACTGCGGATAGTGCAGACTGGAGGTGACATGCCTGAAATTGTAGCTCTTGGCAAACGTGGACCATTCTCAAGTGTGGAAGCACAGGGCCATTGTCGCTCATGATGGTGTTTAGGATGCTATGCCGTGAGAATGTCTCTTTACACCTTTGATGACGGTCCGTGAGGTGAGGTCTGGCAGCTTCAGCACCTCAAGATAGTTCAAAAAGTAATCGATGATTAAGGTATAGTCGCGACCATTCACGTGAAATAGGTAAATGCCAACCTTGGACCACGGAGAGGTCTCTAGGTCATGTGGTTGGAGCATCTCCTTGCTCTGCGCTGGTTGGAACCTCTGACAGGTTTCGCAGTTCAGGACCATGTCCGTGATGTCCTGGTTGATGCCGGGCCAGGAGACAGCTTGCCGGGCCTTGCGTCTGCACTTTTTGACGCCCAGGTGTCCCTCATGACTCTGCCGCAGCACCATGTTCTGGAGACGTAGGGGGATGACTATCCTGTCCAGCTTGAGCAGGATGACGTCGATCAGCGTCAGGTCATCCTTGACATTGTAGAATTGAGGGCATTGCCCTTTCTGCCAGCCATTGCTGAGGTTGTGGATGATTCTTTGGCCGTCTTTTCTCGGATGAGGACGATCTTCTCATCTGTTGCCGGGAGAGTGCTTGCACACAGTTGTACCTGCAATTCAATGTGCTGGTTCACTGGGTGAGTTGACGGAGTGGGACAATGCATCGGCAGTGATCAGCTCCGTGCCAGGCATGTACACCAAATTGAAATCATACCTCCGGAGTTTGAGCAGAATTCTCTGCAAACGAGGCGTCATGTCGTTCAGGTCCTTTTGGATGATGTGGACCAGAGGCCAATGATCCGTCTCAACAGTAAATGTTGGCAAGCCGTGGATATAATCCTGAAATTTGAGGATGCCGGTGAGAAGACCTAAACACTCCTTCTCAATCTGCGTATATCTGGTCTCAGTGGGTCTCATTGCCTGTGACAGGTATGCTACTGGTACCCAGGATGATGTGTCGTCTCTTTGAACCAACACCTCCCCAATACCATCCTGACTCCCATCTGTGGATATCTTGGTCTCTCGGTCTGGGTCAAAGAATGCAAGGACGGGTGCAGTGGTGAGCTTGGCTTTCAGCTCCAGCCACTCTGTCTGTTGCTCCGCCTTCCACTCAAGGGCGTTGATTTTTTTCACCAGGTTGCGTTGGGCCATGGTGTGTGGCCAAATTCGGGATGAACTTGCCAAGGAAATTGACCATTCCCAGGAAGCGCAATACTGCCTTCTTGTCCTCAGGGACTTTCATTGCCTCGATGGCTTTAATTTTATCTGTTCGGGGCACACCGTGTCGCGAAATTTGATCGCCCAGCAACTTCAGCGTGGCTGTCCCAAAACAGCATTTGGACCTGTTTAGCTTGAGGCCATGTTCATGTATGAGTCGGAAAACTTTCTTGAGTCGCGACACATGTTCCTCTGGGGTTATGGACCAGATTATGGTATCATCAATGTAAACACGAACCCGTTCTATTCCCTCCATCATCTGTTCCATGATGCGATGGAAAATCTCTGATGCCAAGATGATGCCAAATGGCATTCGGTTGTAGCAGAACCTGCCAACACACGTTGAAGGTGCAGAGCCTTCTGTTGGATTCTTCAAGTTGGATTTGCCAAAATCCTCGGGATGCATCCAATTTTGTGAAGAAGCACGCGTGTGCCATCTCACTCGTGATTTCTTCCCTCTTCGGGATGGGGTAATGTTCCCGCCGAATGTTTTTGTTTCGATCCTTGGGGTCAATGCAGATCCGTAGGTCCCCTGAAGGCATCAAGCTGACCCAGTCGGTTGGTTCAGTGACCTTGGAGATGCCTTTTTGTTGTAGACTCGTGAGCTCTGCCTTCAGGTGCCCTCTCAGTGGAACAGGGACTTGTCTTGGTGCCTGTACCACTGGCTTGGCATCAGGCCGCAGTAGAATCCTGTACTCGTACAGCAGCATGCCCATCCCGCTAAATACATCTGGGTACTGGGTAAGGATGTCGCCTATGCTGGCCTGAAGATCCGAATGGGACGGCATCATGGTGTAGACCCTTTGAATGAGGTTCAGTTGCTTGCAGGCCTGCGCACCTAGCAGGGCCGCCCTGTCTGGTTTAATCTGCAGGTGTCTGTTGGCTGGACACCTGCAGATGGCAGGACCCCAGTGCCTTGATTGCGTTTCCATTGTAGTCCAGGAGTTTGCAGGCAGCTGGAAGGATTGTGGGGGGCTTCCTGATTCTCTTGAAGTCCACCTGCGAAATCAGTTTGAACTGGATGGGGCAGTGGTTGACCTTCATCACTGCATGCCGTTCGTCCTCAGAATCGAATTGGTTGGACTTGCAATGTGTCCGGTGTGGCGTATTCGCACTTCATAATAATGCCCACTCAGTAAGTGCTGTCCAGGTGTTCATCATCTGGATCCGTCGCACTCCCGGGATCAATCATGCATTTGCATTCGGTGTTGCACACTTCTGATGCGCCGCTGTCGGAATTGGGAGTGCTGGCTCCTGACTGGTGGTGCAGATCTGCACAGGGCTGCATAGTGGTTTGGTTTCCCACAGTTTAAACAGCGTTTGCCTCTTGCAGAGCAGTTTTATTTTAAAATGGGCGATGCCGCAGTTCGCACACATCATGACGCTCAGTGCGTCGTTGCACATGCGCGGTGCGGTTCTCTGATGTCTGCACCTGCGCAGTGCGGTTTTCAGCCACTTCGTGTTCCTGATCGCATTGCGAATGCGTCGGTCTCCGGGAAGAATTCACGAAATGGCCGCCTTCGTCAATGTGGAGGTGCAGCATCCGGGAGAACACTCTCTGCCTCATGAGAGGCTTGTTTTTCACTTTCTGCCGTTTTGTACTGTGAATAGCGATTTGAGCTCTACAGGGGCTGTTGCTGGCCTCGATGATGCATTCCCGAAGCAGTCGATGGGCTTCGGACCTGATGAGGGTCCTGTCCTGGGCGCTGTACTGTCTGCTCCTGGTGGCGACGGATTTGCAATCCGGGGTTAGGTTTGCAAATAGGGAAGGTGGGTCGACCATTAGGGTCGCAAAGCTGCACACAGTAAGGGGTGGTAGGGGCCTGCCGAATTTCATTGTTAGGCTCTGGAGGTTGCACTGGAGGTCCAGGCCGAGTAGCAAGGCAGCACAGAGGTTGGGGAGGACGTAGAGGCGGAAGCCGCTTAACTCCACGACTTGGACAGTGACAGTGCAACACCCCCAGATCCCCACGGAGTGGGACCCGGAGGCCAGGGAGATTCTCTGGTTAGTGGCGTGTACCGCAAGGGAGCAGCGCCTTACCGTATCGGGGTGAATGAAGCTCTTGGTGCTCCCGGAGTCCAGCAGGCAGGAGATCTCGTGCCCATCGACCTTCACTTTGGTTGAAGCAGTTGCAAGATTGTGTGGACGGGACTCGTCAATGGTGACCGAGGCGAGATGCGACTGGTCATCGGCGGTTGCAGGCGACGAGCGGCTGGGTGAGGTGCCCGGAGGGCATGGGTCCTGGGTCAGGTAAGATGGCGGCGCCCACTGGTCGCATGTGTCGTGGGGAAAACAAGATGGCGGCACCCATTGGTCCTGGGGGGAACAAGATGACGGTGCCCACGGGCCGCATGCGTTGCGAGTCGAGCAAGATGGCGGCGCCCATGTGCCGCACGTGGTCCGAGGAGGGGAAGATGGTGGCGTCCACTGGCCGCACGTGGTCCGAGGAGGGGAAGATGGCCGCGCCCACTGGCTGCACTTGGGAGGTGTCGGAACAATAGCGGCGACTGAGCGGGCCTGGCACACTGCAGCGAAGTGTCCCTTCTTGCCACAGAACTTGCAGAGGGCGCTCCAGGCCAGGCAGCGCTGTCGGGGGTGTTTGGACTGCCCACAGAAGTAACATTTCGGTCCCCTGGTGTTGGTTGGTTGCCACGCGGCACAGGCGTGGGGTTGGCTGAGGGGGTCCAAGATGGGGCGGCCGTCTGCGGAGTCCACGATGAGGGGGTAGGCCGCGCGGTCGGGGGCGTAGGCCTGGATGTTGCGTGAAGCACCCGTAAGTGGGAGCGCTAACTTTTTGGTTTCTGCGAGGTCGAGCGTGGCCCCTTCCAAGAGGCGCTGGTGGAGTAATCGGACCCTATGTCCGTAGCAAATGTGTCTCTCATGAGCAAGTTCGTGTGTTCCGTGGCCGTGACGGCCTGACAGTAACAGTCTCTAACTAGGGGAACCAGGGTACGCCGGAAATCTTCCACTGACTCACCAGGAAGTTGACGACGCGTGGAGAGGAGGTGCCTGGCGTAGAGCATGTTAGTCCACTGAGCGTAGTTTTTCTTCAGTAGCACCATGGCTTCTGCGTAGGTCGGCGCGTCCTGGATAAGTGGAAAGACGTTGGAGCTCAGTCCCGTGTAAAGGATCTGGATCTTCTGTGCTTCTGGGATTGGGTCTGGCACAGACCCGATGTACGCTTCGAAACAGGCTGGCCAATGTTCAAAGTCCCTTTTGGCGTTGTCTGCCTGAGGATGCCGCTGCAGGCGATCCGGCTTGATGTGGAGGTCCATCTTCTGAAAATTTAGTGTAATAAATTGATGCACGATCAATTACACAAAGACGAGAGTTGGATGCAATCAAGGCTTTAATACACTAAGATGTGTGGCCTCCTACAGCAGCTGGCAAAATGGTTGCTGTACAGGGAGCACACATATTTATACACTGCCTACTTGGCGGAGCCAGCAGGCAGGGAACTACCCCCCGTACCTGTAGTACAGGGCCTTACCATAAAGTACCTACATTGACATCCTCTATATACAATATATACATCAGTGGTGACTACCACATTTGGTACTTCGTTTTGACCTGCCCTTCAGAAAAGTGAAAGGGGTTGAAGATCTCTATCGCATGGTCACCCACAGTGGTGAGTAGAAGAGCTATCTTCCGCGCATCGGTCGCGCCATTGAGGTCGGATGCTTCCACATTTAGTTGAAATTTCTTCTTGAATGATCGCCAGTTGCACTAAGATTGCCTGTGGTCCGAAGCTGATGAGGAGCCTGAATCTTGTCCATTGTGCCTGTATCCAGTAGCTGGTTGTTACGGATCTTGCCGAGTTGAACTAAATAGATTGAACAGTCACTCCTGGTATCATGTTGTGTTATGCTGCTTCAGATAACACAGGCTGCTACTTGATGCAGTCTTAACTAAAGGATGCTCCAGACTCTGAAATGTGTTCAATGTGTTTCTTGAACTATTAACACAGTTCTCAAATGAGTTTGACTCTCCGGTAACCTAACTGTGGTAACTCAGTCTAACTGTACCAGCTTGCTCTAAGCCATATGCTGGGGTGTGATGCTGCTGATCAACCCTGTCTAAGTCTCTAGATGTCTGTCTGTGGAAAGAGGCCGGGTGTGAGTGCCTCATCCCTTTTATAGTGTTTATGGCATGCCTTATGTCATGCCCCCTTGTGGTGATGCCACCTCTGAGTGTCCTGACTGCCCACTGGTTGTGTCCTATTCTGAGTGTTCATTGGTTGCATGTTTGTATATCATGACACCGGGATGATTGTGTGGCTGTGTGGCGTGAGAGGGTGTGCGCCATTTTGTCAAGTTGTCATGTTTTCATGATCTTATCCTGTTTCTCCCTTGGTCTCTGGTTGGACGATATGGGTTTCAAGTTCTGTTTAATGATGGTATTAAACCAGTTGATGTCATTCTCCTGTTCCATGCTGTGCTCATGTATGTTAAGCCATTTTGGTTTTCTCCCCTCCCTTGCTTTTGTATTATGTTGTACCTTTGTTGCGTTATTTTATAACATGTAAAATCTCAATAAACGTATTTAAACTGCTGAAGGTTGTTAATTGATGGGAGAGGCCCCTTGACAGAGGCACCATTTGTCAGCCATTTCCTGATTGCAGACGTCCAGCTTACCAGGTGGAGAATTGTTTCTTTGTTTTCTTGCAGTGGCTTTGTTTGTTGGTTCATCTGAT
This sequence comes from Scyliorhinus canicula, assembly GCF_902713615.1. Lineage (NCBI taxonomy): Eukaryota > Metazoa > Chordata > Chondrichthyes > Carcharhiniformes > Scyliorhinidae > Scyliorhinus > Scyliorhinus canicula. The sequence goes on from NC_052151.1 coordinate 123,511,158, forward strand.
TGAGAAATTCTGGATTTGGTTCATGAAAGTTGATAACTTGTGAATATGTCATACAAAACCCCAGGGTTAGTAATGCTTCAGTGATACATCAATCAGTCTGCAATTATTTGAAGATCTGAAAATTTTTCTGTATTTACTTCAGAAATCTCAATTGATTTTCTCAATTGATTTTCTTATCAAATCAATATCCAACTGCTCTTAAGATTACTGATGTTGATAACACAATTAAATGGGTTTCTGGTTCTGGCATGGAACTACACAGAGAATGCTCCATTGGAGTGTGTCAATACATGATGACAGTGCATGCTGGTCGTCATCCTGTTAGAGACCAACAAAATTTCAAAGCATCTTTTGAGAATATCATCAAAAGGGCTAGTGTGTGGTCGATCCAGCTCATATTTCTTTAATCTCGGTTTCAGATTTAGGGCCAGGTAGTTGATCATTTTATTCCAGGCAGTCAAAATGCATGAATAAATATTCTAAGTAAGCTTGATGGATGACTCAGCAATTGAGCAATCCCAGCAGAAGGCTAGCAATTCTTGCTCCATTATCTCTGTCATCACTGACCTACATTCACTCCCAGTCTGGCAATGCTCCGATTTAAAAATTCTTATCTTCAAATCCCTTCATGGTTTTGTTCTTCACTATCTCTGTAACCTCCTCCAGCCCTATGACCCGCTATCCTGCAATTCTGGCCCCTTGAGCATCTCCAATTTTAATAATTCCTTCATTTTTCTTCCCCAAAATATACTTTATTCATAACATTTATAAAAGAACATTATGAGCATGATTCTCTGGAAAGATTTCAAAGTGTGCGAGAACTGACGCGAGCTTCCTATGCTCGGCCCAGTGACACGCCGATCTAAACCACAGCGTGTCTTAACCCGTATATGGTGGACAAATGACTATGAGACTCAGTTTATAAAACAGAACAATATTTATTCACGTACACACAATCACACACTCTCAATCATAGGTTACACCATACACCCCTATACACTATATAGTGTATAGAAGGATTGACCTCCAGTGTCGCAAGAAGGTCAATGGCCTACACAGAGCAGCACGGGTGAGTTGGCACCAATGCCCCACTCTACCCACAAGACATTTCCGCCCCACGCGAGCAACCACCTTCAAGGAACGGGCCCTGGAGGTGACTGGGGTGTCTGAAGACAGAGAGGACACAAACGCGGAGGTCGACGGACGCCACAGAGGTGAGGATCCACTGGGCCCCACCTGGAGGACCTGTTACAGGTGAGTTGCTATTACCATACTGACTGACCCATCCCTCTCACTGACCACATATCCATTCTCCCACAGGTCCTCTGGCCGACGGCTCATCCCGGGTGGCCCCCTCCCCTGCCTCCTGGGATAACACCGTGGAGGAGAGCTCCGAGGATGCCACAATCGAGGTGTCACAGCTTTCATCCCCACCCTCCACCACTGCAGAGACATACACCTCGGTGGGATAGGCATCTGGGGCACAATCTGGTGAGCACCACACATTTGCTGATATACATAGGGTGGAGGCAGGAACCCCCAGTCAGAGTTCTGCTGGATCCCAAGTCCCCGCTGGGTCCCAGCCAGATGCTGAGCCACTGGAATAGGGTTACCCGGAGCTGATGGTGATGTTTGGGAGCAGCTGGGACATTCAGAGTGAGATGTCAGTGACACTCTGGTAGGTCCGAAGCCGATTGGAGGAGTCCCAGAGGCTGGGCGCAGATGTTGCCGGCAATACGTAGCACCGTGGCCTCGGCAGTCTGTGGGGGTTATGGGTGGTTGGTAGGGCAAACAGGTAGGGACTAGAGTTGCCCCTGGAATGGGTACACAAGATCCAGGGATTGGCATGGTGGTGCCACGTGCAGTTTCCCCCTTAGCGCCTGCCCCCCTACATAATGGGGGCCCACCCCTACAGAGGGTGCCCACCCCCTTCAGGCGAGGGTCCCTCCCCCCCGCTGAGCACTGGGGTGGCAAACCCAGCTCTTTGCCTGCGGGCAAAGATGGCTACTCACCGCCTTGGCTCCCTATAGAATCCCTTCCGCCAGGTTCACGATTTTCAAAAGGAGTACTAATCTGCGTTTGCTGGGGAGTCCGCTGAACGACGGGAGGCTGTTGGATATGGGATGGCTCCTGTTAATTGTCTGGAAATTGGGCTTAAGTGGTGATAATTGGTTTCTCGCCATGCTACGGCAAGATCCCGATTTTGCCTACGGGACTGCGCCGGTTCCATTGCAAACTGTTTGGTGCCTGGCGCGGTTCCCGTTTTTGGCCTCTGCCGCTATTCACCGGCCTCGTTGCGCACGTGCATAAGCGCAACGAGGCCTGACAAATAGACCCTACATGTCTGTTCAAATTTGACATTAGATCAAATCTAAAAGAAATCAGTTTCTTTCAATACAGTACATGACATCTTGAGATGCCTCACTACACTTACAATTAGTTAATATTTCCAATATTTATTTAATGTCAAGCATACAGCCTGAGGAGTTTTACACAGTTTCCAGCCTCTTGGTATACTGTAGCGGGAGGCCCTTAGATAGTTGCCATTCCCCATTGCCTTTTCCCATTGAATCTTTGTACCAGCTGCCCCTAAGTTTAGTGCATCTCTAGTGTAGTTTTGGACCAGCGAATGTGCCACTCTGCAATATTTGGTCATCGAAGCTCTTCACACTGGAAGACCAACAAACTTTGGTCAGTCCAAAGAGCATGTTTCATCAAGTTGATGATCCTCCACCAGCCTCCATGTTTGCCTTTTGTGTGTCCCTGGGAGCAGCTCATAGAGCAGAGTCCTGCACTACTGAGGTGACTGGGATGACCCTTGACAAAAAACACTTCATCCAATATGATCACTCCTGCACCGTAAGCTCTGGAATTTCCTCCCCAAACCTCCCTCTCTTCTTTTAATATGTTCACTTAAACTTATCCCTTGAGCCATCCTAATGTCCCTTGATGTAGAGTCAAATTTTATTTGCTAATACTCCTGTGAAGCACCTTGAGACATTTTTGGCTCGATCTACTGGCCAAGTGGCGCCGGGCGCGTAAATGAGTGGGTTGGTTAGATAGCGAGAGAGGCTGAAATCAGGAACCACGCCGCACCGCAATCGGTTTCCAATCTATCTTGCCTGCTCCCTTTGGCAAATCCAATCCCGGCAGCGTGGTGAAAAACCAATGGCTGCTGTGGGAATCCTATGCACATCAGGTGGAGGCAGGAATGTCCAAGAGAACACTTTGGAAGAGAGCTCTGAGGGTGCCACCATCAGGGCATCTCAGCTGCCATCCCACCCTCCACCAGCATATAGAGACACACTTTGGTGGGCGAAGGTAGTGGACAGGTTTCTGGGGCACATTCTGGTGAGTACCACACAGTAGCAAATGCACATCAGGTGGGGGAAGGAACATTCAGGGGAAACAGCAGTCAGAGATCTGCTAGATTCCAGAACCTAGCTGCGTCCCAGTCAGATGCTGAGCCGCTGGACCAGGTATACCTGGAGCTGATGCAGTCAACAGAGTGCGGCCACGAGATTCAGAGGGGGATGTCAGTGACACTCCTGAGGGTCCATAACTGATTGGAAGAGTCCCCTAGTTTCTGAACAACATTCCGTTGGTGATGGTTAGTGCCCTTCTGTTTCAGTTGGTCCATGCCAGTTTCTTGATAAAGGTTTCTTGATAAAGGTTTTCCCATTGCACAGCCAATAAATATGATTCCTGACACTTTGGCCAGTGCCAAACATATCCGGACCCATCAAGGCATTGGAATCTTTACTTCACTGTACCAATCATATACTGTATATTCTGTACATATATATATATTTTTAAAAATATATATATATATATATATATATATTGCTACTACCGTTGTCAGACAAGTTCAGATAAGTCTGTTTTTATTAGATGAAGTTCTAAGGTTAATGGAGAGAAGAGAATTATTCTGGTTTAGCACACTGTGCTACATAGCTGGCTTTTAAAGCAGACCAAGCAGGCCAGGAGCATGGTTCAATTCCCGAAACAGCCTCCCCGAACAGGTGCTGGAATGTGGCGACTAGGGGCTTTTCACAGTAACTTCATTGAAGCCTACTTGTGACAATAAGCGATAAAAAAAAATCTTGTATTTCTAACACATGCCTATTATTTCCTCCTCATCCCTTACTCCTTCCGTGGGCAGCACGGTAGCATGGTGGTTAGCATCAATGCTTCACAGCTCCAGGGTCCCAGGTTCGATTCCGGGCTGGGTCACTGTCTGTGCGGAGTCTGCACGTCCTCCCCGTGTGTGCGTGGGTTTCCTCCGGGTGCTCCGGTTTCCTCCCACAGTCCAAAGATGTGCGGGTTAGGTGGATTGGCCAGGCTAAATTGCCCGTAGTGTCCTAAAAAATAAGGTTAATGGGGGTTGTTGGGTTACTGGTATAGGGTGGATACGTGGGCTTGAGTGGGGTGATCATTGCTCGGCACAACATCGAGGGCCGAAGGGCCTGTTCTGTGCTGTACTGTTCTAATTCTTCCAAGTAACAGAAATAGACGGAATCCCATGGAGATACCTATTATGTGAAACAATAGAGCAGGAGTAACAATGAATAACCCCAAAGCCAACCTTCTTAAAAAAAGTTGAGTAGAAGGGAAAGCGGGTTTAAAAAATGAACCCACAATTAAAGAAATTAAATCTGTATTATTATGAATTGTTAGATGTACCTCTAAATTATCTTTTCTGTGAAGTTGCAGTTTGGGTAATTGTTAATGCCAAATTTATACTGAGTGAGTTTAGTATGTGGCACTGTACTAGTGTCTTGGCTGTAAAAAGACATAACAGTGTAATTTTCCTATCATTATTACACTGCCATATGATTGGCAATTTTAGGTAGTAATCAAAAGAAAGAAGTTGCATTTAAATAGCATCTTTCATGACTTCTGGACGTTTCAAAACATTTTAATAATAACTATCTTTATTGTCACAAGTAGGCTTACATTAACACTGCAATGAAGTTACTGTGAAAATCCCCTCGTCGCCACATTCCGGCGCCTGTTCGGGTACACAGAGGGAGAATTCAGAATGTCCAAATTACCTAAAAGCACATCTTTCGGGACTTGTGGGAGGAAACCGGAGCACCCGGAGAAACCCACGCACACACGGAGAGAATGTGCACACTCTGCACAGATAGTGACCCAAGCTGGGAATCGAACCTGTGACCCTGGCGCTGTGAAGCCATGATGCAAACCATTATTTTACCATGCAGCCAGTGAAGTATTCTGGAAGTGTAGTCACTGCTGAAAACTTCTGCACCCATCTCCAGTGTTAGTGAAAATTTAAATGATGCGCATTAAACATTACGGATCATGAATTCTGTTCCCTGACCATTATATGCCATGAACACAGAGTATAATCGATATGAAAATCAACATTGGCCTTTGTTTTGAATTTGCATCTTTTCTTTCATGAATGAACTAGAAATGGTAGTTTCATAATCATCATTTCAGATGGCAGCTTTCAATTCCAGATTTATTAATTGAATTTAAATTCCACTAGTGTCGTGGTGGGATTTGAACCCCAGAGGATGAGACTGGTTATCTGGATTAATAATCAAGTGATATTGCCAAATTGCCATTGTCTGCCCTGTCCCAGGGCTATGATCCTGAAACTGTGCTGTCAGTTTCATATTGCTTTATACTGCCCCAGTTCCCTTTGTTAGTTCAGTAACATATTACAATAATTATTCATACTTCCCTCCATAGCTTTGCCCTTTAATAGGGGGTCAAGCCAAAGGAGTAATTAGAAATTTCAAATTAAACAGATGTGGAGCATTAGTGTCAATGATGTCAAATAGAGCATCATCATCCAGCTAGATTGACAGGGTACCATAGTTGCTTCACAGTGCCAGAGTCCCAGGTTCGATTCCCGCTTGGGCCACTGTCTGTACGGAGTCGGTGTGGGTTTCCTCCGAGTGCTCCGGTTTCCTCCCACAAGTCCTGAAAGACATGCTGTTAGGTGAATTGGACATTCTGGATTCTCCCTCAGTGAACCTGAACAGGCGCCGGAGTGTGTCGACTAGGAGATTTTCACAGCAACTTCATTGCGGTGTTAACGTAAGCCTACTTGTGACAATAATAATAAAGATTATACAAGATTATAGATGCAATTCCAAAGCTTGTTCCTAAGTTGTTACAAAAGGTCCTCTATCAATTGTAAGCTTTTGGGATTTAATGGTTGCTCTTCTTCAGTTTCAAATTTATCAACCTGATAAAATTCCCACTCAAAAATAAAGACAGTTATCGATATGTGAACAGACGTAATTGTCAATGTTACTGATAGCATGCAGAATATTTGATCAGGTCTCTGCTCCAAGCAATATTTATATATTGTGACTGTTGGTAAAGACGGTAGTATCAGATTTCAGATACCCTCCATAAATTACTTATTGTTTTTGGCATAATATGAACTCCTGCTAAAAAAAACATTCACAATTCTGCTAATAAAACTTACCTTGGTGCAAGACGGTCCTGTAATTGTCCAAGGATCTGAACATATGTATGAATAATTGTTATGAACTTCTATGGGCTGCAGGGTGCAGTTGCTGGAGAATGTGTGTGTGTGATAGGGTTGTTTGGGGATGGACAGATCTTGGTTACGATGACCACCTCCTCCCCCATTCCCTTTCCTGGACACACAGCCTGCAACAGTCATGCCTAAGGTTAATTGTTTTGAATAAGTACTTGAGCAAGATACAGGAAGATGACCAGTACCTGTGAATACAATTCCCAGCATGACTCAAGTTCCTTTAAAGGATTATTTTGAAAATGCAGTCGGTACATATATTGTGATATTTTTATATGTTAATTTCATCGCCAATAAGATATGGAGAGAATGGTTTACTCCAAATGGAATGAGGATTCAGTTGCAGGATTCATTTACACATGTTAAGAGGTAGTCTTATTTTGCCAAAAGTAATATTCTGATTGGTAGGTTCATCAAATACTGTAAGTTTGTTCACAGACTGAAATAACATGTTTTTCACTTTGTGCTACACTCACAAGTTGAAAAAAACACAGCAAAGTATTTTCCAGTAAGACACTTTTAACAATTTTATAGCATTGAAAGTGGAACATTTCAGACAACTTGAATGTAGATAATCGTAAAGTTACCAAAGATATATGCAATAGTGATTGCCAAAATTTAAACAAGGTAAAAAATGTTTACCCATCAAATTGATTAATTCTAGTCAGCAGTTTTAAAAACATAAATGGGTTAAATTGGACTGTATAATATCTGTAATAAATTTTTATTAATCATTACAAATCATTACAAAATTCTCTGTTCAATATTTTAAATGGGTTCATAATGGACGGACCCTCTTCTTATAAATGCATTTGTTACTCATGGCATAATTTTAATCTACACTGCAAAAGATTCTCTGTTCATGTGCCACTGTTCATAAATTGCTGTCAAAAGTGTTGTTGGTGTTTTGATAAAACAGCCTAATTTTTTGATTAATTCTAAAAATTCTAAAGTCTGCCCTATAAATGAATTCAGAAATTCAAATGACTGACACTTATCAGAAATGAAACCTGTTGATACGAACTCAACAACTGGACTGTAATTTGCTGATGGGTTGTAAGCAGGAACAGCGGAAGTTTCAAGTGTCAGGAGTAACTATCTGGGAAATAATTTTAGCCCGAGCACCTTCTTAGAGGGACAAGTGGTGCCTTGACACATGAGATTGAGCAATAAGAGGATCTTTTTGGTCTGTTAATTATAATTGATATAAAATCCCTTGCAGACCACAGGCTTGTAATCCAGATACATATGCCCAGAATGCAAAGCTCCACGTTAAGAGGATGAGTTCATAAAGTCTACACCCTCAATCTCCACTTGGTGCTTCCTGCATGGTTTATGCTGGGAATTTTATATTTGAGAATTGCTGGTATGAACCCATCCTTTATTATCCTTTAATACAGTGCATTGGAGCATTAATATACAATGCACAAACCCATAATTCTGTCCCTTGCAGTTAAAACATTAAAAAATAACTTACACTTGATCCATTTGCTATGATACTCACAGCTTCTGATTTTGGAGGTACGGGAGGTGGGCTTGGCATTCTGGATTCTCCCATTTGTAAAACAGCCAAATGTGTCGAAAGAACAGGATCCTCAATTGGGGATGCAGTAGAATGAGAGTAGAAAGAGATCAAACTCTGCTGTGGTTTGTTTTCACTATCTGGCACCATGCCACAGGGATCCTTCGAATTATCTGGAATTTGATTGGTCCATAGCTCCTCATAAGGAATCTCAGGCTGCTCCTGAGTCCTAAAATAATTGTCTGTCCAATCAGGGGTCACGTACTCTCTGTCCACATCAACGTCCGGCGGAGTCAATAATTCATGCAGCGTGATCTGCTGCTCCCCAATAGAATCCCTACATCTCTGAAAAGTAACCTCCCCATTGCTATGCAACACAGCACCACTGAAAGCACACATGGACAGCCTTTGAAATGATTGGGTTAGTTCATCTCGGGCATAATTCAGCGAATTGGTTGTATACCCTTGCAAGCAAACCCTGATTCTTCTTGGACTAGTGCAGTCATCAGTAAAGTCCGTTTTGACCTCTCGGACTGCCTTTGAGTACTCATCAGCATTAAAATGCTCCTGGCTAAACAACGTTATCTCCTGAACAAACTTCTCATACAGAGGGTTGCCTCGTATTAACCCTTCAGGGAGAACAAACCTGGGCATGTCTGCGAGCAGCAGCAAGTGCAACGGGATAATGCCATCCTTACGAATGATGCAGCACAAGACTACAGTCTTTGATATAATGCTGACAAGTTTATAGCGATGTCCTTCACGAATGCAATGAAGGTCATAGGAGTTGCGGGGTGGACGAGAAGGAACGGTGACATTAACCGGTAACCGGACCTTTTCTATAATACTGCGGATGGTGTGCTCTCCTTCCTGCATCTGTATCTCAAGGGGGCTGCGAGTGCTGAACTTTCCTCGGCACTGGAAGGGAAGGCTCAGGCTCTCGTTGGTCCTGTGGTTCATGCAGATAAGGCACGGCATCTTGCCTTTGATCTGTTTGCTTAGCGTGCTTGTCTTGCCCAGTTTTCGCAGTATTGTGTTGAAGCGGGATTTTTCTTTTACCGTCTTGGCACAGAGGATCTCAGCCTGGCCCATCAGTGTCAGCTCATCACCAGCATGCAGCGTGAAATTATAAACCTCACTATCTTCACTGAATTCACCAGAGACCACCTGAAAGAAATGGAACAAATTCAGAACTGTTCAAATAGGCTGGATTAATACAGCAATAACTTCTCACAATAGCCTACAATTCCTAATCATTGGGTGACTCAGTAATAGGGAATAAAAAATCCTGACATTGCCACAACAATGGGCCTCAACCAATGGCAGTGGTGGGTTTGCCTTGGAGTGATCCCTGCATTTACTGGATCAAATGAGACTCTGATACAGTCTGAAGATAGGGGGTAGACCATTTAGGACAGAGATGAGGAGAAATTCCTTCACCCAGAGAGTACCTGTGGAATTCGTTACCACAAGAGTAGTTAAGGCCAAACCATTGTGGGAGCAGTTATCCGGTAGCAAACGGGAACTGCCACAAGCTTCCCGGTGCTCTGCCCAGCGAGGCCAGCAACGCTATTCAATGTTAATTGGTTCACTTAACGAGGCCTCATGGGCTTATCGACGCAAGTGAAGGCTCGCCAGCTGATCCGCCAGGACCGCGCTCACGAGCCTCCCGTTAACAAGGTCGAGCAGCACTTAAGCTGCACTTGCTCGGCCAACCCCAGCCAGCTCGCAACAATCGCAACAAGGAAACCAGCCCCAAGATTCAGGGATGCAGATCTGGGCAGCCTCCTAGACACAGTGGAGGCCAGGAGGGATGTCCATTTCCTCCGAGGGTCCCGGAGGGGCAGCCATAGGGCAGCCAGTGCTGCCTGGGACGAGGTGGTGATGGCTGTGAGCGCCCGGAGTGTGACCAAAAGGACTGGTCTGCAGTGCCGGAAAAAGTCAACGGCCTATACTGGGCATCACGAATGAGTAGATACCACTCTCCTCCTCCACACCCACCCCCCCCCCCCCCCCCCCAACCACCCGCCCGCCCCCCCCCCCGAGACCATTCCGCCCCCACGGGAGCATCCACCGCCAACTTTCCATGGCGACCCCCACCTTCCTTCCACCCCCCATCCCTTCAACACATCCTTCACACACCCCTGCTCCCCCTCCCACATATGGCTAATGATGCCCTCTCTCAACCTCTTCAGGATAAGCTGTCACACAATCGCTGGGAGGGGGCCTAGACTGGCAGTGGTGTGCCACTTTCGAGGAGCGTGCCCTGGAGGTGACTGGGGTGGCCTAGGACAGAGCGGTCACCAATGTGGAGGCTGGCGGATGCTGCAGAGGTGAGGAACTACTGGGCTGCAGCCAAAGGGCCTGTCAAACGTGAGTTGTTATTGCTTTACTGACTGACCCATCCCTCTCACTGACCACATGTCCATTCTCCCACAGGTCCTCCAGCGCTGGCTCATCCCGGGTGACCCCCTCTCCAGCCTTTGAGGAGAACATTTTGGAGAGCTCCGAGGAAGATACGATTGAGGCATCACAGCTATCATCTTCACCCTCCAGCTGTGCAGATACACGCACCTCGGTGGGAAAGGTTAGTGGTCAGGCTTCTGGGCCGCAATCTGGTGAGCATCACACTGAAGCAGGAACCCCTAGTCGGAAGTCTGCTGGACCACAGCCTGATGCTGAGCCTGTGGAAGAGGTTCCCCCAGAGCTGATGGAGACATTAGGAAGAGGCTGGGACATTCAGAGGGAGATGTCAGCGACACTCCAGCATGTCCTTAGCCGCTTGGAAGAGTCCCAGAGGCTACGGGCACAGGAGATGTCACCAGCAATGTGTGGCAGTATGGCCAACACTGCTAGGGTGGCGATAGCAGTGTATAGTCTGGTGCACAACGGTTGGCACCATTAATGAAGGTATCCAAGGCATCGCGCAGTCAGTGCTGGCCATGGCGGAGGGTCTAGCAGAATGTCCGACTCACTGGGAAACATGACCCAGAACCAGGCTGACCTTGATGATGTTCTGCAGTACATGTCCCGCTCACAAATGGGAATGGGGGAGGTGCTGCGGAGCTTGTCCCAGTCGCGGGTAGGATTGCCGAGGCGCTGCGGAGCATGGCCCAGTCACTGAGGAGCATCGCCGAGGACGCGACACCATGATGCAGGCATTAGGGAGCCGCCAGGGCTGGTAGAGCCAGATGATGCAGGGGCAGCTGCCCCTTCATCCCAAGGTGAACCCCAGGGCCCTATGGGCACCAAGCAGGGGGCATTGGGTGGAAATTCGGACCTGTCCCATGGAGTGGCGACGGAGGCCACCAGCTCCCCTGAGTTCTACCTCTCTGACGAAATCGCGTCTCACAGCCAGCTCATGGGATAAGGTGGCACAGCTGTGCATGTGCCGCTGACAAGGGAGCCGGGGTCCACTGGCCCTCAGAGGTCGCCCACCAGAGGCGTTGAGGGCCACTGGATGAAGTAAGCAGCTGGCTGCCTCCAGCTCTGATGTGCATCCTGCGACATACCTAGACCTAGTGGGAGAGCTAGGAGGGCCAGGCACATCGAGGATTATGGAGGGCACCAGGGGAGGGGGAATGGAGTGGGGATGTAAGTAGAGGGTGAGGGGGGATTGGGGGGTAGGGATTCTACCATTGGGAGAGTGGGAAATTGTTACACACAATTTTGTGCACAACCATTCTGGTGCCTTTGTCACTTTCTTCTACAATGAGGGCCGACCTCTGAACCCTTGGCCCATCTCTCCAGGCATCTCTCCCTCCCCATGGCACTTACCCACTCTCCGACTGGGGCCCTCTCCGCAAAGCTATGTCTCATCCCTTGGGTGTTAGCACGTTGGCTGCTGTGTGGTGTTGCCTCCCACAATGTTCAAGCACAATGTGCAGGCATCAAGCTACATGGCCTGCCCACCCACGGAAATCCACGTGGGTTGTGTGAAGGGCTCACTTAACCACGATTGGCAATTCCCTATTAGCGATAGCCTTAATGATGGAGCGTGCTCAGGGGATAAATGGTTTACTCCCGTTTCTATACTCAGAGGAGAGTCAGAGGCTCAAGGAAGGAGATCAAAGACCTCCAAAGGATCTCAGAGCAGAGTGTGGAAAAAGTGATTGGATTGCTGCAACAAGTAACACAAGGAGACTTTTTTGGTTGGGGTTGAGGGAGGGGGGGGGGGGGTGAGGGGGGAGGGGGAAGCATGTGGCACTGGCTGAGAATAGATCAGTGCATTTCAGCAGGAAGGAACAGCAAGTGGCAACTGGAGCAACAGTACCTGGGCTCATGACAGAGTAGTGACAGGGAGAGGCCAAAATGTTACATTGGAAGCGGAGTGAGGAGAAGTGTTAACTATAATAAACTGGTTTTTGTACAGTTATTGTTAAAGTATACATTTAAAAATGTCAAATTTTGAAGAAATGTAAAGCACTTTTCTTGTGAACCAGGAAGTCCATTGTGGCTGAGAGACAAAGCAGAACAGAGGAAGTGCTCTGGCCTAATGTCCTAATGGCCAGAGCAGGTGAAAACCAAGCTTTTAAAAGAAAACATCCACTCATTACAAAATTGTCCCCCTTGTGTACATACATCACCTGGCAAACTGTCCAATACTGAAACCCATTTGTACAGCATCACTTAAAGGAGTAAGACTTATTGTCATAGTAAAAAGACAGCACGGCTGCTTTCAGTAGATTTTGAAATGGAATGTTAATTTTAACACACTAGGGTCTCACGCACACCATACATTAAAATAATGTTCTTGTATCTACACTTCTCTTGGTGCAGCATGCCAGATTACTCAGGAGTTTGAATCCAGACATCAGAAACAGGCCCGAGACTCAGCATTAATTCAACCTTGAAATGACAGATTCTGATTTCAAGCAGTAATTGAAGGTTCAAAATAAGCATAAGCAGGAAAAATAAAATATTCACGATTGCCAATTCGATAGCCTTAACGATTGAGCGTGCTCAGGGGATAAATGGTTTATCCCTGTTTCTATACTCAGAGGAGAGTCAGAGGCCCAAGGAAGGAGATGAAAAACAAAACTGAAAATCACCTCTTGGGTCAGAATGTGGGAAATGTCTGATTCACTGGAAGTGGAAGGAGGCTCCACATTAAGGCCCCTGCCATTTAGAGTGCTTTGGCACAGGAGGAGGCCATCCTGTCCATTTTGCCTCTGACTGCTGTTTGAAAGAGTTACCAATTAGCTCCCCTAGGTCGTTCTACAAAGCTGAGCATTTTCTTCTTCTTCAAATATCTGTGCAATTGCTTATTGAAAATTACTGAACCTATTTTCACCACTTTCCAGGTAGTGCATACCATCAAAACAAATCACTGCTCAAATGTTTTTTGCTCATATCACCACTGTTTTTTTTATGACGTTAAACTGTGCTCTCTGGTCACTGATTCTTCCACCAATTGAAACTGTTTCTCCTTATTTACTCTAACAAAACCCTTCTTGATTTGAATATCTCTGCCAAAGCGCCTCTTGATCTCCTCTGCTCAAAGAACAAAAGTCTCAGTTCCTCTAGCCCGGCCACATAACTGAAGTCTTTCCGGCAAGATCATTCTAGTGAATCCGCTCTGCACACCGTCCAAGTCCTTGACATCCTTCCTAAGGTGTGATGTGGAGAATTGGGCACAGTGCTCCAGCTCCTTCTTCTTGCCAAAAGGAATCAATTCCCCAGCGATGTGATTGAAAATGAGTTAAGACAGCGCAATGTAAAATCCTCAGATATGAACAGGAGGGTCAATGGAAAATCAAGTGGTCCCAGGGGACAGTCATGCTTGAAGAAAGAAGAGGTTTGAGAATTGGCACTATGGTGTGATCACCAACTGCAGCTCCCTGTGCTAGGCTCAGGATCAGTGAATTTACCTTTGGGTTTAAACCTAGATAAAGAAGACTTTGTTGAAGTCCACGGGACGTGGTAAGCTGCTGGCTACCTCCACTTTCTGATGTGCACCTTGGGGTCACACCTAGACATGGTAGAGCTAGGAGGGCAAAGTACATCCAGGATCATGAGGGCACTGGGGGAGGGGGTGGGGAGTAGGTAGGGGCTGACAGAGAGGTAGCACCATTGGGAGGGTGGGGAATTGTAAAACACAATAAACACACTTGCGCACCACTAGTATGATGCCTCTGTCACTTTTCTCCGCAACGCAAGCTGACCTTGGAACTCTTGGCCCACCTCTCAAGGCATCCACCGCCCTCCCGTGACACTCCCCCAGCCTTCAGCCATGGACATGCTCCCGGAGCTGTGTTCCATCCCCTGGGTATTCGGATGTTGCCTGCTGCATGTGTGGTGATGCCTCCTGCATTGTTCAAGCACAGTGCCCGTGCATCAAAGTGTGATTGGGATGCTAGGCAATGACTCCCACATGCTACATGGCCCACCCACCCACGGGGATTCACGTGGGTTGTGTGAAGTGCTCACTTAATCAAGATTGCCAATTCCCTATTTGCAATAGCAGTCATCTGCACGGTCAGAGGCCGTGGCAGTCTGTGGGGGTTATGGGTGGTTGTTGGGCAGGCAGGCAGATGCAAGGGCTTCCCCAAGAATGGGTACACACAATCCAGGGGTTGGCATGGTGGTGCCACATGTGGTTTCCCCCCACCACCCTCCCATGGCAGAGGGTCCCCCATCCCCCCAGCGAGCACTGGCGTAGCAAGTCCAGTGCCCCCGGGCTTTTTGCTTGTGAGCAAAGATGGCTCCCCACAGAAGCCCTTCAGCCAGGTTCATGTTTTTCAAAGGAGTACTAATCGGCACCAGCGTGACCACTTGCTGGGGAGGCTGCTGAATGACGGGATGCCGTTTGATATGGGGTGTCTCTGGGTAATCGTATGGAAATTGGCCTTAAGTGGTGATAATTGGTTTCTCGCCATGCTACGGCGAGATCCCGATTTAGCCTACGGGAGCGGGACGGTTGCATCACAAACTGTTTGGTACCTGGCGCGGTTCTTGGTTTCGAGCTCTCCCGCTATTCACCCCCTCGTTTCACTTGAGTGAGAGCGTAACGAATCTGGAGAATCATGTCCTAAGTTTCTTTCTTCCAGCCTTAGGCATGGTAAACACACTGTTGAGAGAGCTGAATAGTTAATTAGCTAATTGGTATAATCTTGTTTCTCTCGCTGCATTTTAGTTTACTATGATTACATGGTTCTTTAGTGCATCGAAGAGAAACGAGTGCAGCTTTGGAACTGAGTTAATACCTGGGAGGTGAGTGGGGAATTTGGTCAGGAGGGTGAGCAGAAGTTCCTTTCCTTCTGATTTTTTGACTTTTTTCACCCCATAGGAACTGGTTCTTCCTCTACTACAGGGAAGGGAGCTAACTACTGAGTGGTTAAGGTCTGTTCCAGTCCTAAGGTTTAAAATAGTATACAAACGAGCAGTAAAGTTAATAAACTGTATAAAAAAGGAAAATAAGTAAATAGTATAATGAAGTAATTAATTAAGGATGGTAGGAAAGGGGACGTGTCAAGGCTGAAGCATGTGGGAGCTCCTGGCTGCCGGTGTGATACAGGATAAATAGATCTGCGGCCTGAGGAGCTTTGGCTCAGTGTCACTGAGCTAGAGGCTGAGCTGTAGATGCTGCGACTCATCAGAGAGGGAGAAAGTTACCTGGATGCTTCGTACCAGCAGGCAGTAACACATTTTGAATAGGGTCTTCTGGTCAGTGGTCAGGGACAGGAGAAAGTGACTGCAAGTGTGACACGTTAGGGGACCATAGGGCAGGGGTGCAGGAGCCTCAGTCTTTGCATTTGTCCAACATGTTTATGTTTCTCTCAGACCAGAGACCAGAGCAGCGTGGCACAGAAGTCATTCAAGTGGGGAGAACAAAACGGAAACTATTGGTAACAGGGGACAGTATAGTGATGGGGGGGGTTGACACTATTCTCTGAGCAAAGAGTGGCAGAATTCAGGACATGTGCTCTGGGCTAGAGAGGAACTATAGTGGGATGGAAGGATCCAGTTGTTGTGGTCCAAAGACATAGGTAGAACTAGGAAAGAGGTTCTGGATAGAGAGTATGAGGAACTAGACACTAAATTAAATAAGCAGAACCTCAAAGGTTATCATCTCTGGATTATTACCTGAGCCATGTACAAATTGGCATAGGTTTCAGAAAATTAGAGAAATGAATATGTAGCTCAAAAGCTGGTGTGGGAGGAGTGAGTTCCGGCTCATGTGGTACTGGCACCAGTACTGGGGAAAGTGGGAGCTGTACTGATAGGATGATCTGCAGATAAACCATGTTCCGGTGAGCCACATAACTAGAAAAGTAGAAAGGGGTTTTAACTAAATGGGGAAGATGTGGTAAATCAATGAAGAGAGAAAAGACGAGAGGAAGTTATTAATGTGAGAAATGACAAACAGACTGTGACAGGAAGGGACAGAGAGCACAGGGAGTACAAATTGAAGAGTAAATCAGCAGATAAGGCTAGAGGATGCAAAAATAATAAAAGGACAAAACTAAAGGCTCTGAATCTGAATGCACGTAGCAGTCACAACAAAACAGATGAACTGAGAGTGCAAATAAGAATAAAGAAGTATGATCTAATAACCATTAATGAGACATGTCTGCAGGGTGACATAGATTGGGACCCAAGTATTGAAGGGTACATGACATTGAGGAAGGAAAGGAAGATCGGAAAAGGTGTTAATTACTGATGGTATTAGCACATTAGATAGGGATGACCTAAACTCAGGAAACCAGGATATAGAAAAGTTTTGGGTAGAGATTAGAAATCTTAAAGTTAAGTCACTCATGGGAGTGGTACACATGAAATGAAATGAAATGAAAATCGCTTATTGTCACGAGTAGGCTTCAATGAAGTTACTGTGAAAAGCCCCTAGTCGCCACATTCCGGCGCCTGTCCGGGGAGGCTGGTACAGGAATTGAACCGTGCTGCTGGCCTGCTTTAAAAACCAGCGGTTTAGCCTGGTGAGCTAAACCAGCCACCTAACAGTAACCACACAGTAGGACAGGGTATAAAGGACAAAACAATATGAACTTGTCAGAAAGGTACGGCAATAATCATGGGGGATTTTAAATTGCATATGTGGAGAAAATCAGATGGGCAAAGGAATTCATAGAAAGCTTTCAGGATAGTTTCTTAAAACAGCACCATTATTAAAGGCATTAAAGTGGGGAAACGTTAAAAAAAAGAGCGTAATTAGGCAGTGTTAACATGATTTTGTGGAAGGGAAATCATGTTGAACCAATTTATTGAAATTCTTTTGAAGAAGTAACATACGCTGCAGATAAAGGTGAACAGTGGTTATATTGTAGTTAGATTTCGAGAAGGCATTTGATAAGGTCCATCTCAAAGGTTATTGCTACAAAATAAAGCTCATTACATAGTGAATAATATATAGGCATTGTGGTGAATTATAAACCTACTAATTCACACTGTGTTCCAGTATATGTATTGTGTCCTTGTGAGCTCGGTATGCGAGCAGTTGCGCGGCTCTGCCCATAGGGGGAGATGAGGAGTTTGTACTGGGCTCCACCCTTGGCTCCGCCCATGGCTCCTCCCACTAACCAGAAGTATAAAGCTTTGCAGTCGTGAGCCTGCTGCCAATTCATCTCATCGCAGGCAGGCTCTGTTGTAAGATTATTAAAACCACTGTTCACTTCCAATCACGTGTCTTGTGAATTTATGGTCACATCAATTTAATAATCTTAGGAAACTTGAAGAAAACTACTATGGAATCAGCCCTCAAACCTGATCGACTAGAACTCGACCCGCAGGCTGCAGAGGCGAAAGAAATCTTTCTGCACTGGCTCAGATGTTTCAAGGCCTACCTGGCTGAATCAAGCACATCAGAAACTACAGAGGAGCAGAAACTCAGCCTACTGCACGCAAGGGTGAACCACCGTATCTCTACTCAACTTAACAGTACTTCCTCGTATACGGAGGCCCTGACCATGCTCGATCGAATGTACGTGAGGCCCATCAACGAGGTCTACACGCGCCACATTTTTACGACCCGCCGCCAGCGCCCCGCGGAGTCGCTGGATGAATTCCTGCGCGATTTAAAAGCTTTAGCTCGGGACTGCAATTATCAAGCTGCATCAGCCGCCCAGCATATGGAGCTCGCTGTCCAAGATGGAGAGCTCAGGTGGTGGTCGTCAAGACCGGGGAAAAATTCCGAATGGTAATGGACTATAGCCAGACCATTAATCGGTTCACGCTCCTTGATGCGTACCCCCTCCCCAGGATTGCAGACATGGTGAATCAGATCGCCCAGTATCGCATTTCCTCCACGGTGGATCTGAAGTCTGCATACCACCAGCTCCCAATCCGCCCGGAGGACCGCCACTACATGGCATTCGAGGCAGATGGCCGCCTCTTCCATTTCCTCCAGGTTCCCTTTGGCGTCACGAATGGGGTCTCGGTGTTCCAATGAGCAATGGACCGAATGGTGGACCAGTACGGGCTGTGGGCCACGTTTCCGTACCAGGATAACGTCACCATCTGCGGCCATGACCAGCAGGACCACGATGCCAACCTCCACCGATTTCTCCAAACCGCCCCGAAACTCAACCTCTCATACAATAAGGAGAAATACGTTTTCCGCACGACCAGGCTAGCCATCCTCGGCTATGTCATGGAAAACGGAGTCCTAGGCCCCGACCCGGACCGTATGCGTCTTACAACTCACTCTCCCTCATTGTCCCAGGGCAGTCAAAAGGTGCCTGGGATTTTTCTCGTATTATGCCCAGTGGGTCCCTCAGTATGCAGACAAAGCCCGCCCACTATTTAAGGCCACACTCTTTCCTCTGTCAGATGAGGTTCGCCAGGCCTTCACCTGCATCAAGGAGGACATCGCCAAAGCGGCCATGTGGGCGGTGGATGAATCCGGCCCTTTTCAGGTGGAGAGCGGCGCCTCAGAGGTAGCTCTCGCAGCCACTCTAAATCAGGCAGGCAGACCAGTCGCCTTTTTCTCCCGAACCCTCTCCGCTTCGGAACTTCGACACTCCTCAGTCGAAAAGGAAGCACAAGCCATCGTGGAAGCTATACGTCACTGGAGGCCCTACCTCGCAGGTAGGAGGTTCACCCTCATCACCGACCAAAGATCGGTTGCCTTCATGTTTGACAACTCACAAAGGGGCAAAATTAAAAATGATAAAATCCTGCAGTGGAGCATCAAACTCTCCACCTACAAGTACAATATTATGTATCGACCGGGGAAGCTCATCGAGCCCCCAGATGCCCTGTCCCGCGGCACGTGCGCCAGCGCGCAAGACGACTGCCTGAAAGCTATCCACAATGACCTCTGCCATCCGGGGGTCACCGGGCTCGCCCACTACATCAAAGCCAGAAATCTGCCTTTCTCCACCAAGGAGGTAAAAGCCATCACCAGGGATTGCCCGATCTGTGCGGAGTGCAAACCGCACTTCTATAGACCAGGCAGGGCCCACCTGGTCAAGGCCTCCCGGCCCTTTGAACGCCTGAGCATCAATTTCAAAGGGCCACTCCCCTCGCCCAATCGGAATGTGTACTTCCTGAACGTCATCGACGAGTTCTCCCGCTTCCCCTTTGCTATTCCATGCCACAATATGACCTCCCACACAGTCATCAGAGCCCTGCACAGCATCTTCACCCTGTTCGGTTTCCCCAGCTACGTACACAGCAACAGGGGTTCGTCCTTTATGAGCGACGAGCTGCGTCAGTACCTGCTCGAAAAGGGCATCACCTCGAGCAGGACTACCAGCTACAACCCCAGGGGGAACGGGCAGGTGGAGAGGGAGAACGCAACGGTCTGGAAGACCGTCCTACTGACCCTCCGGTCCAGGAATCTCTCGACCTCCCATTGGCAGGAGGTCCTCCCGACGCGCTCCATGCTATTAGGTCCCTCCTATGTACTGCCACCAACCAGACCCCTCACGAATGGCTATTTGTTTTTTCTAGGGGCACTACCACAGGGGTTTCGCTCCCAGCATGGTTGAAGAGGCCAGACTCGGTTCTCCTCCGGAAGCACATCCGGACACACAAAACTGATCCACTCATAGAATGAGTGCTCCTACTCCACTCCAACCCCCAATACGCTTTAATCGAGTACCCTGACGGCCGTCAAGACACTGTTTCCCTCCGGGACCTGGCGCCTGCAGGATCCAATCTCACCACGACTACCGCCGAGGTACCCCTCACACTACACCCCGCACAACCCTTCGCGCCCTGCACCCCCGCTCCTACAAGTTCACAACCCGTGCTCCGCGCCCTCGGGTTTCCGGCGCTCCCCGTCGCCAGTCGAACCATTCGGGT
The DNA here is from genome assembly GCF_902713615.1 of Scyliorhinus canicula. Taxonomy (NCBI): domain Eukaryota; kingdom Metazoa; phylum Chordata; class Chondrichthyes; order Carcharhiniformes; family Scyliorhinidae; genus Scyliorhinus; species Scyliorhinus canicula. The sequence continues at coordinate 123,531,485 of NC_052151.1, forward strand.
ACGAAGCTCGGACCGAATCACCCCCAGAGTCCACCATCGTACCCTCACCGACCGCTACCACCCAGCCACCAGAAGAGGCTGCAACCCCGGTGCTTCGCCGATCGCAAAGGACGACTTGGCCGCTGGACCGACTCAATTTGTAGACCCATCACCTCCACCGGACTTGATTTTTTTTACAGGTGGTGAATGTGGTGAATTATTAACCTACTAATTCACACTGTGTTCCAGTATATGTATTGTGTCCTTGTAGGCTCTGTATACGAGCCATTGCGCGGCTCTGCCCATAGGGGGAGATGAGGAGTTTGTACTGGGCTCCACCCTTGGCTCCGCCCATGACCCCTCCCACTAACCGGAAGTATAAAGCTTTGCAGTCTTGAGCCTGCTGCCAGTTCATCTCATCGCAGGCAGGCTCTGTTGTAAGATTATTAAAACCACTGTTCACTTCCAATCACGTGTCTTGTGAATTGATGGTCACATCAGGCATAAAAAGAAGATTGGCTAGCTAATAGGAAACAGGGCGTAGACACAAATGGGTCTTTTTCTGGTTGGCAAAATGTGATGAGTGGTGTACCACAGGGATCAGTGCTGGTACCAAAACCTTTTACAATTTATATAAATGACTTGGATGAGGGTGCCAATGGTTGTTAAATTTGCCGATAACACAAAGATAGATAGGATAATAAGATGTGAAGAGGACAGAAGGAGGTTACACACAGAAATAGATAAGTGAGACCTGGTAAATGGAGTATAGTGTGTGAAAGTCTAAAATTGTCCATTTTGGTTGGAAAAATGAAAAAGCATATTATTTAAATGGTGAGGGATTGCAGACCTCTGGGATGCAGAGGGATCTGGGTGTTCTAATGTATGAATCACAAAAAGTTAGTATGCAGGTACATCAAGTAATTAGGAAAGCTAATACAATGTTATTTATTGTGATGGGAATTGAATACTAAAGTCAATACTTCAGTTATATATGGCATTGGTAAGGCCATAAGCGTGAATTTGAGCCTGCACTCTCCACCAATGAGAAACCCGACATGGGCTTAAAATCCGGAGTGAATCGAGAAACACGATTGTCTCCATTGGGATTTGTGATTTTCACCCCTCCTTATCGGTGGGGTGATGCAAGACACATTGCATTGGGGACCTCATTTTAAAACATTAGCATGTTATAGCGAGCGCTCACTCGGGACCTTCTCTCATTACTGAATATTCGCCGGGTGCCGGTGCAACGTCAGTTGACGTAATTTATAACAGGTTTACATACGCGTAAACCTGACAGGCTCACCTCTTGAGGGGAATATCGGAGGTGAGTGCTCAGGTAGCCATGAATCTCTAGGGTCTTCAATCAGGGTGCACTGGAGAGGAGGTGGGGGACACATTTAACTCAGGGTCAGGGCTGTCAATCTCAGGAGAGTGGCCGCTAGCAGGTCTTATCTTCCCTTCATTTCTGGACACCCCTGGCTATAAGGGGGCCTGGAAGCTGGAATGCAGGCGTCAATTCCTGTGTCCTCCTTGCTGGGCTGGTGCTCAAATCACCAGTCAGGGAGTGCCTGTCCTTAGTGGGAAGAGGTGAATACAGAGGGTCAGCACTGGTGGGGTAACTGAGAGGTTCTTGGGTGGGGTTCCATGAGAAGCCAGGCTGTAGGGCAGAGTGGGGAAACTCAGGAATGTATTACATTCCTGCCTCATAGGAATGAAGACCCTCTCAATTGGGGAAGCATGACTGCAGTGCGAGCAGAATCCCACACTCTGGCAGCGCTGTCAGGACAAAGGGGTTAAGCCCTCTGGAATTTCAATTCCACTTCTCTGGGAAGTCTGACTGTCAGGAATTAGTGTGTTGGGATGCTGTCCGGGAGAATGAGGATCCTCTCTGGGTCTGTGCTTGTGATGCTAATTGCAGGATTCACTCTAATCAGTCTGTGCCTCGTCTGCCACTAGAGGCCGTCATTTTTCTGATATGCCACATCACATTTCAACGACTAGTCAATTGTGCGAGTGAAATTTGAAGAGCTAAATATCAGTGCCACTTGGAATTCCAACACTTTGGAAGCATTGGGAACAGCATCACTGGAGCTAGATCTACTGATCTGCCTTTCTCCAGGGTGTGGGAACTGAAGAGACCACATTTAGACCTTGGACGTTCTTTCTACACACAAGCAGAAGCAGAATTTGTATCTATTTTGTGGTGCAGAAGGAACAACATAATTATGTTCCTATGGGCTGCCTGCCTGGAGGCTTGTTTGCAGCTTGGCTGCAGCAGGGCCTAGTCTGTTTGTTTGTTTTTCCTCCAGCTACAGCAAGGGGCTAGTGTAGCAGCTGATGCTGGGACAGCCTATCCTTCAGGGATGCCTGGAACCTGGGGCCTGAAACCTCAGGGCCTACAGCAAGTGTCGGAGCCAAATTAATTTAAGGATATCTTAAACAAAGAACTTTCTTGCTAATGGAAGGTTTGTGCCTATTGCCCTATATTGGAGGGGTACATTTGTGTCAAACAAATATCAATTGTGCTGAGGTGAAGATAAGACATTCAGCTAGGCCCCTCCTGGGCTGAAGATTCTGTCTTCACCACCCATACTGACTGAAGGAGACAAGCAAGTTAACACAACCTCCTTTTCCACCTCACCTGGGGAACTCTTCCAGCTTGCATCTCCACCCTCCTGTGTCTCCCTCTTGCCCATCACTCACTGTCCTTCCTCTCTCCCCCACCCTCTCGTTCTTTCTCACTACACCACCTAGGGGAGAGTGACTTTTTTTCCCAACTCGCTCTCCCCTATTATTATAAACCTCAATCACTTTGAGCGGGTATAGCATCATATAGATGGCAACACCATCTTCACCAGTGGGGGTTCCTTCAGAGCCGCCAAGGTGGGAGTGGTGGCTTCCAAAGCCCCCATTGCTCCCACAGCATCAGCACCATTGAAATAATTAACAATGAAACTCGGGGTGAAGTGCAACACCCAGGCCATGACAACAGAGGCTTGCATGAAGGCACTGGCCGGGGCCATCAACCCCTCAGCCATTGTCGCAGCCTCTGATATGTACGGCAAATGTGTATTTTTCATGAAAGCCAAGCAATCAGCACCTCACCTTAGAAAAGGGGCTTGTAGATGGTGGGACATTCCTGTTGGTGGACCCTCTTGAGGCCAAGATGGGGGATGATCGTCTATGCCAACAGATGGCGTGGATAAAGACCAAACACAGTCTATGTCAACAGGGTGCTGGACATGGACCAGGATGAGTAGCGTCCTGAGAGAGTAGGGAGACACATAAACCTCCCCCTCCTCCTCTGAGCACTAAACTGGTGATGGTGAAAGCAGTACAATTCGTCTGACATGAAAGTGACCATAGCCAGCCTCAATATCAATGGCAGCAGAGAAGCACTACACGGGTTCCTGAACTCCTCAATCCTCAGTGACAGGAAGTATTCGGTGTGCTTCTTGCAGGAAACCCACACCGCTCCGGGTGATGAAGTCACACTCCTGGAGTGTCAGGGGGGGGGGGGGGGGGGGGGGGGGAGTCTACATATGCCACCTGGCCTCCAATTCTGGTGGTATGGTTACCTTTGACAAAGAGCCATCCAGACTCTCTTTCCACAGATGCTGTCCGACCTGCTGAGATTATCCAGTATTTTCAGATTCTGGCATCTGCAGAAATCTGCTTTTATCTCAGTGATTACCTTGGGGCCAAGGAACCTGTACCAGGCCGATTTCAGCATCTAACTGTCCATGAGGGGGCATGGTGCTTCAATTTGTGAATTCTTACGTTGCCGCCCCCCAGCTTCTTTACACTCTTCTCTGCACCATCAATGCTGGCGGGTGCATCGTCTACCGGGGTGTGTGCGTGTGTACGTTGGGTGGGATCAGTGTACTGGCACTTTAACAACCTGCTGCTGGAGGACGAGTAGTTGCTGGGCTTGTTTATTGTTTCTGGGCCAGCTGGAGAAGGAAACAGGGAGGCTTCCCCTCCTTGAGGCTATGGTGGGATGTGGACAAGGCTCACGTCAGGAGTATGCGAGGGGGCAACAAGGAAGCGGAATCCAGGATCGAGGAGTTGGAGAAGGAGGTGCTCGACATGGAGTCACGTCTTGGTCAGCCCAATGAGGGCCTGACTGTGCAGCTGGCGAGGACCCGGCCGTGCAGCTGGTGTAAGAAGAAAAGAAGGGCGTGCGGAGAGACCTGCAAAGAATTGGATCCCGTAGCACATAGGTGAGGTCGCAGATCCAGTGAACCATGGCTGCTCCTTCTTCTACTCGCTGGAAAAAGACATTGGGTCTATCAGCAGCTCCTTACGCTGATGGCCGATGACTGATTTCTTGTCTCGGATCCGAAGGGCATCAGGGTCCACGCCCAGAATTTCTGCACTGCCATTTTCTCTTTGGATCCATTCAGTGAGGATGCTTCCAGGATGTTTTGTGGGAGGGCCTGCCACAGGTCAGCCTGGAGGATGCTGGAAAGTTTGATGCCCCTATTAGCCTGGGTGAGCTGACCGGCACTTTCGACAGCCTCTCCAGGGGCAAGACCCCAGGCCTGACCGCAGAGTTGTTCAGGGCATACTAGGACCTCCTGGAGAAAGACTACGTGGAGGTCCTGGGGGAGAGTATCGTAACTGAGGAGATGCCCTATTAGTGGCACAGGGCCATTAGTGCAACGCTGCCCAAGAAGTGGGATCGCCACTGCTAGAAAACTAGCGCCTGGTTTCCCTCCTCAGCATGGACTACAAAATCTTCGCCAAGGCAATGCCTTCCCGCCTTGACACTGTGCTGGACCACATGATCCACGCTGACCAGTCCTACACAGTCCCAGGCCAGACCATTGATAATACCATCCACCACTCCGTAGAGGGCTAGTGTGTCGAGCATCTTCCTATCCCTTTACCAGAAGGTGTTTGATAGGGGTGGATCACTAATACCTATTTGAAACTCAGCGGACATACCCGTTTGGGATACACAATGCCACCCGGATCCGACTTCTGTGCGCTGCTGCAGAGTGTCTCGTTAAATCTAATGGGTCCCTGACTGTGGGATAGGAGTGGCCAACTGCTTTGGGATAGGAGTGGCCGACTGCATTCTATCTATGTGGAGCCTTTTCTGTGCCTCTTGCGGGGGAGGTTGTTAGGATTGGTTCTGCAGAAGCCAGGCATCAGTATGGTCTTTTCAGCCTATGGTAATGACGTGCTCCTCATGTCTGAAGACATTGCTGACGTGCGGATGATGCGCAAGTGCCAGGCTGTGTACACTGCACAGTCCTCTGCCAGGATCAACTGGGCCAAGTGTCCAACTTCTGGTTGGTCTGTGGCAGATGGGTCCCCTCCCACAGGAGCTCAAGCCTTTAACGTGTAGAACAGCTTCCTCTACTTGGGAGTCCATCTTTACCCGGCTCAGGAATCCTGGTCAGCGAATTGGCAGGAATGGAGGCCAAGGTCACCACTAACTTGAGATGCTGGACAGGACTGCCCTGAGTGCTGTCTATAGGGATCGAGTTCTGGTTATAAATCAGCTGATTGCCTCCATGTTGTGGTACCGGCTGGTCACTTTGCCCCTCCCCCTGATTTTTACAGTTCTTGTGGAACTGGACTGGTTCGCTGCTAAGGTTCTGAGTCTCCATACTTACGGAGGACGGTCAGGCGCTGGTGTGCCTTTTCACCCAGGTGGCGATTTACGCATCCAGACCCTGCAGCATTACCTCGATGTTGAACTCCCTCCTAGATGGTGTGCCCTGCATTTATTCCGCCAGGTACACAGCCTGAACGAAGACGTGCAACTCATGTTCATAGACCTGATAGGTCTTCGTAACACCTCACAGGCATTGCCCATCTTTTACCAGGACCTACTCACAATCTGGAACATGCCTGCCTCGTGTCGCAGCTGTCCCCAGTCAGGAGTAACGGTTGTCTGCTCAGGAATCCGTACCTTCACCATTACCATTTCTGGTGGCTGCTGGAGGGACAGGCTGTGGCTGCCATGGTGACCAGGATCAGGGATGTGCTGCGTGGCGGAGGAGTGAGCTGGATGAAACCTGGATGGGTTGGCGCATCATGCGATGGTGGGTGTCCAGCTTGCGGCCCATTTCATTTGTGACCTTACGTTGTGCTTGGATCCGATGGTGTCGTGATCTTGAGGCGCTGCAGGTCTGCAGTGAACTCCTGTCTGAGTGCATCCATGCTTCGGTGGAATTTCACATTGGCCCCAGGCCACGAACCCCCCCACACCCCCCCACAGCTGGAGCCACCTCACTGAAATGCTGTCTGTGCCCTTTCGCACGGCACGCAAGGATTTTGTGTGTGTGCTGTTGCTGCACACTCTTCACTTCCTTCCCGTCGCCAAGACGTGCCTGCTGCGGTCCGGCAGAGGTTTGTAGTGGAGGTCCTTCGATGGAGGTGTCCTCCCCCTTAACATAGAGGAGGGTGTTGCACATAGCAGTCCCATATAATCTTAGGCTACATTGGTTCATGGACTCCCCAAGATACCTGCTCTTTTTGTAGCCTTGTGGAGTCTGGAGACCTTGTGTATACAAGCTGCTTTAGACTGCACTCCCTTACTTTGAAATAAACCTTGGTTACAATTTTGTGTGCATTTCAGCCCTATGCTCCTGATTTATGGGTATCAGGTCTGGAGAGGGGTGGGAAGGGAGGAGGACTTCTTTGTGAACCTGGCCTGGCCAAACTTGCCATAAACAATCCAGGCAGCAGGCGACCAAGGAGGTCCTCCGACCCAACTACCCGCCCATCTACTGTGGCTACATTGATAGCTGGGTGTCCGTGGTGAGGGAGCGGAGTCTATGGGCACCATTGAGGCATTCCATGGGCATCTCAGGGAATGGTGTTTCTTATTGATCATTTTAATCACATTTTAGTTTGATGTTTTTAAGTTTCATTTATGATCTGTTTTTGCTTCAGGCAGTATCCCTTTAAGGGGCTTCCCCTTTTAATTTGTCCCTCAGTTTATTCAATTTATTTGGTTTAATCAAAATGGTTAATCTCCAATGCTCTTACAAGAGTTAACCTCACACTGATTACACTGAAGTGTATCCCAATGCAAGGCTTTATGATTAAGTCTATCATCAATCATCCCATTCAAAGTCACGACAGAAGGCATCTTTAAGATACCCTGTGAGGATGCAGATGCTACTCTCTTATATTCACTCAACTGTCCTGTCACCCTGGGGGTGGGGGGGGGGGGGGGGGGGGGGGGGTTGCAGAAAAGGGAGGGGGAAAGGTGCCACTGAGACTCTCTAGGTTCCAGGCCCCTATTTCTGGTGGAGTTGAGAGAGACAGCTGTGGGGATCTGTCAGTGTGAGAGGAGAGGGTGTGAGGCCGAGTGGAGAGACACTCCACTCATTGAGAAGTGCCTGGTTGGAGGTCCCAGAGGCATGGAGGGCTGAGGGCTAGGTCTCCGTCAGGAATCCTCACTGCCTACTTTGGTGTTCTCCTCTTTTCGGGTGCATGATTCTGGAGAATCATGGAGCCTGTCGAGTTGGCTTTTCTACTCATAGCAATCGAGCAGCAGCAGCAGAGCCAATGACAGAGACATATTGCTGTATGCAGCCAGACCAGCACTCTGCAGAGGAGGGGGAGGGGGAGTTTAATGCAGAAAAGTGTGAGGTGATTCATTTTGGAAGGAATAACAGAAAGGCAGAGTACTGGGCTAATGGTAAGATTCTTGGTAGTGTGGACGAGCAGAGAGATCTCGGTGTCCATGTCCATAGATCCCTGAAAGTTGCCACTCAGGTTGAGAGGGTTGTTAAGAATGCTATGGTGCGTGTTAGCTTTTATGGGTAGAGGAATTGAGTTTCGGAGCCATGAGGTCATGTTGCAGTTGTACAAAACTTTGGTGCGGCCGCATTTGGAGTATTGTGCGCAGTCTGGTCGCCCATTATAGGAAGGATGTGGAAGCATTGGAAAGGGTACAGAGGAGATTTACAAGAATGTTGCCTGGTATGGCGGGAAGTTCATATGAGGAAAGGCTGAAGGACTTGAGGCTGTTTTTGTCAGAGAGAAGAAGGTTAAGAGGGGACTTAATTGAGGCATACAAGATGATCAGAGGATTAGACAGGGTGGACATCGAGAGCCTTTTTCCTCGGATGGTGATGTCCAGCACGAGGGGACATAGCTTTAAATTGAGGGGAGATAGATATAGGACAGATGTCAGAGGTAGGTTCTTTACTCAGAGAGTAGTAAGGGCGTGGAATTCCCTGCCTGCAACAGTAGTGGACTCGCCAACACTAAACACATTCAAATGGTCATTGGATAGGCATATGGACGATAAGGGAATAGTGTAGAGGGACTTTAGAAGGGTTTCACAGGACAGTGCAACATCGTGGGCCGAAGGGCCTGTACTGCGCTGTAATGTTCTATGTTCTATGTTCTATAGCTGGTCCGGGAGCTACACTACAGATGGTGAAGTCCCGTAGGAGACATGACCAGCAAAGGGTCTTCTGTCTTCGGACATCCTACCTACAGATGTTGGAAGTTCAATACCAGAGAAGAATGAGTGTCCCAGGAGATTGTGGGCCACCTTTGCCATGTCCTGCAAGAGCTGACATCACATGGAATGGGAGGACACCCACTTCTTGTGGCCCTTAAAAGTTACACCACTCTGAACGTCTATGCGAGCGGCGCCTTTCAGGGCGACACCTGTGATCTGTGTGGCATCGCCCAGCAAGCTGCAGGAGAGCGCGTTAACAAGATGCTAATCTATTTAAATTAGGCTCCCGACCTTCCATGGCAAGATTGTCGTTTTGCCACCAGCTGGAAAACACGAACTTGCCGAGGAGAATCGCATTTCCTGATTCTCGCTGTATTTTGTACCCCTATGGCTGACAGCTAACGCGGGATGAACATCACCCCATGTTTTCATTTTAGTGATTTGAGAACACAATTGGAGGACGTAATAAAATTCACTACCAGCATCACCAAAAAGCCAATATTTAACTGCAGTGTTGAGTGACTATGTAATGAGTTTTTTTTATTCATAGAATTCATACAGTACAGAAGGAGATCACGCGGCCCATCAAGTCTTCACCGACCCTTTGTATGAGCACTCTACCCACGTCCACTCCCCTGTCCAACTTGCCCTATCTCCATAACCTAACGTAAGAAGACACTAAGTGGCAATTTAGCACGGTCATCCGTCTAACTCACACATCTTTCGACTGTGAGAGGAAACCAGAGCATCGGGAGGAAACCCACGCAGACACGAGGAGAATGCACAAACTCCACACAGTCACCCAAGGCCGGAATTGAACTAGGTGCTGTGATCCAGCATTGCTAACCACTGTACCACCGTGCTTCCCCCAGATTCATACTCCTTATGTAACTCTTTTACTCTCATGTCACCTTCTAAACAAATATGGGATGTAGAAGTTCTTTGAGGAATAAATATTTGCAAAATGCAAAAAGAAACAAGCAGGAATTTGAACGGCTTCCTACCAAATCCATTGCATAGAGCACACTCATTAAATCGAAGCTGACTGCTCTAGGCAGACTGAAAAGATGCCCACTGCTCTGTACTGCTCAGTCTATGCACTTAGTGCAGAACACACGCACACAACTCAGTCCTTTTCTAAAAACACTTAGATTTTTCAATAAACAGTTACAAGGACTTCTGCACAGGGACTGGAATCTTAATGAGAAAATGCTGTGGAGCGTTTGTTAATGTGGCTTTTCATTCTGTCTTCCAGCATTGAAAAGATTCCTGTATTGTGATGAAGAAGTGGGATATATTCTCAAAATAGTAACCTGAAACAAATCATTCTCAAAATTGATTTACAGGAAACGATTCAACAGCAGAGACAGCATTCCAAAGGTTTGCTTGTGATCCTTAAAGATTTTCACTTTTTCAATAAATAGGGAAAACAGATTCCTGTTTCTGGCTGGCTGGCTAAAAGCGAGAATAGTCAACAGCCAAATCAAATCAGCATACCCTTGAACGTGGCACTTCTTGTTGCCATTTAACATGTACTTTTTTGTTCTTTCATGGGATGAGGGCATGACTGACCCTGCCAGTATTTGTTGCCCATCCTTAATTGCCCTCCAGAAGATGGTGGTGAGTTAGCTTCTTGAAGCATTGCAGTCCATGTGGTGTAGGTACATCCACAGTGCTGTTGGGGAGGGAGTTTCAGGATTTTGACGCAGCGACAGTTCGAAGTCTGGGCGGTGAGTGGCTTTGAAGGGAGAATTCAGGTGGTGTTCCCTCGCGTTTGCTGCCTTGTCCTGCTAGATTATGAAGTTTCCGGGTTTGGAAGGTGCTGTCAAAGGAAACTTGTCAAGTGGCTGCAATGTTTGGAAAACACTGTTGCTACACGGTCAGTGGTGGAGAAAGTGAATGTTTCAGGGATAACTATCAAGTGGACTGCTTTTCCTAGATGGTGACAAACTTTGTTATAAATTTTTTATCTAAACCAGAGCATACACATAAACATGAGCACATACTCGTTCAAAAACATAACACAATTTGCACCGTATGACGTTTTCCCCCTGTTTCTCCCCCAACACCGCCCTGGGATCAAATAGGGACAAGAACAACCTCCATCTCACCCAGAACCACTGCCCCCCCAAGCCCCCAAGGGCAAACAATCTTTTCCAACTTAAGGAATTCTGCTACTTCCCCAGCTACGCCGACAACCTTGATGGCTCCACAGACCTCCACTCCAGTAGAAGTGGCCGCTGGACAGTGCGAGTGGCGAAGGCCACCACATCAGCCCCCGTCCCACCAACAAATCTGGCAGCTCCAAAACCCCAAAGATGGCCACCAGAGGGCCCGATGACATTTCCACCCCAACTATTTTTGCTAATGCTTCAGGTGTCAGGCCCCAAAACCCCACCAAACACGGACATGACCAAAACATGTGGGCATGACTTGTCGGCCCCCTTCCACATCTTTCACCCTTATCCTCGATCTCTGGAAAGGACTCACTCAACTGAGCCCACATCTTATTAGCCCTATGACCATTTTGAACTGTATCAAGCTCATCCTAGCGCAGGACGACATTGCATTCACCCAGTGCTCAATCTCACTCCAAACCCCCCGGCCCAACTCCATGCCCAGCCTCCTTCTCCCACTTCCGCTTTGCCTCCTCGATTGGTGCTTCCTCTGCAGCCATCAACCATCTGAAAATACTTGCGATGTTCCCATCCCCCAACTCACCCGGCGACAATAACCTGTCCATCAGAGTGTGCTCCGGCAACCAAGGGAACCACCTTCCACCCAAAATCCAGCAACTGTATATATCCGAACTCCTGCCACCCCACCTCATATTTCTCCTGTAACCCACCCAAACTTGCAAACCTTCCTTCCACAAACAAGACCCTCACCCACCCCTTTACCACTGCCTATATGTTGCATCCATCCCCAGCGGGGGGAATCGGTGATTCCCACAAAAAGGGGCCAGCACTGACGTAAGAGTTGGTTCCAGGTTTCTAAGGATGAAGCCACCGTTGGACTCGCCCTATACTTCCTGGCTGCAGCTCCAGCAGAGCCTCTATAACTGCCACTTCTCTCTCAACCTCCGGGAACACCAGCCCCTTCAGAAACTGCCCCATCTCTGCCCCTCTCCCCAAGGTTCCGACCTATACCGCTCATTATAAAAAGTCTCAAATGCTTTATTAATTCTCTCTGGTGCCATCACCAACTCAAACCCCCCCCCCCACTTCATCCCACTTGTACTATATGTCATTTCAATTGATGCGCTAGCAGGTGGCTGGCCTTCTCCCCATACACATACAGAACCCCCCCACCCCCCCCCCCCCTTTTTCCGAAGCTGGCCCATCATCAGCAAATCAATTCACCTTGCAGTTTCTTCCACTCCACAGAGAGCTTCCTGGCAGGTGCCACAGATAACCGCCAGTCAACCTCCAGTAGAAGTGGCCGCTGGACAGTGCGAGTGGCGAAGGCCACCACATCAGCCCCCGTCCCACCAACAAATCTGGCAGCTCCAAAACCCCAAAGATGGCCACCAGAGGGCCCGATGACATTTCCACCCCAACTATTTTTGCTAATGCTTCAGGTGTCAGGCCCCAAAACCCCACCAAACACGGACATGACCAAAACATGTGGGCATGACTTGTCGGCCCCCTTCCACATCTTTCACCCTTATCCTCGATCTCTGGAAAGGACTCACTCAACTGAGCCCACATCTTATTAGCCCTATGACCATTTTGAACTGTATCAAGCTCATCCTAGCGCAGGACGACATTGCATTCACCCAGTGCTCAATCTCACTCCAAACCCCCCGGCCCAACTCCATGCCCAGCCTCCTTCTCCCACTTCCGCTTTACCTCCTCTCACCCTCCAAAACTGCCCCCACTCTGTACCACAACCTTCAACGCCTCTCAAAACATGGAGGGTGAGACTTCTCCATTCTGATGGAACTCCAAATACTCTTTAATTACCAAAGTCATCTTTCCACAAAACCTTTTCACCCACCAGTAGTGCTGAGTTCCTCCTGCACGAGGGTCCCCGTGCCTAGCACACACCAAGCCTCATATCTGTAAAATAGTCTGAAACCACAATCACCCCATATTCCGCTCCCACTATCCCCGGGAGAATTGAATTTCCCACCACAAAAATATCCATACGGGAATGCACATGGGGAAAGTTGAAAAAAACCCTCTCTCCCGTTTGCCAAACCTCCAAGGTTCCACCCCCGCATCTGGTCCTTAAACACCCTCAATTCCTTTGCCAATCCAACCTAACCAGTATCCTTGGACTTGACCATTCCAATGAGGATCCAACAGGCAGTTGAAATCGCCCCCCATTATTCATTTATGCGAGTCCAAATCTGGGATGTCTGCTTCCATCTGCTTAACAAACTCCACATCATCCGAATTAGGTGCATATACATTTACTATTGGTGCCCCCTCCATAACCCCGCTCACCATCTCAAACCAACTCCCTGGGAGCTGCACATCCCTCACCATCACAGATGTCACCCTTTTACTAAATAGATTAGCAATTCCTCTTGACATGGAATCGAATCCCAAATGAAATGTCTGTCCCAACCACCCCTTCCTCAACCTCACCTGGTCTTTCACCTGCAGGTGTGACTCCTGAAGAAGCTCTACCTCCAGATCATTTCAGCAGCCCATTCAACCTGTACATTCCTCTAGATCGCTTCACCGGTCAATTCGACCCACACATTCCAAATTACTATCCTCATCAGGGTTTCTGACCACCCCCCCACACGCCGCCCGTTTGAATCCACCATCATAAAACTATCTCTGCCCCATTTTCCCATCCGGTCCAGGCACACCCTAAATGGCTGACCACCCTCCTCTGCCCGCCTTTGCCCAATGAACTATCTGCCGCACCTGTGTCATCAGCCCCCCCCCCCCCCCCCCCCCCCGGGCAACCAATCTAATCCCCCCCACCTCCCCCCACCCCTGGCTACCCATCGCAGCCTCCACATTGCTTCCGTTCACCAGCATACTTGCTACCTGAAGACCAAAGCAAAGGACCCCTTCCATGTCGACCAAACTGAACCTCCTCCCATAATGCCTTACAGTCTTCAGAGGTGTCCCAGCCGAGACCTCCCATCTAGGCCCTCCCCCTACCAACAGGAAAGAGAAGCCTAAGACTCCAACCCATTCCCTCCTCAACCATTGTAAAATACCAGCAAGGCCAACATGAATAAACAGAACAAAACATTGGTAAACATTATACAAACATCTCAGAAAGCAAAACATCAGGAACAATCCCTCAATCAACCCACCTCCAAACCTCGCTCCTTAATAAAATGGAGTGTCTCTTCAGGCATCATAAAATAATATTCCTTCCCCTTAAAAGCCATCCAGATATTTGGTCATATATAGCACCCCAAACCGGACCCTATTTCAAAAAAGAACCACTTTGGTCCGATTGAAGCACACCCGCCGCTTGGCCAAGTTAGCATCAATGTCTTGATATATTCAGATGCCCTGGTCCTCCCAAGTGCTGTCTCTCGTCATCCTCGCCCACCTCAAGATCTGCTTCTTCTCTTGGGAGTCGGTGCATCCTCACTACCATGCTCTTGGTGGCTCCCCTGCTCTCGGCCACTGTCTACCTCTGGCACCTTCTCTCAGACCCCCCTCATCCACCAGTTTCGTCAACATCTTTGAGACTTAGGCCATGGCACTCATTCCCCCATCCCTCCAGCAGACCTGCAATGCATAGATTCTGTCGCCTGGACCGATTCTCCTGCTCATCCACCTTTACTTTCAGCTTCTTGCAGACTGTTCCCAACATCACAACCTCTGCCTCCAAATCCACAATCCAATCACTGTGGTCTGTGACTGCCCTTTCCACCTCTTGGATCATTACTCCATCTGCTCCATGGCCCCGTGAAGAGGGGTTACCTCTCCTTCAATGGCCTACAAATAGCTGATGCTGCTGAAGCTCTCTCTTAATCAATGCCATTAATTGCTCCACTGGCAATGGGGTATATGACAATGATGTCCCCCCATCATGCCTTCTGTAACTGCGTCACACAGATCCTTCACCTCCACACTGTCGCTTTATTCGACTTCTGTTGGGTGTAGCAACCCATTGACATTCCACCTCAGTGGAGAATTCAATTCCCACTACTTATTTTGCACAATTTCCAAGCAAAGAGCCCATTAATTGGACAGAAAGGGCCAAAACCTTCAAGCAGGAGTCACCTGTGTGCGACCGATCAGCACTCGGCCACCACCGGAAGTCTCTGGTGACGAACGTCTTGAGTGTTGTTGGTGCCACACTCATTCAGACAAGTGGGGGGTATTCTATGATATTCCCGACTTGTGCCCTGGAGATGGCCAATGGGAAAGAGGAAGTGAGTTAATCAAAACAGTATTCCCAGCCTCCGACCTACTATTGTCGCCACAGTACTTATGTGGTCATTGGTAAAGCCCAGGGTGTTCTTGGTGGGGGAATTTTGTGACAGTAATGGCATTGAATGTCAAGGCACGATGGTTAGATTGTCTCTTGTTGGAGATGTTCATTGTCTGATACTTGTGTGACAGTAATACAACTTGCAACATATCAGCCCAAATGGAATATGGTCCAGGCTGTGCTGCAGATGGACACAGACTGGTTCAGTGTTGGAAGAGTTGTAAATGGTACTGCATATTGTGCAATCATCAGCGAACAGATCCACTTTTGACTTTATGACTTTATGATGGGTTTGCAGATCAAGTAACTGAAGACAGTTTGGACCTCCAGTAAAGTCCTAGGACGGAAATGATTGGCCTCTAACAACCACATCTATCCTCCTTTGTCCTCAGTATAAATCCAACCACTGGAGAGTTTTCCCCTGATTGGTTCTTCAGCTACAAAACACAATTTTTTAAAACAATTTTTAAAAACAATCAAAATGAACAAAGCCACACCACTGTGTAAACAGAAATTGGTCTAACTTTCAGACTCTATAAGATAATAAAATCACAATCAATTATCAGCAATACTTTACAGTGGTAACCTGCTAAACAGTCACCAGCATGGATTAAGAAAGGGGAGGTTACACTTGACCAATCCCCTGGCTTTTGAGATATAACCGTGCACCTAAGGATAGAAAAGCACTTGAACTTGCATTCAATCCAGCAAAAAGTCTGAATGGACTTTTCAAGAGCGGTGGAGAGGCAACCAAAACATTTTGTAAAATGAACCTTTTCATTCCTTTTAATTAAAGCAAGCAAAATTACAAAAATCCTGCCTAACGACTGATGTGCACTTCATCATTTCCCAGTTATAAAGGACAACGATTTTTTCCTCAAGATTTAGAACTGAAAGGGACCTTCTGTTAAAAAGATTGCATTCTGAGCCCTTTTATTGAATGCTAGGAAACATTCTACTTCTTCAAAATAAAGTTGAATCATTTGATTTTTTAAAAATTTGTTCATGAGATGTGATCATCACTGGCTGCTGGTTGTGCCAACATTTATTGCCCATCCCTAATAGCCCTCCGAAGATGGTGGTGAGCTGCAATCCATGTGGTGTAAGAACATCCACAGGGGAAGGGGTCCAGGAATTTGACCCAGTGACAATGTAAGAGAGTTCCAGGTCAGGATGATGTGTGTCTTGGAGGGGAAGTTGCAGGTGGTGATGTTCCCATGCTCTTGCTCTTCCAGGTGGTAGAGGTGTCAAATTTGAAAGGTGCTGACAAAGGAGCCTTGGTGAGTTGCTGCAGTATATCTTGTACATGGTACACAGTGCTGCTACTGTGTTTCAATGGTGGAGTTGGTGAAGTTTAATATGGACAGGTATGGGTACAGATTGCTTCAATACTGGAGGAGTCATGAATGGTGTGGAGGCAGAGGCACACTGGCATTAACGCTGGACTAGTAACCCAGAGATCCAAATGTTTGAATCCCACCATGGCTCTTGGTGGAATTTATAAACTCAACAAAAATATCTACAATTAAAAGTCTAACGATGACCATGAAACCATTGTTGATTGTGATTTAAACCCCATCTGGTTCACTAATGTCCTTCAGGGAAGGAAATCTGCCGTCCTTATGTGGCCTGCAGGTGACTCCAGATCCACAGCAATGTGATTGACTCTGAAATGGCATAGCAAGCAACTCAGTCGTCTTCAATCGGAACAAATGAAACAAAAAGGAATGAAACAAGATGACCTCACCACCAGAAACAATAATAGCAAACCCAACCCTGTCGGCCCTGCAAAGTCCTCCATACTAACATCTGGTAGCTTCTGCCAAAATTTTGTTTTTTTCTTTATTTGATCATGGAATGTGGGCGTCGCAGGCTGTGACAGCATTTATTGCCCACCCTGAGGGCACTTAAGAGTCAACCGCATCGCTGTGGGTCTGGAGTCACATGTAGGCCAGACCAGGTAAGGATGGAAGATTTGTTCTCTAAAGGACATTAGTGAACCAGATGGGTTTTTACAACAATCGACAAAGGTTTCATGGTCATCATTAGACTTTTAACTCCAGATTTTTATTGAATTCAAATTTCACCATCTGCAGTGGCAGGATTTGAACTTGGGTCCCCAGAGCATTACTCTGGGTCTCTGATTTACTAGTCCAGTGACATTACCACTACGCCTCCCCTAAATTGGGAGAGCTGTCTCACAGACTAGTCAAGCAACAGCCCGACATAGTCATACTCATGGCATCATGCCTTACAGATAATGTCCCAGACACCGCCATCACCATTCCTGGGTCTTACTTGCAGGACAGACAAGGCAGAGGTGGCGGCACAATGGTATATGGTTCAGAGGGAGTTGCCCTGGGAGTCCTGAACATCGGCTCTGGACCCCATGAAGTCTCATGGATTCAGGTTAAACGTGCAAAGAAATCTCTTGATGATTACCATGTACCATCCACCATTAGCTGATGAATCACTACTCCTCCATTTTGATCACCACTTGGAGGAAGCATTGAGGGTGGCAGGGGCACAGAATATGCTCTGGGTGGGGGAATTCAAGTCCATCACCAAGAGTGGCTTGGTAACACCACTACTGACCGAGCTGGCCAGTTTGTAAAGGACATAACAGCTAAACTTCAGCAGGTTATGAGCGAACCAACAAGAGGGAAAAACATACTTGACCTCAGGAACCTGCCTGCGCAGAAGCAACTATCCTTGGCAGCATCGGTAGAGTGACAAAATTCGGTCTTCACATTTAGTCTCTCCTCCGTCGTGTTGTGCGGCACTACCACTGTGCTAAATGGGATAGACTTTGAAAAGATCTAGCAATTCAAAACTGGGTATCCATGAGATGCTTTGGGCCATCAGCAGCAGCAGAATTGTACTCAGTCACAATCGGTAATCTCATGGCCTGGTATATTCCCCACTCTACCATTACTACCAAGGCAGGGGATAAACCCTGGTTCAATGAAGATTGCAGGATGGTGTTACATCATTGAGTTTGCTGCAGAGAGAAAAGATATGGTTTCTTACAAACTCAATGAGAGGTTTTATTAGGGACATTGCTCATATAATCAACAAGGATTTTGACTTTTGTCAACAAACTTATTCGAACTCCACACCCATCCACTGGGTTAGAATCCAAAATTTCTCCAAAAAAAAGGTTAAAAGAATCAAAATACTTGGATCTTAGCAGGAACCACATTTTGTGAGAACTGCTTTAACATGCCAGAGCGGTCCAATAATTGAAATTTCACTAAATGGATACCACAAGAAACAAGGCTGCAGGAGGACAACCATGTCACCAATGTACACAGTTTGGACACATGCCACAGGGGAATGGTGGGCAGCACGGTAGCATTGTGGTTAGCACAAATACTTCACAGCTCCAGGGTCCCAGGTTCGATTCCCGTCTTGGGTCACTGTCTGTGTGGAGTCTGCACATTCTCCCCGTGTGTGCGTGGGTTTCCTCCGGGTGCTCCGGTTTCCTCCCACAGTCCAAAGATGTGCAGGTTAGGTGGATTGGCCATGCTAAATTTCCCTTAGTGTCCAAAATTGCCCTTAGTGTTGGGTGGGGTTACTGGGTTATGGGTATAGGGTGGGGGTGTGGGCTTGGGTAGGGTGCTCTTTCCAAGAGCCGGTGCAGACTTGATGGGCCGAATGGTCTCCTTCTGCACTGTAAATTCTATGACCAAATTGATCTATCCGAAAAACAATCTTTGCTGTGTCACATTTGTAGGTTGCGGTGCTTCCAAGATTGCTGACATCTTCTGCGGCATCCTTATTGATGTGGCCGAGATAATTTATGGATGTCTTGAAAAAGTCAATTTTCCTTTTTAACTCAGAGATTCTGGTTTTGGAAACATTTCGGAGTAGATTCTGAGATCTTCAAGTGTTCCTGTTCACTCTAACCGGTGATAAGAATGTCATCTAAATGATACTCATCCCATTTAGCCCACTCAGAATTTGATCCATGGGCCTCTGAAAAAGAACAGGAGCAGATATTATTCCAAAACGGCAGTGGATAGTGATCTGCACACAATAGCGGGTTCATTGTTGTTTTAAAATCTCCTCAGATTCTCACTGAGCCATCGCGTTTCAGTACAGGAAATATTGGTGTTGCCCAATCACTCATAGCACTGGGTCAATGACTCCAGTATGAATGATCCCTTATAGTTCTTCTTCAATTTTTGTGACATTTTGGTGTACTGTTTCATTTGATCTTCAACTATACTTCAACTCCGGTCATGGAGACGAGTGATCTTCAAGCACCCTCTTATACTTTTCTAAGAGTTGTTGTACGTTGTTCTTGGGACTCCACTAGTTCATTTATTGCTCCCCAGTTGACTTTAAGCTTTGCCAGCCATGATCTACCAAGTAAAGCAGGAAATTTTCCATGGACAACAAGAAGACACAACTCTGCTGTTTATCTATTGACTTTTACATTTCCATAATGCATCCTTCTAATGATATGGCCTCTTCGGTGTACAGCCTTAGGATCACATTTTATGCTTTTAAAGGCAGATGCTTCAACTTTTGATGATAGATTGTCTCAGGTATTAACGATACAACTGTGCCCACATACACTTCCGTCTGAATTTGTTGTCCATCAAGTTTTGGAATTTCCCAGAAATGTTGTTGATCAGCCTCATTTCAGCTCCTGCAGTTGCTCAGGTACATCATCTTGTGAGTGCTCTTGAACTTTGTCTCCTAATTAATAGACACAGCTACTCTGTTTAGATGTGTGTTTTTTTTCTTGCACATCCTTGGTGTAGGTGAAGTTTTCTAATCTCAACATGCCTTTGCAATATGTCTATTTTTGTCACAGCTCCTGCATTTATTTTCTCTACTCCACCATTCCCCTGTGGTGTGTGTCTAAACTGTGTGCATCAGTGACATGGGTGTCCCCTTGCAGCCTTGTTTCTTGTGGTATCCATTTGGTGAAATTTCATTCCAGCCTCTATCTGTGAAGTTTCTTTCATTGCTAGCTCCATAGCAACTTCCACAGCAGCTTTAAAAATTAAATCACTTACAGTAAGCAGCTTCCTCTGAATACTGTGGACAATGCAGAGTCCACAAATCAGCCTGTCACAAAGAGTGTCATCTAGTGATGCACTAAATATGCCATGAATGGTGGTGGATAATTAATCAACTTACTGGAGGAGGGAGTCTCCATAAATATCCCCATCCTTAATGATGGAGGAGCCCAGCACATCTGACGCATTCGCAACAATCTTCAGCCAGACGTGTCGAGTGGATAAGACCATAAGGCCATAAAGACAGAGGAGCAGAATTAGGCCATTCAGTCGAGTCTGCTCCGCCATTTAATCATGTCTGATATTTTTCTCATCCCCATTCTCCTGCCTTCTCCCCACAACCCCTGATCCCCTTATTAATCAAGAAACTATCTATCTCTGTCTTAAAGACCCTCGGTGATTTGGCCTCCACAGCTTTCTGCGGCAAAGAGTTTCACAGATTCATCACCCTCTGGCTGAAGAAATTCCTGCTCATCTCTGTTTTAAAGGATCGTCCCTTTAGTCTGAGATTGTGTCCTCTGCTTCTAGTTTTTCCATGAAGTGGAAACATCCTCTCCACGTCCACTCTATCCCGGCCTCGCTATATCTTGTAAGTTTCAATAAGATACCCCCTCATCCTTCTAAACTCCAGCGAGTACAGACCCAGAGTCCTCAACCGTTCCTCATACGACAAGCTCTTCATTCCAGGGATCATTCTTGTGAAACTCCTCTGAACCCTTTCCAAGGCCAGCACATCCTTCCTTAGAAATGGGGCCCAAGACTGCTCACAATACTTCAAATGGGGTGTGACCAGAGCCTTATATAGCTTCAGAAGTACATCCCTGGTCTTGTATTCTAGCCCTCTCGATATGAATGCTAACATTGCATTTGCCTTCCTAACTGCCAAATGAACCTGCACGTTAACTTTAAGAAAATTGTGAACAAGGACTCCCAACTCCCTTTGTGCTTCTGATTTCCTAAGCATTTCCCCATTTAGAAAATAGTCTATGCCTCCATTTCTCCTTCCAAAGTGCATAACCTCACACTTTTCCACATTGTATTCAATTTGCCACTTCATTGCCCACTCTCCTAGCCTGTCCAAGTTCTTCTGCAGCCCCCCGCTTCCTCAATACTACCTGTCCCTCGACAGAGTTTTGTATCATCTGCAAACTTAGCAACAGTGCTTTCAGTTCCTTCTTCCAGATCATCAATGAGGCACACCACTAGTTGTCGGCTACCGATGATTCATCTCGGTCTCCTCCAGAGGTCCCAGGCATCACAGATGGCAGTCTTCAGCCAATTCGATTCATTCCATGTGAAAGCACTGAACACTGCAAAGGCTATGGGCCCTTACAATATTCCAGTAATAGTACTCCAGAACTTGTTGCGCCACCAGCCAAGCTGTTCCAGTAGACCTACAACATTGGTATCTACCCAGCAATGTGAAAGATTACCCAGGTATGTCCTGTGCACAAAAAGCAGGGCAAATCCAATCTGGGCAATACTGCCCATCATTCTACACTCAATCAACATTGATGGAAGGGGTCATCAACAGTACTATCAAGCAGCTCTTAGTTAGCAATAACCAGCTTGGGCTTCACTGGATCATTGCAACAGGGCAAGGACGGACATGTGGAGTTAAAATGGCAAGCGACAGGAAGGTCTGGGTCCTGTTTGCGGATGGATAGCAGGTAGTTCTGCAAAGTGGTCACCCAGTCTTCGTTTAGTCTCCCCAATGTAGAGTAGACCACATCTGGAGCAGCGAATGCAACAGACCAGATTGAAGGAGGTGCATGTTAAGTGCTGCCTCGTCTGAAAAGAGTGTTTAGGCCCTTGGATAGAGAGCAGGGAGGAAGTAAAGGGGCAGTTGTTAAACCTTCTGTGATTGCATGGGAAGATGCTGCGGGAAGGGGATGAGGTTTGGGGGAGATGGAGGAGTGGACCAGGGAATGGTACCAGCCGAACGCTGACAGAGGGAATGAGGGGAAAATGTTTTTGGTGATGGCATCATGCTGGAGTTGACAGAACTGGTGGAGGATGATCCTTTGAGTCCGGAGGCTGGTGGGTGAAAAGTGAGGACAAGGGGGACACTATCCTGGTTTTGGGAGGAAAGGAAGGGGAGGGGTTAGGGCAGAGGTACGGAAGATGCGTCAGGTATGATTAGGAGAGTTCTGTCAACCAAAGTGACTGGGAAACTACGATTGATGTCGAAGGAAGACATATCAGCAGCACTCTTAATAAGATGCTGGCTTAAAATTCCAAATCAATTTTCTAATACCTGGTGTCATGCTGAAGCCAATAAATGTATTTCCTGGTCAGGGTTTACCTTGTGAGATACTGTGTATATTGAAATATAAAAAGTCACAGATGTTTACATCACAGGAGAGGACATCATGGCCAACCTTATCTGTCCTTGTCAGAGCAACTCAAAACTAATCCCAGTGCCTCGCTCTCTTCCCAAAGCTTCAAATGATTATCTAATTTTCCTTTAAATAATTCATTGGCCTCAACCTTAAGCAGTTCCATGTGTTATGCCTCAATATCATGAAACAGATTGATTAATTGTAATGTTCTTTGATTATGCTGATGTTGAATCTTGGTGTGGTAGTGTTAACAAAGAACATTAGACTTTGTTTTGCACCAAAACTATTTATTACTAACACTACTCTAAAGGATTACTATAATGTCTAAGATTAGTACAGTTGTAAATAATGATCCAACACTAACTTACACAAAGATACTACAGAGCTACTATAGAGCTACTCTAATATGCAACTGCTATCAACTCCCTACTAACACCTTGTTCCGGAACGCATGGTGCATCTGGGTCACGTGCCTGCATACCCGCACCGCTTGCTGGTCAGATGCTAGATCTACAACAGTAAAACATATAATACACATACAAATGATGTACTCATATTATATACAGATGATAGTCTACCCATCATTACACTAATCTCTCTCCTCAGTGTTCACTCTCTCAGTGATCATTTTAAATTCATGATCACTTTTCAGATATAATTACCAAGATAAAGTGAACTAGGCAGATCCCAGATGAAATATAGGTCATCAACAAAATGTACTACTGGTGCCAGAAGGAAGAGCAATAAAGAGCAGCCGTCAGAACTGTCTCGTCTCTAACTCAGAACTGGAGACTTTTTCAGAGGGTCCCGGGGTGTAGGGGAATTTCCCATCGCAAATTCAAACTTCCTGAGCAATTTCCGTGGACTTCCGAGGGATGCCATAGTACATCTTGTGGTACATCTGGTCTCTGACTGTCCGGAGACCTGACGATTTGGGCCCTTGAATTTTCATGAGCGTTTTCCAGCAGCGATAGCTGGAATCCTGAAGAATTGATGTAAATAGCTAAGGATGTCAGTTTACAACATTTCTCCATGGCTGGCGATCCTTGTGGAAGGTCAGGGCTAAAGTTCTATAATGACCACTCAAATGCATAAATAAATACACAAAATAATTATAAGCAAACCCAAAGTGTTGACATTTCCAAACTAATTATTTGACAGTGTTGTGTTGGTTCTCCATCAAGTGACCTGATATAAAGTTGCTGCAGTTTCAGAGACAATGACACACATCAGCGATCAGCCCAGAGAATGGGCTGGCTATTAGCCAATATGGAGTTGGCTGCAAATAATTGTGGGTTATGCCAACTTTGCCTCCAGTCTTCCTTCTTGTGCATGGAAGGAAACTGCGTCCTGATCAGAAAAAAACTACTCTTATAGTATTTAGAGTATCAGTGGTCCAGATCGCATGATCTCTAGATAGTTGGAGATCTGACAGGCTGTGGAAGATGTGTTGCACAACCAATCAGAAGTCCCAACATAATGATCCCACCAACTCTTCCCTCCCTGATCCCTTGACTTCCTCCAATGCTCCCCACACCTGCCCTGACTAGTCCCAGCACCCAAATACCACCCAACCCCCAACTAACTTCTGATCCTGACCTCCTGATCCACAGTCTCCCTCCCACCCCAATCCCTCCCAACCCACCCTGACTAGCCCCAACACCAACCTGCCAACTAACCTCTGACCCCAACTTTGTCTCCCCAGACCCCCTCCCAACCTTGCCTAACTAGCCCCATCATCTCCCCATTGTTCCCCCATGTCCCTCAGCTTGACTTGACTAGCCCCAACCACCCGATTCCCCACCCCCTCGCGACCCTCTTCAACCCCCGTTGACCCAACCTGATTAGCCCCATCACAAACCTGACCCAGCTACCCACCTACCCGCCTGCCATGACACCCACCTCACCTCTCTGCTACCCTACCCACCTACCACTTTACCAATCTGCCACTGTGCCAATTGCCACATTACCCACCTCATCCATCCACCACCTTCGCCACATGCCACCTTGCTCACCCACCACCTCAGCCCCTATGCATCTACCACCTATTACCTGGCATCCGATCTCCTTACACACTGCCTTCTCAAAATAGCCTTTCAAAGAAGCCTTGGAACATTTAAACTCTTTACATACCAGAATACGGCAACCAGCACTGTGAAATGGGGCATGGCTCGTTTTGCCCAGCCAATCCAGCGTTTTGAAGAAGCAGTTCCATTTCGGGTAAGCTCTGCATTTCTGGAGAAGGCTGGATTAGAGGTCCTGACTAGAAATGCGGAGCTCCAGTGTTTTGCAGAAAAGTAGGAGCAGAGTGGCAATCGATGGTGACTGCCATTCCTCGATGATTGGGCCGATGTATTATTTCATCTTGCAGTTAAGACCGAAGTTTGGAACTTGAATGCATTTAATTCAAGCTGTTATCATCTGCAACAGGAAGATGCTTTCCAGCGGAAAGACGCTCCAGTTCTCAGCACTGTTCTCTCTTATTCATGAGTTAACATACACAAACAAAGACTAATAATTCCTTCTGAAAAGATAAATCTCACTTTTCACACCACTGACCTTTACGCTGAATGTTATTGCCTCCATAACGAAGACACGATCTGGGAAAACATTGGCCACTTCCTCAACACTGTTAAAATACTGCACAGGCTCCCTTACATCACGATCCTGATCCAGCAATTTAAACTTTCCTGGGAACAGAACCACAAAGGTTGAGTGAAAATATTAAATTAAAATCACATTGCTGATATATCTCAGTAGTATGTTTCAATACTATAACGTAGCTTGGTGGATCTTAGTTCATCCATAATAAAACAAATTACATTCATAAAATTATGAAGAGACACAGGCAGCAGAGTTAATAGATTTCATAAGTGAGGTCATCCGCTTTGAACGTAAAGGATAGAACACGAGATGTTCTAAGCAGCTAGAAATAGTGGAGGGAACAAGGTTATGGGAATAAGGCAGAAAGTGGAGTTGAGGATTATCATATCAGATAAGTCATGATCTCATTGAGTGGCAGAGCAGGCCTGATAGGCCGAATGGCCTACTTCTGCTATGTTTTTTGGTCTTATGCTCGACTTGGGTCAGGATTTTAAAGGCCCCACCTGCCATACTTTACGGTCTTGCCAAACTGAATGGCGATTTAAATGGCTCACTACATGCATTGGGTTGGAGATTGTGAGGAGAGGTATGCCAAGGCCACCTAATCCTGGCCTGAGGGTTCTAAGTACATGGATAATTAAACTGTCATGAATAGATACAGAAAATAATCAGAAAGAATTTATAACTAGAGGACTCGAGTACAAGGGAGTAGAAGTCACGCCTCAGCTATGCAAAGCCCTGGCTAGACCACACCTGGAGTACCGTATGCAACTGTGCACTACACCTTGTCAAGTTCCGAGGAACAGTCATATTGAACGTGAAGCATTAACAGTTTCTCTCTGTGTCATGTTACGCAAACATGCAACCAATGTACACTCAGAATAGGACACAATCAATGGGCAGTTAGGACACGCAAGAGGTGGCATCACCACAAGGGGGCATGACATAAACACTATAAAAGGGATGAGGCACTCATGCCCGGCCTCTTTCCACAGACAGACATCTAAAGAGTTAGACAGGGTTGATCAGCAGCATCACACCCCAGCACATGGCTTAGAGCAAGCTGGTACAGTTAGACTGAGTTACTACAGTTAGATTAGCAGAGAGTCGAACTCATTTGAAAACTGTGTTAATAGTTCAATAAACACGTTGAACTAATTTCAGAGTCTGGAGCATCCTTTAGTTAAGACTGCATCAAGTAGCAGCCTGTGTTATCCGAAGCAGCAGAACACAACTTGATACCAGGAGTGACTGTTCAATCTATTTAGTTGAACTCAGCAAGATCCGTGACAACCAGCTACTGAATACAGGCACAATGGACAAGATTCAGGCTCCTCATCAGCTCAGGACCACAGGCAATCTTAGTGCCAACTGGCAATCATTCAAGCAGAAATTTCAACTATACGTGGAAGCATCCGACCTCAATGGCGTGACCGATGCTCGGAAGATAGCTCTTCTACTCAGCACTGTGGGTGACCATGCGATAGAGATCTTCAACCCCTTTCACTTTTCCGAAGGGCAGGTCAAAACGAAGTACCAAACCATCCTGGACAAATTCGACAGCCACTGGGAGGTGCACACCAACAAAATCTTCAAGCGCTACATCTTCAAGGAGAGGATGCAAGAAAGACAATCCTTCAACTCTTACTTAACTAACCTTAGACTTCTAGCGCAATCCTGCAACTTTGGTGATATCACTGACTCCATAATCAGAGACCAAATCGTTTTTGGAATCTACTCTGATCCTGCGAGAGCAATTGTTGAAAATCAAGCACATGGCCCTGCCAGTTGCAATTGGAACGAGTACTGTGCATGAGCACTCTAAAATAGCTATTCACAGAACAAAATGGCAGGAAGTGAAAAACAAGCGTCCCACAAGGTGGGAGTGTTCAGTCCATCTCCCGGATGCACGCCTCCACATTGATGAAAGCGGCCATTTCATGCGCTCTTTCTGGGGCCCGACGCATGCGCAATGCAATTGGGAACACGAAGCGGCCGAAGACCACATTGCGCAGGTGCAGATGTCCGAGAACCGCATCGTGCATGCGCAACGACGCACTTAGCGTCATGACATTGATGTCATGACGTGTGCGAACTGCGGCACCGCCCATTCTTTAAAAAACTGCCCTGCAAGCAGCGCCGGCCCTAGGGTTGCTGGCGCCCCGGGCAAGCTGAACTTCGGCGCCCTTGGGGGGGCGGGGCCGAAGGGGAGGCGGGGGGGCGGGGCCGAGGGGGGGTGGGGGGGGGCCGTGGAGGGCGGACCCGAGGGGGGGCGGACCCGAGGGGGGGCGGACCCGAGGGGGGGCGGACCCGAGGGGGGCGGGGGGCGGACTCGAGGTGGGGGCGGGGGGCGGACCCGGGGGGGGACCCAAGGGGGGGGCGGACCCGAGGGGGGGGCGGACCCGGGGGGGGCGGGGAGGGCGGACCCGAGGGCGGGCGGGGGGGACCGAGGGGGGGGGGGGGGGGGGGGGGGGGGCGGGGGGGGACCGGGCGGGGGGGACCGAGCCGGGGGCGGACCGAGCCGGGGGGGGCCGCCCTGGGGGAGGGCCGCCACCGCGCATGCGCTGGTTGGCACCGGCCCAACTGCGCATGCGCGGGACCCGAGTCTCTGGCACATGGCGCCCCGGGCGACTGCCCGAGTTGCCGGTGCCTTGAGCCGGCCCTGCCTGTAAGAGGCAAACGCTGTTTACACTGAGAAACCAAACCACTATGCAGCCCTGTGCAGATCTGCACCACCAGTTGGGAGCCAGCACTCCCAATTCCGACAGCGGCGCATCAGCAGTGTGCAACACCGAATGCATGACTCTGATCCAGGCAGTGCAACCGATCCAGATGATGAACACCTGGACAGCACTTACCAAATGGGCATTATTATGAAGTGTGAATACGCCACACCGGTTCAATCAATCCTGGCTGTGGATTCCGAGGACGAATGGCATGCAGTGATGAACGTCAACCACTGCCCCATCCAGTTCAAACTGGACACAGCTGCCTCCGCCAAGCTGATTTCGCAGGTGGACTTCAAGAGAATCAAGAAGCCCCCCACTATCCTTCCAGCTGCCTGCAAACTCCTGGACTACAATGGAAACGCAATCAAGGCACTGGGGTCCTGCTATCTGCAGGTGTCCAGCCAACAGACACAAGCAAGCTTATGCTTCGAATTGTTAAACCAGCCAAGCATCCCTGCTAGGTGCGCAGGTCTGCAAGCAACTGAACCTCATTCAAAGGGTCTACACCACAACGCCGTCCCATTAAGATCTTCAGGCCAGCATCAATGACATCCCAACACAGTACCCAGATGTATTTAGCGGGATGGTCACGCTGCCGTATGAGTACAAGATTCTACTGAGGCCTGATGCCAAGCCAGTGGTCCAGGCACCACGACGTGTCCCTGCTCCACTGAGAGGGCACCTGAAGGCAATGCTCACGAGTCCACAACAAAATGGTATCATCTCCAAGGTCACTGAACCAACCGACTGTGTCAGCTCGATGGTGTGCGTAAAAAAGACCTATGCATCTGCATTCACCCAAGGATCTAAACAAAAACATTATGCAGGAACATTACCCCATCCCGAAGACGGAAGAAATCACGAGTGAGATTGCACAGGCACACTTCTTCACAAAATTGGACGCATCCCAAGGATTTTGGCAAATCCAACTTGAAGAATCCAGCCGAGAGCTCTACACCTTCAACACGCCTTTTGGCAGGTTCTGCTACAACCGAATGCCATTTGGCATCATCTCGGCATCAGAGATTTTCCATCGCATCATGGAACAGATGATGGAGGGAATAGAAAAGGTTTGAGTCTACGTTGAGATATCATAATCCGTGTCGCGTCTTTTCGTCCGACGTCACTTCGTCCAACGACACTTCGTCCACCTCTTTTGGTCCAACGTCTTTTTGTCCGCACGTCTTTTGGTCCAACGTCTTTTTGTCCAATTATCCAATTACAAATTAACTCCGTATAAAACCATTTAATTGATAAAATGCAAGTACAATACAGCAAGTGAATTTAATTGCTAAAATGCAAGTAATTGATAAAATGCAAGTAAAATGCAAGTTGAAAAAGTGTACAGTTAAAAAATCTAAAAGTTTACTAATTACTTAAAATTGCTCTTCATTGACACAATGAACTTTGCCATTTCGGGATGGGCGAATTAAGAAAGAGAACGATAATATCTATCCTTTAACGAGGCTCGTTAAAGGAAAGAGAACGATAATAACTATCCTTTAACGAGACTCGTTAAAGGAAAGAGACCGGTAATAAAAATCCTTTATTGCATATTATACCTTGCTATGTGCATTAGAGAAGATTTCTATTTACAAAAAGTTAATGTGGGGAGTGGAGTGGAGTGCTAATAAGCAAGTTACAAAAAGTCAAGTTACAAAAAGTCTTTGACAAAAAAATCATCCGACAAAAAAACGTAACAAGTCACAAAAAGTCTTTGACGAAAAAAATCATCGGACAAAAAGACGTAGGACCAAAAGACGTGCGGAAAAAAGACGTTGGACCAAAAGACGTGGACGAAGTGTCGTTGGACGAAATGACGTCGGACGAAAAGACATAGCACCATCATAATCTGGTCCACAACCCCAGAGGAACATGTGTCGTGACTCAAGAAAGTATTCAGATGCATACATGAACATGGCCTCAAGCTAAACAGGTCCAAATGCTGTTTTGGGACATCCACGCTGAGTTCCTTGCGATCAGATTTCGCAACACATTGCAGCCGCGGACACAGACACAATTAACGCCATCGAGGCAATGAAAGTTCCTGAGGACAAGAAGTACTGCACTTCCTGGGAATGGTCAATTTCCTTGGCAAGTTCATCCCGAATTTGGCCACACACCATGGCCCAACGCAACCTGGTGATAAAATCAACCGCTTTGAGTGGAAGGCGGAGCACTGAACAGAGTGGCTGGAGCTGAAAGCCAAGCTCACCACTGCACCCGTCCTTGCATTCTTTGACCCAGACCGAGAGAACAAGATATCCACAGACATGAGTCAGGGTGGTATTTGGGCGGTGTTGCTTCAAAGAGACGACACATCATCCTGGGAACCAGCAGCATACACGTCACGGGCAATGAGACCCACTGAGACCAGATATGCGCAGATTGAGAAGGAGTGTTTAGGTCTTCTCACCGGCATCCTCAAATTTCAGGATTATATCTACGGCTTGCCAACATTTACTGTTGAGACGGATCATAGGCCTCTGGTCCACATCATCCAAAAGGAGCTGAACGACATGACGCCTCGTTTGCAGAGAATTCTGCTCAAATTCCGGAGGTATAATTTCAATTTGGTGTACACACCTGGCAAGAAGCTCATCATCGCCGATGCATTGTCCCACTCCATCAACTCACCCAGTGAACCACTGGAGGTCATCCAGCACATTGAATTGCAGGTACAACTGAGTGCAAGCACTCTCCCAGCAACAGATGAGAAGATTGTTCTCATCCGAGAAGTGACGGCCAAAGACCCCCCTGTTGCAGCAAGTCATCCACAACCTCAGCAATGGGTGGCAGAAAGGGCAATGCCCTCAATTCTACAACGTCAAGCACAACCTGATGCTGATCAACGGCGTCCTGCTCAAGCTGGACAGGATAGTCATCCCGCTACGTCTCCAAGGCATGGTGCTGCGGCAGATTCATGAGGGACACCTGGCATAAAAAAGTGCAGACGCAGGGCCCAGCTAGCTGTCTACTGGCCCGAAATCAACCAGGACATCACGGACATGGTCCTGAACTGCGAAACCTGTCACAGGTTGCAACCAGCGCAGAGCAAGGAGATGCTCCAACCACATGACCTAGAGACCTATCCGTGGTCCAAGGTTGGCATTTACCTATTCCACGCGAATGGTCGCGACGATATCATAATCATCGATTACTTTTCGAACTATCCTGAGGTGCTGAAGCTGCCAGACCTCACATCACGGACCATCATCAAAGTGTGCAAAGAGACATTCCCACGGCATAGCATCCCGAACACCGTCATGAGCGACAATGACCCATGCTTCCACAGTCAAGAATGGTCCACGTTTGCCAAGAGCTACAATTTCAGGCATGTCACCTCCAGTCCAATGGCAAAGTTGAAAAAGGGGTGCACATCGTTAAGCAGCTCATCCGCAAGGCCTCGGACTCTGCATCCGACATACACCCTGCACTACTTGCGTACCGGGCGACTCCCTTGTCCACTGGAATGTCGCCAGCTCAACTGCTGATGAACAGGCTGTGGACGACGCTTCCAGCCATACACCTGCCCAACCTTGATACCTCTCGGTGCTGCAGAAGATGCAGCAGCTTCGCGACAGCCAGAAGCAGGGCTATGACACAAAAGGTTGCTTGCCCACAACCACTTTTTCCTCCATTTCCACATGTCGAATTGCCACCTCCAGACATCTCGAACCACGAGGCCACCAGTCGTGCCTCCCACTCGCCTGTCAAGACACCGTCATCCCCTCCACCACCTCTCCGGTGGTTGACGAGGATCCCTGCAAGCCTCAGAGACTGGACTTATGAGCATTTGTTTTGTTTGTTCGTTCTGCATTCCTCAGTCAGTCACATGAGACAGACACATTCACATGTTTCTACATCTAAAAAAAAGGGGGAGATGTCATGATATGCAAACATGCAACCAATGAACACTCAGAATAGGACACAACCAATGGGCGGTCAGGACACTCAGAGGGGGCATGACATAAACACTATAAAAGGGATGAGGCACTCACATCCGGCCTCTTTCCAAAGACAGATATCTAGAGAGTTAGACAGGGTTGACCAGTAACATCACACCCCAGCATGTGGCTTAGAGCAAGCTGGTACAGTTAGACCGAGTTACTACAGTTAGATTAGCAGAGAGT
Source organism: Scyliorhinus canicula (assembly GCF_902713615.1). Taxonomy (NCBI): domain Eukaryota; kingdom Metazoa; phylum Chordata; class Chondrichthyes; order Carcharhiniformes; family Scyliorhinidae; genus Scyliorhinus; species Scyliorhinus canicula. Next base: position 123,563,171 of record NC_052151.1, read on the forward strand.
CGAACTCATTTGAGAACTGTGTTAATAGTTCAAGAAACACGTTGAACTCATTTCAGAGTCTGGAGCATCCTTTAGTTAAGACTACATCAAGTAGCAGCCTGTGTTATCCGAAACAGCATAACACAACACTCTGCACAGATGTTGCCACACCTGATGAGCTTACCTAGAACCTGCGGTTTCTATTTCACATCTCCAGTATCTGCAGTTTTTTTTTTGTCTATATATTATGAAGGATATATGGCCTTGGAGGGAGTGCAGCAGAGATTTACCAAAATAGTCAGATTCCAGGAGTTAAATCACAAGGAATAATAGCATGTTCGGGGCTGATTTGATCAAAATGTTCAAGATATTAAGGGGAACAGATAGAGAAAATATTTTTGCTAGTTGGGAAGCTAAGGACTGGGGGGGGGGGGTCCACCAGTGCAAGATGAATACTTAGTTTTAAAACCGGGATTGATAAGATTTTTGTTAGCCAATGGTATTAAAGGATACGGGGAAAAGCAGGTAAATTGAGTTAAGTTACAGATCAGCTCTGATCTGATTTCAATGATTGTACAGACATAAGGGGTCAATGATCTGCTCCTGTTATGTTTCTGACCTCGAACCACTCTTCAGGCATTCAATAATGGCAGGAGCCATCAGAAGATGAATATTTTTCATCTCCACATCAAGCATCTTAAAACATGCATAACAAAAGCAACAGGCATCAGCATTTGTTCAATCAGTTAGCAAATGAAGGGCCAACATCTCTAAATCCTGAGTTTATATCACAGTGATGTGAAGTAAGCACTTTTGCAATTACAGGCAGAAGCCTCGAAATGCCGGTAGGCGGAGGGGTCTCAGACCCCTCCCACACATGGGAAATCGGGAGGCAGACCATCCAAACCTCCTTCGAGAACTCATGAGGGTATGGGGCAGGACTCTCTTCTCCTTCCCCCCCCCCCCCCCCCGCGGAATTTACAAATGTAAATGTGAATAAAGAGTTATAACATGGGTTGTAAATACAAATTAAATCAGAAAATGTGAGCATAGGAATCTTGGTCAGAGGAAAGTGGCAACTAATTGTATAGGGGTTATGAAGTGCTTGTTGCTTAGTTTCTTAATTCGTGTGTTTTTCCAAAGGCTCTGTTTCTTGTGTATAAATCTTGCTACTGAATGTTAAATCCCAATAAAAATATTTTTCAAATCAAAAGAGGCCGCTAAATGAAACAAATATATCACTTCATTTCAAATTCCCCTTTCATAAGAACATACATAAGAACTAGGAGCAGGAGTAGGCCATCTGGCCCCTCGAGCCTGCTCCGCCATTCAATGAGATCATGGCTGATCTTTTGTGGACTCAGCTCCACTTTCCGGCCCGAACACCATAACCCTTAATCCCTTTATTCTTCAAAAACTATCTATCTTTACCTTAAAACATGTAATGAAGGAGCCTCAACTGCTTCACTGGGCAAGGAATTCCATAGATTCACAACCCTTTGGGTGAAGAAGTTCCTCCTAAACTCAGTTCTAAATCTACTTCCCCTTATTTTGAGGCTATGCCCCCTAGTTCTGCTGTCACCCGCCAGTGGAAACAACCTGCCCGCATCTATCCTATCTATTCCCTTCATAATTTTAAATGTTTCTATAAATCCCCCCTCATCCTTCTAAATTCCAACGAGTACAGTCCCAGTCTACTCAACCTCTCCTCATAATCCAACCCCTTCAGCTCTGGGATTAACCTAGTGAATCTCCTCTGCACACCCTCCAGCGCCAGTACGTCCTTTCTCAAGTAAGGAGACCAAAACTGAACACAATACTCCAGGTGTGGCCGCACTAACACCTTATACAATTGCAACATAACCTCCTAGTCTTAAACTCCATCCCTCTAGCAATGAAGGACAAAATTCCATTTGCCTTTTTAATCACCTGTTGCACTTGTAAACCAACCTTCTGTGACTCATGCACTAGCACACCCAAGTCTCTCTGAACAGCGGCATGCTTTAATATTTTATCGTTTAAATAATAATCCCGTTTGCTGTTATTCCTACCAAAATGGATAACCTCACATTTGTCAACATTGTATTCCATCTGCCAGACCCGAGCCCATTCACTTAACCTATCCAAATCCCTCTGCAGACTTCCAGTATCCTCTGCACTTTTCGCTTTACCACTCTCTCATGTCATCTGCAAACTTGGACACATTGCCCTTGGTCCCCAACTCCAAATCATCAATGTAAATTGTGAACAATTGTGGGCCCAACACGGATCCCTGAGGGACACCACTAGCTACTGATTGCCAACCAGAGAAACACCCATTTATCCCAACTCTTTGCTTTCTATTAATTAACCAATCCTCTATCCATGCTACTACTTTACCCTTAATGCCATGCATCTTTATCTTATGCAGCAACCTTTGTGTGGCACCTTGTCAAAGGCTTTCTGGAAATCCAGATATACCACATCCATCGGCTCCCCGTTATCTACTGCACTGGTAATGTCCTCAAAAATTCCACTAAATTAGTTAGGCACGACCTGCCTTTTACGAACCCATGCTGCGTCTGCCCAATGGGACAATTTCTATCCAGATGCCTCGCAATTTCTTCCTTGATGATAGATTCCAGCATCTTCCCTATTACCGAAGTTAAACTCACTGGCCTATAATTTCCTGCTTTCTGCCTACCTCCTTTTTTAAACAGTGGCGTCACGTTTGCTAATTTCCAATCCACTGGGACCACCCCAGAGTCTAGTGAATTTCGGTAAATTATCACTAGTGCATCTGCAATTTCCCTAGCCATCTCTTTTAGCACACTGGGATGCATTCCATCAGGGCCAGGAGACTTGTCTACCTTTAGCCCCATTAGCTTGCCCATCACTCCCTCCTTAGTGATAACTCGTCTCAAGGTCCTCACCTGTCATAGCCTCATTTCTATCAGTCACTGGCATGTTATTTGTGTCTTCCACTGTGAAGACCGACCCAAAAAACCTGTTCAGTTCCTCAGCCATTTCCTCATTTCCCATTATTAAAACTCCCTTCTCATCCTCTAAAGGACCAATATTTACCTTAGCCACTCTTTTTTGTCTATATATTTGTAAAAACTTTTACTGTCTGTTTTATATTCTGAGCAAGTTTACTCTCATACTCTATCTTACTCTTCTTTATAACTTTTTTAGTAGCTTTCTGTTGCCCCCTAAAGATTTCCCAGTCCTCTAATATCCCAGCAATCTTTGCCACTTTATATGCTTTTTCCTTCAATTTGATACTCTCCCTTATTTCCTTAGATATCCACGGTCGATTTCCCTCTTTCTTCCGTCCTTCCTTTTTGTTGGTATAAACCTTTGCTGAGCACTGTGAAAATCGCTTGGAAGGTTCTCCACTGTTCCTCAACTTTCCACCATAAAGTCTTAGCTCCCAGTCTACCTTAGCTAGTTCTTCTCTCATCCCCTTGTAATCTCCTTTGTTTAAACACAAAACACTAGTATTTGATTTTACTTTCTCACCTCCATCTGTATTTAAATTCCACCATATTGTGATCGCTCCTTCGAGAGGATCCCTAACTATGAGATCATGAATCAATCCTGTCTCATTACACAGGACAAGATCTAGGACCGCTTGTTCCCTTGTAGGTTCCATTACATACTGTTCTAGGAAACTATCGCGGATACATTCATAAACCCCCCTCACGGTTGCCTTGACCGACCTGGTTAAACCAATCGACATGTAGATTAAAATCCCCCATGATACTGCTGTACCATTTCTACATGCATCAGTTCTTGTTTATTGTGCCTGCCCCCCATCTCATTACTATTTGGTGGCCGATAGACTACTCCTATCAGTGACTTTTTCGCCTTACTATTCCTGATTTCCACCCAAATGGATTCAACCTTATCCTCCATAGCACCGATGTCATCCCTTACTATTGCCCGGATGTCATCCTTAAATAACAGAGCAACACCACCTCCCTTACCATCCACTCTGTCCTTCCGAATAGTTTGATACCCTCGGATATTTAACTCCCAGTCGTGACCATCCTTTAACCATGTTTCAGTAATGGCCACTAAATCATAGTCCTTCACGATGATTTGTGCCACCAACTCATTTACTTTATTCCGAATACTACGAGCATTCAGGTAAAGTACACTTATGTTGGTTTTTTTACCTCGTTTGAATCTTAACATCTCCAGTTTTATTCCTTTTGTTATACTGGGCCTATTCACTGTGCTCCCCTCAGTCACTGTACCTTGTACTGTCGCCCTTATGGATTTCACATGGAGAACATCTTTTTCTCATTCATTCATAGGATGTGGACGTCACCGTCATTTATTATCTCTGCTTGCTCTCGACTCGATGGTGGTGGTGATCAGTCCACTCAGATCAATGCAGCACCCACAGTGCTGTTAGGTTGGGGATGGTGGTGAGGTATCCCAGGAATTGGACACTGTGGTGATGAGAGGATGTGTTTCCAAGTCAGGATGTAACCTGGAGGGGGACCTGCGGCTCTCTTTGTGCTTCTAGACTGTTGAGTTTGGGGGGTTGTGATGTGTCGTGAGAAGCCTCGGTGAGTTAATGCATTACTTCCTGGAGTTGGGAGACACAGGGAGAACGCGCAGACTCTGCACAGGCAGTGACTCATGCAGGAATCAAACCTGGAACCCTTGCACTGCTAACCACTGTACTACCATGCCACCCCAATTATGCAAAGGAACTCGAATCCTCAAATAATGTGATGGAACCATCAATTCACTAGACACGTGCTTTAAGATATGAACAGTGGTTTTAATCTACTTACAACAGAGTCAGCCTGTTCCGCGTTGAACTCTCGATGAACTGAACGACTGGCTCTGAGCATTGGTATTTATACAGCAGTCCAGGGGGAGGAGTCGTGGGCGGAACCAAGGGTGGAGCCCTGTACAAACTCCTAAGCATTCCCAGCGCTACTCCCCCTAGTGGTCGGGCAACGCAACTGCGCTTACAAATGCATGGTCTCATGTATATACAATAGTGTGAATTACGGAGTTACATTCAACACATAATGTAAGAGTATAACTGTGTTATATATTAAAACGTATGCCAGAAGAAACAGATTAATTGAAAGTAATGTAACTTCTTCGTAAGTCAAAGAATTAACCCTAATCAACAGGTCAAATGCTGAACAATCACCTTGACGTTTATTGTAGGCTTGTTGGTTTCACCATTAAACATAGCTAGATTTAAATATTTTCAAAATAATGATTACTGCAGTTAAAGGCAAACAGCTTCTCTGACATATGTAGCCACTGTGTGGGTAATCTATTTGAAGGAATAATAACCACTTGTTACAAGGACTGACTTTAAATTCACATATTTTATGTTATATAAACATGTTCGTGAAAAGGTATTTTGTACTAAAGTTATTTTGAATATATTAAAAGACATTTAAAAAGATTTTCAGCTTTGGGTTTCGAAACACAAAATGGTAGCAAAGACCTGACCAAAGACATTTATGATTGGATAAAAGGAAAGTGACCAGCCTCAGAATCCAAACATTGAAACAAATTATTTAACCTGTGTTGGAAATCGAACAAGAAAAACTCTGAATATCCATTGTTCTATCACAGGGGTGGGCAAACTACAGCCCGCGGGTCGCATGCGGCCCACCAAGTCATTAAAAAAAAAAAAAAATTTAAAAAAAAATAATTTTTTTTTAAATTTTAAATTATTTTTTTTAAGGTTAATGGGGGGGGCTGTTGGGTTACTTACTGGTATAGGGTGGATACGTTGACTTGAGTAGGGTGATCATTGCTCGGCACAACGTCGAGGGCCGAAGGGCCTGTTCTGTGCTGTACTGTTCTATGTTCTATGAGGCCCCAGAATCATAACCGGTGAAGTAATTATTTTACTTAAATACTATGCGGCCCTTTAAAATTGTGAATTTCTGAATGTGGCCCTTGCACGGAAAGTTTGCCCACCCCTGTTCTATCAAGATATTATTCACAAAGGCCCAGGCCAATCAAGCTAAATGAAAGAAATGTCAACCAATCAAGGGTGCCAAGACCTTATTACCATGTGGCAAGGGAGGTCATAAACCTTCCTGAGGAGTTAAACATCTCAAGAGACACCTTCAGCTAGCTAGTTTATTCTGACTGTAGTGTACTTATTCGAAAGCTGTCGTGGAACTGATGAACTTCTGGAAAGTCACGAAAGCCTGTTGTATGTGAAAGGTATGGGCGCGATTCTCCGGAAAGATTTGCAGGTGTTGTAGCGAATGGGAACTGCTGTGAGCTTCCCGGTGCTCTGCCCAGCGAGGCCGGCAAGGCTATTCAACATTAATTGGTCCACTTAACAAGGCCTCACGGACTTCTTGCCGCAAATGAAAGCTCGGCAGCTGATTCGCCGGCACTGCGCTCGCCAGCCCCCCGCTAACGAGGTTGAACAGCATTTAAGCTGCACTAGCTCAGCCAACCCCAGCCAGCGTACTGGGGGTTAGCGGGAAGCAGCTGGATCCTCTCGACTAGGGGGTCGGTCTTATGGCTCCTCATGTGCCTTCGGAGGACTGGTCCCGGAGTTTTCAGCCAAGATGGAAGCGAGACCCCGGAGATGGACTTCCTGGGGAAGATAAACAACGATCATGAGGAATCTCGTTCATGGCTGTGCAGAGGAGCGATCTGATGGAGCGAAGGGTGTCAGGGAGGACCTCCTGTCCGCGGGGGATCGGGAGACTGCTAGACCTAAGGGCCAGAGGAACAGCCTTCCATACAGTCGCGTTCTCCACCTGCCCGTTTCCCTGAGGGTTATAGCTCATAGTCCTGCTCGAGGCCATGCCTTTGCTGAGCAGGTACTGACGTAGCTCATCGCTCATGAACGATGTACCCCGGTCGCTGTGGACGTAGGCAGGAAACCGAAAAGTGTGAAGATGCTGTGCAGTGCCTTTATTACGGTGACTGAGATCGTGTCGGGCAGGGGACGGCGAAGGGGAAGTACTTATCGATGATGGTAAGGAAGTAT